>NC_061094.1:43861256-43931256 GCF_015104395.2 Macrobrachium nipponense
GAACAGGTTTTATTTATATTGAATATGGCAACTTTGTGTAGCCATATATTACTGCTTTAAACGCCTGCATTTTTATTATGTGCCCACACCCTGTACATGGGTGGACTTATACATAAAGTGTTTTCAAAGCGTCGTATTTGCATTGATAATTCCACAACATCAAATGAAGCAAAAAGTTGTATTTGTTCAAAGACGGTGGGGTTTAGATTTATACCCTGTTCATTATAGAAACATGAAATATTCATAGAGAGAAAATATGATTTTTTTCTCTTTGTTTATCATTTATATATATATATATATATATAATATATATATATATATATTATATATATATATATATATGGGGATACAATCCACAATGAAGTAAATTCCTCTTGTAGTTTAAAATATATATTTCTTTTTGTATAGGATTAAAGCTTTCGACCGCATTAACTGTGGACCACAGTTGAGGGTCGCAAAGCTTTAATCCTATAAACAAGAAATATATATTTAAACTACAAGAGGAATTTACTTCATTGTGGATTGTATCCCCATTTACTTAGAGGTACGACATAGTACCTGGCTTTTGCATATATATATATATATATATATATATATATATATATATATATATATATATATATATATTTGTGTGTGTGTGTGTGTGTACTAAAGAACACGACAACTTAAGTGGATAATTGGATATCAATTCTCATGTAATAAATAATGAATACATTATACTGCAACAAATTGTATAACTAAGGACATTAGAATTCCGGAACATTATCGTGAGAAGGATAAAGAAATTTCTAACAAAAGCCGATTCATCAACTCCCTGTTGCCATGACTACAATACAATTTCGCGAAACGACTGGTCCCTTTCGCTCGCTACTTGTTTTCGACATTCTCGGCCCACTGATGTGTGTCTCCTTTCGAGTGATTTGTAACGAGGCGCAGAACTTTAAAGTGTGTACTTAGTACTTTTTAAATAGGTCTTGCGTCAGCGTGGAGAAGATGACGGGCGTCTTCCCTTTCGCTGGAGACGATTAATCATGAACCACTTCGTCTCGTAACTCTCACCATTCATATCTGGCGGAGATGAAAGCTACTGAGAGAGAGAGAGAGAGAGAGAGAGAGCTCTTCTCTATTTGTTTATATATGCCTCATTAGCTAGAGAACCAGGGTATGAATCTCAACCGAAGAAGAAGCGATATGGGGTCATCCTATTAAAATATATTTGGCATATGTTGATCAAGGCAGTCAATCAGGTTCCTCAAAGTTAGTTGAATGTTGTGGTCACGGGGGTGGGGAGGGTTGGGGGGGAGAGAGATGGGCTTAGGCCTAGCCACCTCTTGTAGAACCAATTCCAGTTAAGGGGGAAGGCCTGTAGACTTAATCTTCAAAAAAAATAATTTCAAAAATAATTTCTCGATTGGTTTTCGAGGAATATTTATTAAGGAAACCGTAAATTATATATATATATATATATATATATAATATATATATATATATATATATATATATATATATATATATATATATATATATATAGATATATATATATATATATATATATGTATATAAATTTAACAGTAATCTATTAAACTGTAAATCAACGTACTTGAAGCCAATCAGTTTTGTTAACACATTCAGTTTATAGAGATCAAGTTTTTTAACGAAGACATGAGATCATGTATTGGGCTCCTGGTGTTCTCACATTTATTTTTGTTGTTATTTGTTGTTTTGGGCGTCTGTCAACCAACACCCGTTACTGTGAACTATTCATTGCCCCAAGACATCACCGAAGAGACATGGACCGTCTGTTTACGGTCTAGGAATGCTGCCAATTCCTCCTCGTCTTCTCGTAGATGGCCATCGCCGGTGGACCATAACAGTATTGCGGGTTTAGAACGCAGTATTCTCTCTCTCTCTCTCTCATGCTATCACCCATAGACCCAAAACATGAAGATAAAAATTCTCTCTCTCTCTCTCTCTCTTTTGTGACTCGTCATCTTTTGCTGCTGGTAGAGATCTGATCTGTGAAAACAGTTGCCTTTTTTTAAATTAAATATTGAAGATGCATCTCGCATAGATATTTATTTCGCAACAGTGAAGGCACGTTTTGAAATTCAGTTGGGATACGGAGACTGGAATTGCAATAGTGCATCTTTTATTCCAGTTGAAGGCAGTGTTGCAACCTTGTGACTACGAGGCCGGCTGGTTTCTAGATGGTTACTAATTGTATTCATAAGGTGTCGTATTATGCACTGAAAGGGAATCCTAAATTTAGTTACTAATCATACAAGGACACTTTGGTACATTGTGCTTTTATACGGGAGACAGTTATATTCATCATGGCTTTTTAATTTTATGAAGCTCGTATGAAATCGTAGTTTAAAATCTATATTTTTTGGGGTGATTATAATAAATGCTGTCGATTGTTTTATGGGAGGGGAGTGGGTATAGCACTCGTGATATACATATAGTTACATAATATACATTTATGCAGTAGAGTGTAATTTGTATATTGTAGTCTTTTGCTAGTGGGGAGCCTTTTGCTTTTATGACAACACATAGTATGAATATATATTAGATATAGTATAAATATATATTAGATATATATATATACATAGATATATATATATATATATATATATTTATTATATATATATATATATATATGTGTGTGTGTGTGTGTGTGTGTGTGTGTTTTACAAAACCAAGTTTCTTTTCTTAACAGGGATTGAGCTGCTTGATAAAACAAGTCACTGTCACACTTCAACTTTTGCCTCTGAATTGCGGGTGCCATTTGCAAAACCATACACTATAACATTGACCTCTTTTCACACCCACATATTTTCTTTATCACACAACTTTGTACCTACATCTCATCTACCTTTGACTTTTATAATAACCCCGTTTGTAAAGTTATTGACAGAAGCTGCTTGTGCCATAACCAATTTTATCTTGGCAGCTGTCTACTGTGCCTATACTCTGTATTTTTCCATCTGTCCATCCGCCTGTGGTGGTCGCGCATGGTAACACTGCGTCCTGGGCTTTAGATAGTTACGCTATGTGTAAGTTTTAGGTATATAAAAGGGTATTTGAGTGTACATTTGCAACTGAAAATTGTTTTAATAATTTACTGTATGCGAATTTCACCGTTAATATTCGAAATAAGATGTTATTATAATTGTTGAAGGTAAGCTGAATGTAACTATCTCAAGCCCGGGACGCAGTGTTACCATACGCAAACACCACAGGCGGGTGGACAAATGGAAAAAAATGAGTATAGTGTCTGGTACACAATGTGCTGCATAGAAACTGGAATATTGTGGGGTTTATGGAACATACCCACATTAAGTATATATACGTGTGTGTGTGTGTGTGCTGTATTGGTAAGATCCACGTGTAACTGAGGTGACCTTAAGTGACCCCAGATGCCAAGGACTCGCACGAACTCTCTGGTTGCTTATGGAACTTGATTCTTCCCGAAGGCAAAAGAATCTTGGAATATGCTCACAATCTTCTTCTTCTTCTTCTTCTTCTTCTTCTGCTTCTTCTTCTTCTTAATATATAGTATATATATATATATATATATATATATTATATATATATATATATATATACTATATACAATATATGTATAATAATTATATTATATATAGATATATATATATATATATATATATATATATAATATATATATATATCTATTATACTATATATGATATATATATATATATATATATATATTATATATTTTTATATTATAATAGATGGGTGACCTCTTGGGAAATAAGTTCTTAATGTCTTGTCTGTCGCTCTCTGCTACCAATACTTCCTCGTAGGTTTAGTTGCTGTTATCTTCCGAGATATATTAAAGAAGAATTGTTACTTCCGCGTCGATTTTAACGTTAAAAAAAAAGCCAGTCTCAGCATGTTAAAACTGAGAAAACTTCCCATTTTACGATTTTCCCCCGAACGTTTCCGTGAAGAAAAACGTTCAGAGTTATGCAGACGCAAATATTAGTAATGCAATTAGGGCCGGCAGACACGCGCATGCGTCTTGTTTTGTATTTAAATATCTGCGAAACTGTTAACTGTTGGAAACTTGAGGTTTGGTCTCGCTCTACGGGAAGCGGACTTCTTCTCCCATTGCAGTTTCTTAATAACGGGATTCGAGGAAAAAACTCATCTTCGTCTTTCGTTTAAAGATGATTCTCTCTCTCTCTCTCTCTCTCTCTCTCTCTCTCTCTCTCTCTCTCTCTCTCTCTCTCTCTCTCTATATATATATATATATATATATATATATATATAATATATATATATATATATATATATATATATATATATATATAATATATATATATATACATATATATATAGCATAATATAATACACACGTGTATTTTACTGTAATACAAAAGTAGAATATGAAGATAATGGGTCCATAGAACACCATTTGAACGTTGCAACCATATATTTCTAGCACTTCCTTCTGTGATCGAAATATATGGTTGCAACGTTTAAATAGTGTTGTATAGGCCTTTTATCTCCGTGTATATATTATATATATATATATATATATATATATATATATATATATATATATATATATGTATATATATTGTGTATGTGTGTGGGGGGAGAGAGAGAGGGAGATTCCGAATCAGCGAGCATCAGATGAACCACAATTGGAAGTTAAAAGTCTTATGGCTTTGTGTTGCAGTGAAGTAGCGGGACATTTATGTATACCTGGACTTGCCTGAAGCCACGTTGAAGTGGGCATGCAGGCCAAGGTTACATGAGCAACGTCTCATGCCCCTCTTGGGTATAGAGGGACTAGGACTACGACGGCGATGAGGGTGGGAGTGGAGAGAGAGAGAGAGAGAGAGAGACTACAAAGGAAATATTGACAACTGTCAGGCTTCAGTTGAAGAGTAACTTACCTAAATTGACAAAGACTATTTCAGTATTGTTTTTAGTCCCCTTCATGGTGAAGTCCTATTTTGTTTTGAGTCACATTTGCATGTTTACAAACGAATTCTTTGACCAGCAAATAGCAGTCACTGAACACATTTTTTACCAGCAAATAAAAAAAAATTAACAAACACTTCATTCGGCACACGCAGGCTCACACCCTCGTTGTGTAATACTTGGCAACTCTACGTCTCCCCAACATGGGAATTGTTCGAATCTCGTGATATTTTCAACTATTTTTTTTTTTTTTTAGAAAATTTTTAATGATGACGAAGGAATTGCAATATTTACTTTTAATTTTCGAAGGTTGTGTTTTGTAGAGCTTATTCGTTAAATCTCGGGTAATACATTTCATCCAAGACAATGATATTCGTTACGAAAAGAAACAAAGGAAATCGGATGTAACAATAGACGTGACTAACTCGCGCCTTTCTTTTTTGTTTCTTTTTTTTGCGAATGCTCGATTGCCTAAGTGCGCTTTCTTTCTTTGCCCCTTGATTAATATTTTTGAAGTAAATCAATAAATGCTCTGTTTTTTTCTTTGTTGATTAATTTATAGCAACTTATATTTTCTAAAATGATAAAAAATTACTTTTTTTTTGTTTTTTCTTTCTTTATTAATTTAGAATAACTTAAAACTTTTCGAAATCGTCCTGTGCTCTATTCCCGCGAGAGATGATAATAAAAGCATTATCAAGTCTGGAGAGAAAGGGTCACCTCCCTTGACCTAGGATTGTAAAAGTGAGACATCCTCCTCCTCCTCCTCCTCCTCCTCCTCCTCCTTCTCCTCCTCCTCACTCTTGACTGGAACCTTGTTTGGGAACGGGTGGGTTTGGATCGAGTTGTGTCTCTGGAACGCAAGAGCTACGACTCACTGAACAAAGAGGTTTTACAAAGTCCAGTTTTTTTCGTCTAGTTGATTTTCTAGTACTGAAGTTTTGCATTAAATGTCAGTATACCACCTTTAATTATTCATTTACATTTAAGTATTTTTAAATGATAATGCAAGTTTTTTTTTTCTTTTAGTGGGGTATGTTGCTAATGTGTACAATCGATTTTGGCATTTCAAGATTCATTCGCTCTTGTATTGGACCCTGTGCCTGTGTGTGTGTGTGTGTATGTATGTGTGTGTGTTGAAATCATCTTATATCTGCAGGGCTGTTTTTTCATCTGCTTTTTCCGTTCGTTAATATATTCATCTTTACTTCGTTAGTTGAGCCATCACTTTTCTATCAACTGTCTGTTTCCCAGCTAACCCTACCCCGCCTCAACCTATGCCCAAGAAAGGTAGCTTTGTGATTCATGAAAATGTTTTACTGATTTAATTAACGAGTCAGAGGATCTCTGTTTAATAAACGAGAATATTTAAAATTTCTGTTCGACGATTTTCTGGATTTCAAGTGTGGTATACGTCACGACAATTTGCCTGAACATCTTAAGATTTATGTGTCACTTTTAGCAACCAGTAAATGCATTTTTATTCATCCTGAAAGGAAATATAATAATAATAATAATAATAATAATAATAATAATAATAATAATAATAATAATAAATGGAAAATCTACGTAGTGTTGGTTTCGTTTTGAATAAATTTTGGTGAAGGAAATTCATTTACCGTAGTGGACCCGCATTCCAGCGCCCTGACGTACCTCAAGACTTGAAGAGGAAGCGTAAAAAGGAGAAAGAAAGAAGTTAGGTTTTGGCTCTGAAGAAAGATAGGCCAGACTATTGAAAGAAAAAAAAATGTTTCTTGGAAGCACAAAATTGTAGGAAATGCTGAACGAAATATTGATAAAAGAATGTATTGAATATTCATCGATAAAATGGCATGCAAGTAAAGAAGATGTAGAAATTATTATATAAATTAAACAAACAAATAAACAAGAATATTTATGTGATTACAGATTCCTAATAAAAATAACAAGGGCAGCATTATGTGAACAGTAATTGATAGATAATAGGAATGAACCTAATACTTTTTTTACATAACAAACCGAAAGCCATAAAAGTTACGTTGAGTAGGTCATAATATTTTCTCTTCCCAACAGATAAACGTATGGAGATTAGGCCTCGGGTCAAAGGTTGATTGCCTGAAAGGAAAAGGAAAATGGGAAAGGAAATAGTCACGACACTAGTGTTTAATTTAATTCCAGATTAGATTATTTAATAGTTCTATTCTCTCGTTTGGTTACACACACACACACACACACACACACACCACAATATATATATATATATATATATATATATATATATATATATATATCATACATACATGCATACATACACACGCACACACATAATATATAAGAGAGTTCTCCAGTCTGGCTATCCCTCAGAGTAAACCGACTGTTGTTCTCATTTCAGACTACCTGACTGTGAAATTGTAGGTACAAATCCCGTAGAATTTGTACTTAACTTTACAAACGAATAAGAGATGGACATTGTGACCTTGATCTTGACCATTCTTAAAACATGTCATGGGGCAGTCTTTTCGCACAAAAACAGCTTAGAGGACTTCAATAGAACCTTTGCTGGTTTATTCAATGTTTTATGAAATGTAATGTTCTCAGAAAGAAGGTGGCTTATTGGCCATACGGAAGCATATTATTATTATTATTATTATTATTATTATTATTATTATTATTATTATTGAAAATTTGAAAAAGAATCTCACAAAATCACTGTGTATAACGTGTTTACTTATAAGTATTTACATTTTATTTTACTCAATTCTCGAGACTACTTTCAGGCTCTATCTGTGGCCCATTTTCAAGACTGCTGGGCCTTGACCCAGGCTGACAACCTACACATCTCTTGAAAATGGGCCACAGATAGGGCCTGAAAGTACTCTCGAGTGCTGAGTTAAATAAAATGTAAATACTTATAATTAAAAACACGTTATACACAGTGATTTTGTGGGTTTCTTTTTCATTCTTCAGAAGAAAACTGAAAGAAGTTTTTCTTTGGTTGATTATTATTATTATTATTATTATTATTATTATTATTATTATTATTATTATTATTATTATTATTATTATTATTATTATTATTATTATTATATGTCTTTTAACATTATACATTGACGGAGAACATATTTCCACGTACAAAGAACCTTCTGATACAGTTCGTAAGCACAAACTTCCCGCTTGTGCTCGGCAAATACATTTTGAAAACACGACACATCATCTGGTACAACACACTCGTCATCTTCCCATGGTCGTTCTTTTCCTCCGAGCGTGAGTCCGAGATCGTAAGAGAGTCCCCCAAAACCACCAAATAACTGTGATTTAACTGCCTTGGATCTTCTCTGCCTCTCCATCTCTCGTGTTCCCACGTTAAATCCGCTAAGTACCTTCCGCTAACAGTTAGGCGTTCGCGTGTTTGTCTATTTTTGCTGTTGAACGCGAGGGGCAGTCTGGTATTAGTTATATTTAGATTCTGTACTTTTTTTGCATTGGGAGGGAAACTTTTCTTCAGTCTTCTGCTTTCCCACGATTCCATTTCAGTAGAAAATGTAAACGTTGTTAAGTCAGAAACAGTTATAACGTTTAAGATAGACCTTACACACACACACACACACACACACACCAGATGATGGACGATATGAGGTCCAATTGGGTGGTCTCCCAAAAATACTCGGTGGATAAAATGCGTATAATATGGCAAATGGAGCAGAATATAAGTTACTGTGTTTTAATACCAGTGTGTCAATTATATATACGAAATTAATTTCAGGTATGTGGTAACAGAGAGAGAGAGAGAGAGAGAGAGAGAGAGAGAGAGAGAGAGAGAGAGGATCTATTCTTGTGATATGAAAAAGAAAGTCTGATAATACGTTGACTGATAGTTGCTAGCGTCACCAAATGAAGCGTTATCACCTCTCTCTCTCTCTCTTCTCTCTCTCTCTCTCTCTCTCTCTCTCTCTCAGGAAACAACTTATTGCAGAGAAATCGAATATGGCATATTTAATTGGAACCGTTCTCTTGAACAGACGTTACGAAAATAACTCTAGCCATCGTTTTTATTCAATATAAAAAGCGAATGAAACTCATTTGACTTTTCCCTCCCAGCTAATTAGAATTAGTTTCAGAGGAAAATAATGGATAACTCGCAGCAGACGTTATTAGTCTCCAAGAGACCTTAAGAACCATAAATTTAGGGTGATTTAGGCACACCTGGCAAGTTGGCCTATCATCTCCCACCACCCCACCCCTGAAACCTGGCCAGGTATGGCTGAGGTGGTCCTTAGACGTGGGCTTGAGGATTCGGGCTATAGGTTTGCCGCATTCCACACAGCATTCAACTCGGCCCAGGACCAAGCTAGGAACCAGAGGGATTTTGCGTAGCTTTCGTTCGTCGTAGGGCTGGCCATAAGCGGAAGTTTTCGCAGGTTTAGATCTCGTATAAAAAAAAAGTATCTTTGTTGTTGATTTCGTTTGGTAAAACAGACTTCTCTAAGCAATCATTATCTCTGGCTAACACTGTGATGTATATATATGCGTGATCATGTATCTGGGTCTATACACCCAAGGGCAAGGTCCATGGACCTTGCCCAAAGGCTTTAGGGCTTCAGGGCTTCGTCCAAAATTCAGTAGGTGGGGTAAAGCAGGAACGGAATAAGGACTGCTGTCTTTTTTCACAAGTCATTTCATTTTAAGAGAAATGGTCTGTATTTAGTGGGCCTAGCTCCACTATAACTGGAGGAGAGAAACAAGATCCATTTCCCAGTTGAGAGAAGAAGGGTCACTCGCGCTGCTAACTTGCTTGAGGTCATGAATGAATGGAGGGAGAGTTTTTGCCCTGGCCAAGGAAGGTGGAGGAGGCACGCCTGGTGGATGTGTGTGTGCGTGCGTGCATGCGAGCTGCAGCCAGCAAGCTCTCGGCCTCTTGATATTTGGAACACGTCAGGTCAAAAGAATACCCAAATTTTAAACTTGTCCTCTGGTGCAGGCAGGTGCATTGTTGGCATTGCATCGTACTTTAACTGTACAAAAGATGTCTTGGTATTCGGAATTCCCAAGTGGTTCGTATTGAAGGTTCCTTGCATAAACAGTTGATTCAAAATGCAAACAACAAATTCTTGAAGACGCCGTATTAGTTTGTCTTGCCTCCTGCACAGATGAATCTATTATTTTCGTAGTTCTTCATTTTTAGGAAATTCATAAAAAGTAAAAGCAGTATTTCGATCTGAATTGGAGTTACATGCATATAAAGCTCAAATATTCGGCATAATCCTATAATGACGATGACCAGAATGCACGTGAATACACAAAATGAAATCACGATGGCATTTACACCTCCTCTCTGCTATACTTCCTTGACCTGACTGACAGGTAAATAGCCCTGTGACGTCATGCGCGAACTTGGCCGAATTTTGGGTCAAGTAACCCTTGATATTTGTCCGAAATGTGTAAATTCTTTTCGCCGTCGGACGGGTGGCGATGAATCGATAATGAGATGGTTTGAGGTGATAAGGAAGGAGGCGGCAGTCTTTTGTTCTGCTCGTTTGGGAAAACAAAAAGCGGGGAGGGGGGAGGGGGGCGGTGGTAGCCAGGTGGAAGGGAAGGTGTTAGAGATGTGTATCTCTGGTGAGAGAAGTTCACGAATCTCGACGTGGTTCGGAAGTCACGTAAAGCCGTTGGTCCCATTGCTGAATAACCACTTGGTTCCATGCAACGTAACAACACCTTACAAACCAACATTAGTTTAAAAAACACTCAGAAAATTTGTTGCTTTGATTTCATTGATATTATATTATAGTCTTTTAAATATTTTAACACAAATTATTTTATATAACCGTCTATTGCAGTAAAAACTAACAAACTGTTGCAAGAGCAGAAATTCGCTTACAAGAAACAGTAATCCAGAACCAACCTTTGTCGTGCAGTTCATAATTCCCCTTTTAATTAACATTTTACAAATTTAGATTGTTTTAACGCTAAAAAAAATTATATCACACAAATTCACAGTTTAAAGGACAGATTAGTCCCAACATTGTTCTTTTGTCTTTAGTGTTGTTTTCCATTACTGAAGTCTCGATATTCAAATAAACATATGTGCAAAAAACTAATGCTCATATGCCTGATTTTCGTTGGGTTTTACAGCTTTCCCACACTGTCCGTACTTCCGCATGCACCAATTTATTGACACGACCCTTCTTCGTATTTCCTGCCGTTGGCCCCAACCCTCAACAGTTAAACCATAAAAAGTTTTTTTTTATTTTTTTTTTATCCCCCTCTCCCTTCTGGTATTTCCGAAGCCGCGTGATTGTCTGCTTAGTCATGGGGTAGAGGGAACCTACCCAATTTTTTTTTCGTCGTTATTTCTTTATTTCTCCGTGTGTGAGAATCTGGTGCGTTTTGTATAAGCGAGCGACCTGTTTATAAAGCAGAGAAACCTGACTCCTCTAGTATATCCCGATATCAAATTATGCTTTGACAGCAATAAACGTGACGTGGCAACTTCCTATAAAAGAAATCTGGGGAGTAATTCTCCAATCGTTCAATTTTTCTTTTTGAATAATTTCCATTTAATTGTGTCCTCTTTTATATATATATATATATATATATATATATATATATATATATATATATATATATATATATATATACATATATATGTATATACATATATATGTAATATACCCCCCTATATACTATATATATATACATATATCTATATACACATATATATATAATAATATATATATATATATTATATTATTATCTCTTATATATATATATATATATATGAATAATAATGATCGTGTTAACATAATTAAGTGATGGAGGCTTAACTTTTGAAATAATTTCCTTTTCGGATTTCCTAAAGGATACAAGTAGAGAATGGATATAAACATATCGGGAAAGCGAGAAGTTGAGCGTTGTTTTAATGGCCATTGTATTTCCGTAAATCTGGCGAAGGTGGCCAGTAGATTCTAGTTATTAAAATGGAAAATCTCACGTCTTCTAACCGTCTCGGTTTCCCTTTGTTTTTGAGATCCGGCATCTCTGGTGTAATGTCGACTCTGCTGTTACGATTGTTGATCTTGGAAAGTTTCTTTATGATCAGCTAGACTGACGGTCACATTTGTACGTTTTATTGAATTATAATATTCCCAGAAGTGTCAACTATAATGGATGTCGTTACCGAAGAGAAAATTCAATTCTCCTCAGGCAGACCCGCGTCAGTTCTGGATTGGAAACCGCTAAGTACCTCGTACATTCAAGGAATCCGTGTTTTGGAAAGCACCCCCCTTCATTGGTCATAAATCATACGCCAATGCGGGCGTGGGAAAACGTAACTCGGTAATGCCGTATTGTGTTATGCATCACCAATCTGGTTCGTTTCCATGATAATGGGAGATAAAACTCACGGGGAAAGTAGTTATGGGCAATTTCGAGAGATCTCAACTCTCCCACGTCCTGCCCCCGCTTTGCAGTGTGTGGTGTTGAACGCGCGCTGGGTGTGACACGAGAGAGTACTTTGGGGTTTATTGTGTTTGTTGAACTGTGATGGTCTCTCTCTCCTCTCTCTCTCTCTCTCTCTCTCTCTCTCGTTTTTTCTTATCACTTCTACAAATTTTTCTGATTCTAAATGAACAAAAATTGGTCCTTTTCCCCTCTCTCTCCTTTTATTATTGCTCTTACAGTTCTTTTTTTTCTTCTTTTAAATGCATACTTGAAATTTTCCATTTTCCGTCGTCCACCCGAACTGCCTCTTATCTCTGCTTTCTGCCAAATGTCATCCTCCTGTGGAAACATTCAAGTTTCCTTTCCGGTCCTTAACTTGCATAAAACTGAGAGACTGCTGAAAAGGCGACTGCGGTGGGGGAGCGCTGCTGCATCTCCTGCTGGCCAGCCAGCGCCAGCAGTGGTTTTGAGGTCAGGGTTAGGAAGGATGCTGAAGATGGAAGGGGGGAAGTTTGAGAGAACCGGCTGGCACTCAAGCACGCTGACCCAAAATCCTGGATTCCTCTCTCGTACTCACAGCTTCATCAGCCTCTCCCGCCCTGACCCACATTCATTAACCGAATCCCCCCCCCCCACCCACCCCGGCCCGTCTGATATGTTCAAGGGGGATTTCTCTCTCCCTCTCCTCCTCTCACACACACACAACAAGAAGTCACCCAGTGTATTTTTCGTTTTGAAACCTACGAAGGGACGTCATTTGCGTATTTATTTATTTAAACCTTTATCCTTTTTACTTTTTTTTAATATTAAAGTCATCCCATTTATTGTGATTATTAATTTTAAAAATGCTAGCAGTAATAGCTTACAATAAGGTTGTAGCATCGTAAGTTATACGGGCCATTTTTTTTTATTTTAATCATTAAGGGTCCTCCTAGAAAAATAAAGTTACGGTGATCAGATGAGGACCATAAGGTCACTGACAGGCTAATATAATTTGCATTGACTTCAGCGCCTTTGGCAACTGAACTCAGTGGGACATTTGGAACGCTACCGTATGCATATAAAGGGGTCACTGTCCTATCTCGAGACACTGATACCCAGGGCATCATGGCTGCGGCGGTGGTGGTGTTGGTGGTGTCGCCGTGGGTATGAAACCGTTGTCTTCTTAACCACTCAGGTCTCGGCTATATTTTTTCCCTTCCCTTTCCTTTTTTTTTCCCTTTTTTTTTATTTTATTGTTTTTGGAGAGCGAAGAGAACAGCACAGAAGCCATTTATTCGTGTAGCCCAGACGGTATTCTTTTCAGTGACCCATGATTTTCGAGTTGGAGAGGGAAAATAGAACACTGAACGGTACGTAGACTGGGCGCTTTCTCTTTCTCTTATTTATCTCATTCTATTTCTGGATGACGCGCTGCGCTTCTCCGGGATTTTAAATGAAGCTTTAAGGTTTAATGACCGTGGAGCATCACTCCCCTCTTTCTCATATGTGTACTACATAATATATATCTAATATATATATATAATATATCTTAATATATATATATATATAGATATGATGTACTATATATATATATTATATATTTATTTATAATATATTTATATAATAATATTTTATATAATATATCTTATATATATATAATATATATTTATATATATATTATATCTAATATTTATGACTGGTAAAAATGCTCTGTTACAACAGAATTCCATCTAGTAAAAGGGAGCCCCACCATAAAACCGCCAAAATATAGAGAGAAAATACTATATATTTCAAAGGCTGCTGTGGTATCACTTGGTATAAATACCACCTTTTCGTAACTTTACTTTCATCTATGGCGTTTTTTTTTTGGGCTCCTTTTTATTTTATTATTATTATTATTATTATTATTATTATTATTATTTTTTTTTTTTTTTTTTTTTTTTTTTTTTTTTTTTTTTTTTTTCTTTTTTTTTTTTTTTTTTTTTTTTTTTTTTTTTTTTTTTTTTTTTTTTTTTTGCTCTATCACAGTCCTCCAATTCGACTGGGTGGTATTTATAGTGTGGGGTTCCGGGTTGCATCCTGCCTCCTTAGGAGTCCATCACTCTTCTTACTATGTGTGCCGTTTCTAGGATCACACTCTTCTGCATGAGCCCGGAGCTACTTCAGCCTCTAGTTTTTCTAGATTCCTTTTCAGGGATCTTGGATCGTGCCTAGTGCTCCTATTATTATGGGTACGATTTCCACTGGCATATCCCAATTCCTTCTTATTTCTATTTTCAGATCTTGATACTTATCCAATTTTTCCCTCTCTTTCTCTCAACTCTGGTGTCCCCCATGGTATTGCGACATCAATGAGTGATACTTTCTTCTTGACCTTGTCAATCAACGTCACGTCTGGTCTGTTTGCCAAGTATCACCCTATCCGTTCTGATACCATGGTCCACAGAGGATCTTTGCGTGATCGTTTTCTATCACTCCTTCAGGTTGGTGCTCGGTACCACTTATTACTGCAAGGTAGCTGAGTTTCTTGCACAGGCTCCAGTGGAGGGCTTTTGCTACTGATCATGCCTCTTTTTGTACTGGTTCTGTGCAAGTGCCGGGCATTCACTTGCTATGTGGTTTATGGTTTCATTTTTCGTATTGCACTTCCTACATATGGGAGAGATGTTATTTCCGTCTATCGTACTTTGAACATATCTGGTTTTCTTAGGGCCTGATCTTGTGCCGCTGTTATCATTCCTTCAGTTTCCTTCTTTAGCTCTCCCCTCTGTAGCCATTGCCAATTGTCATCGCTGGCTAGTTCTTTAGTCTGTCTCATGTATTGTCCGTGCATTGGTTTGTTGTGCAGTCCCTCTGTTCTTTCTGTCTTTCTCCTGTCTCTGTATATTCTGGTCTTCGTCTGCTTTTATTAGTCCTTCTTCCATGACTAGAGCACTCGTCTTCACTGGTTTCAGATATTGCCCCAGTCTCTGTTTTCGATGTTGACGCAGTCCTCTATACTGAGTAGTCCTCTCCCTCCTTCCTTTCGTGTTATGTATAGTCTGTCCGTATTTGCTCTTGGGTGTAGTGCTTTGTGTATTGTCATATCCTGGTTTTCTGATCTATGGTGCGGAGTTCTGCCTTCGTCCATTCCATATTCCTGCGCTGTATCTGATTACTGGCACTGCCCATGTGTTTATGGCTTTTATCATATTTCCGGCGTTGAGTTTTGACTTGAGTATTATTATTATTATTATTATTATTATATTATTATATTATTATTATTATTATAATAATACAAGAAAGTCCTCCTAGTAATTGTAACCATTGCACAGAACAATTGTGTATGTTATAAGTTAATATTATATATATATATATATATATATATATATATATATATATATATATATATATATATATATATTGTGTGTGTGTGTATGTAGAAAGGAAACATATAGTTATATGAATATATTATCTATGTAATTCTGCGTATGAGAAGCATACAAACAATGAATTGATATGGATACATTATTCATATGTGGGTAATATATTACCCTACATGTGAGGGAGTTGCTGAGGGAAAACGAGAGAAGGCATCGTGTCCTATGTGGATTGGGAATAGAAGAATAATTTAACTATATTCTTAGAAATTTTCAGGCGAAAACTGAGGTGTTCAAAATATTAATTTTTTCTTGGATTTCAATTTGCCCAAAAGTCATTCATCTGTTTTTTGTCATAGAAAAGAGTAATTAACAGTCTGTGTTTAGAAATTAAAGAATATTACTTCTGATGAGGCTTTTCTATCCATGTTTACAGTTTAAGTATCTGCTGATCTGCTTAAAGATTATGTAAATTTCATTCTAATTGATCTGCCTCGATCCACGTTGACATACTTTGAATTGATCATAGTTAAGTTGGAAAAAAACAAAGATAAACTGAAAATCTGAGAGAGAGAGAGAGAGAGAGAGAGAGAGAGCTAGTAGACTCCCGCCTTACCTACATAACGATGAGGTTATTTCTCTCAGCCAGTTAGCTGCTGGAGTGCATCCCCTACCAAAGAACCCTCTAGCCCAGCTCGGTAGAATCTATCGGCTACCTTTTTTTCTTTCTTTCTTTTTTTTGTCCGACTCTGGGCGGCATGCGATAAGATCTGACCTAATACCGAGCCTCGTCCTCAATACAGTACAGAGGAGAATCTCGTGTACCACTATTTCTTGTCTTCTTCTTCTTCTTCTTCTTCCGTGCAATGCGGTTGATGGATGGAATTCGATTTAATCTGCCTAATTCATTTTTTGTGATTTATTTTCTTATATGATTCTCTCTTGCTGCCGTTTTTCTGAATTTTCTAAATGCTCTGTTCCTTACACTGTAAGTTTTGAAGGGTTTTCATAAAAATCATCTTAAATTTTTTTTTAAGAAAACCCAAAGAGAAAACAGTGGCGTGATAGGTATGGTCTTGGCCTGACACCTCGGTGGCTGCGAGTTTGATTCAGGGGCATTCCATTGAGGTGTGAGAGATGTGTATTTCTGGTGATAGAAGTTCACTCTCGACGTGGTTCGTAAGTCACGTAAAGCCGTTGGTCCCGTTGCTGAAGAACCACTGGTTCCAGGCAACGTAAAAACACCATACAAACAAACAAACAATAACCACTGGTTCCATGCAACGTAAAAACTCCATACAAACAAACAAAGAGGAAAAAGGAAAGAAGTAAGATCTATTGAAAAATCGATTTTGAGTCATGACGATACTATTGTAATAGCTTTTAAAATATATAGAAATTCATTATTTATCCAAGTTATACGAAAAGAACTGTAGGCAAGAAAGTCAGTTTTCGTTCTACTTTCTTATAATAAAAAGATTTTTTTTTTTTTTGTGGCGATGACTTTCTCTTTTGGGAACGGAAGTTGCAGATCCGGAATGAATATTAATTAGAACGCAACAAAAATTCTTCTTCTTTATTGTTTCTTATTTTGAGGCCGGCTATATTCCAGTCAGTTAGCCATTTGCTGCGTGGAAACTAAAGGTTTCCATTTATGAGCTCAGGGAAAGTGTAGAATACGGATTTGGAACTTAAGAAGACGAAATTTCTAATTCGTGTTAAAGAAATGAGTCAGGAAAAATAGAATAATTTAAGAAAACATATGAGCAAAAACGTAAATATTCATGAGAGTCGATTGCATACTCTCTCTCTCTCTCTCTCTCTCTCTCTCAGGGTGGAAATAAAATACTCGAAGAACTGAAGAATTCTCTCTCTCTCTCTCTCTCTCACACACACACACATCGTAAGTTAAATGGTTGAAGGACTGAAGAATTCGTCCCTTCAATTTTAAGTCTCTCTCTCTCTCTCTCTCCTTGTTCATCGGAACAGTGGAATGTAAAACAGGATTAGGTGATGTCCCAGAGACACACCCCCAACCCCCATCCCCCATTTACCCTTGTGCCTCCTTCCCACCTCCAGTGTCATGGGAAGCACTCTGATCTTTGAGGCCGAGTTCAACTCTTCAAAGAGAGTCCAGTTGATTGTTTGTTCGTTTCGTTTGTACCGTTTTCATCGTACTTGTTGTTTGTCGGGAATGTTGTTTGATTAACGTTCTCTCTCTCTCTCTCTCTCTGGATCATATATTCATGGAAAGTTTTTGGCCTAGATCATACGTTCTTTGTCAAACATTTTTGGCTCTTTTGACCCAGCCCATTCATAAGGATTTCGTGTGTGTGTGTGTGTGTGTGTGTGTGTGTGTGTGTGTGTGTGTGTGTGTGGAGAGATCAAAGAAACCGTGGTTCCTGATCCCGACGATCTGTAGATGGCTCGTCTCTCCCGACATATTTGTGGTAGGGTACTGTTTCAACACTATATCTCTAGAGGATTTGTGTGTTTGCCTTTTGCCTGTTACTTAAACACATTTTACGTTGTATTTGACAAAGTTTAAACTGCAGATGTAACCGTTGTTTTACTATTTGTTTCTTGATTAAGTTTGTAGTCCAAATTCCGGTCGATTGCAAGACCTCTTGTTATTATTATTATTATTATTATTATTATTATTATTATTATTATAATTGCGTTCGAAGTTACTCGTCATTTTCTTGATCAAAGCGCCAAATTACTCTCTCTCTCTCTCTCTCTCTCTCTCTCTCTCTCTCTCTCTCTCTCTCTCTCTCTCTCTCTCAATGAACTATCTTTTGGCATTTTAGGACCAGATGAACTTTAAGTTACTGCTAGATTTCTGGATTGGCGCAAATTGCAATTTTGTTATCTCATTTTTGGCGCCAATTAATTTTGTCTTTCTGGGATTAATTGCGAAGACTAGGCTTCTGTATATATCGAAGAATGTATTTAATGATAACGATAAATTATTTAAAGTTTTATGTATTATATATGTCAGTTTATTTAATTACTTTCTTAAACGGGAGTAATACATAAGATTCCTGAAGAGGAAGTGTAAAAGTTTCATCGGATGTATGCACTTATGTAATTGCATTTATAAATTTCCCAGGAAACTATTATTTGTGTAGTCTTCCACGAATTGGCAAGAAGTTTAAACCGACACCTGTTGTAGGTTGTGCACTGCTCTGTAACTTTCTTTGTTGAACAGAAAATCTCCGGGCAGTGAACTTGTCACGAAAACATTGCTTCTTCTGGAATGTTAAGAACAACAAAAACTACATCAGCAACAACAACAACAGCCACAATAATAATGAGAATAATAATGATTGTGATACTAGTTATCTTATTACGTTGTTTCTCCTGCTAATTATAAAGAAACTAAACTTGTCACGAAAACATTGCTTCTTCTGACGTATTAAGAACAACAAAAACTACAATAATAATGATAATAATAATAATAATAATAATAATAATAATAATAATAATAATAATAATACTAGTAAGGTTTTATTAATGTTGTTTCTCGTGCTAAATTATAAAGAAACTAAACTCGTCACGAAAACATTGTTCCTTCTGATGTATTAGGAACAACAAAAACTACAAGAGCAATAATAATAATAATGTTCTAAGGGGCCCACAATAATAATAAAAAATGTTAATCGTTCGTGTATAATTTAAAAACACACGAACTATTAACATTTAAAAAAAAAAATTATTGTGGACCCCTTAGAACATTATATATGCTCTCGTGATAGAGAGTTTTTCCCAAATAATAATAATAATAATAATAATAATAATAATAATAATAATAATAATAATAATAATAATAATAATAATAATAATAATTACGATAATAATACGAGTAACGATTTCATTAGCACTATTTCTACTGCTATTTACAAAGGAATCCGAAACTCATTTACAACGAATGCATTATAACGGCTGTTTACGCCATTGTTTATCACGGTCGGTTACCACTTCTCAGGCATTTTTTCCAAGTTCGTTTTTACAGTAAACACTTTTTTTCTCTCTTTCCCCCTTGGTTCCAGCTAGCACCACCAACCATATCCCGAATTCCTTTGCGGACCGCAAAAGAAGTTGAACCAGAATGAACGAACAGGTGTTGGTGATGTCCGCTTCGTTGAGCAAGCTTCTTCTTTTTTTTTTTTATTTCGTTATGAGTTCAGTTTGATGATTCCTCGCCTACTGACAGGTAATGTTGTTCTTAAGTTAATGATTTCGTTTCTCTTTTATCAGTTAGTGTTCTTTTGCAGTTTTATTCACGGTTGAGGGAGAGCTTATTGTTATAACTGTATTATCATGCAGTATGCTTTTAAAAGTGCTAAATTAATTATGCCCCAATAAAAAAAATCCGTTTCAAGTCTTAATTAGCACCAGTGCAGGTTGCTCTCTCTCTTATCATTAACGTTCTTCCGCAATGTTTATATGAGTGCACGTTAATTAGCCAAATAAAACAAATCGGTAAACTATCAGTTAGTACCTGTGGAGGTCTCTCTCTCTCTCTCTTCTTCTTCCGCAATGTTTATATGAGTGCACGTTAGTTAGCCAAATAAAACAAGTCGGTAAACTCTCAGTAAGTACCGGTGGAGGGCTCTCTCTCTCTCTTCTTCTTCTTCCGCAATGTTTATATGAGTGCACGATAGTTAACCACAAATCAAAACAAATGTTCGGTAACAAACTAAATCAGTAAGTACCGGTGGAGGGCTCTCTCTCTCTCTTCTTCTTCTTCCGCAATGTTTATATGAGTGCACGATAGTTAACCAAATAAAACAAATCGGTAAAATCTCAGTTAGTACCGGTGGACGGCTCTCTCTCTCTCTCTCTTGTTTCAAATTGTGTTCCTCTTGCTTTCTCGGCCTCTCATGATGAAGCTTGCTTCCGGTATTTTAATTGCTGGGATCGACGGCGAGCTTTAGTTACCTGATAGTACTCTCGACGTGTGGTATACGGCAGGAGAGTAGAACCTTCCATTTACTCCTATATCTAGTTTCTCTTAGATCCATGCTACCTGTCCATTACCGAAATTATTAAGAATGCAACCAAGATGTCTTAATGTCCAGACGATCGATGGAAAGCTGTAATTTTGGACTCGAGTGACAATATCATTCTTTTGCGGTATTTTTTTTTTTTTTTTTTTTTTTTTTTTTTTTTGATGAGAATGAGAAATGACTCTCTCTCTCTCTCTTTCTTGTCGTGAGCGACAGAGGTACCAGGATGGAAGTTAGCAAGAAATTTTGATTGGCCAATTGTCAAGGCTTGGTGATGGCACCGTATGATGATAATGAAGGGGAAATCGGCTAACTGAATCTAATACGAACACGAGTAGAGGAATTTCGTCTTGTGCGGAAGATAAGAAAATGACTTTACAATATTCTTCTGATTGATTCAAATCATTTTCGTAGTCATTGCAGTACTGAATAACCTAACGGTTCCAGTGCCAGGTCATCCATCAGACGAAACTTTCATAAATCAGTTAATCAATAGTTAATTTTTTTAAATAACCCTCGAGAATCCATACTCCTTGATAAGTACTGGCTGGAGTTTACATTCTGGGATATGACCTCACTTGAGAGATCTTTTTTTTTTTCTGGGTTCGTAAACTTGGGTTCGTAAACTGACTCGTGACCGTACTGTCAAAGCAGCGTGACTGAAAAGTGTTTCCTCCGTTAAATGTTCAAGAATAGCGTTATGAGTCAAGGATGGGAAAATCTTTCACTTTTCACCGTCCTCTTGTGCGTGTCCAATATATTTCGTTTGAAGATTACGGGACATCTTAGAAAGCTTTATTTAATTTTAAATGTCAGATATTTATTTTTGTGAAACACGTGCTCATGTGTTCACTATTTCCTATATGTATGTATATGTGTGTGTATTAAGTTATTTACGTATCTGGTAAAAAGTGACCAGTAGTGTGTATGTGTGTATATATGGTGCATATATATATAATATATATATATATATATATATATATATATATAGAGAGAGAGAGAGAGAAGAGAGGCGAGAAGGAGAGAGAGAGAGATAGAAGAAGAGAGATAGAGAGAGCGAGAGAGAGAGAGAGAGAGAGAGAGAGAGAGAAGATTTTTTTTTTTTTTTTTTTTTGGTACCACAACACCCTCTTAAGTTCTCAGTTTCTTCACACTTTAGAAATGCTGGTCACTATTAACCTAGAACCAATACATACATGTTTTCTGAAAATCGAGTTTTATAGATTTTCAAAGCATTGCAGTTACTTGGTTACTGCAATCAGATAAAGCTAAACTGTGAGTTTCTTAGAAACTAATCAATGTAAATTGCTCGCGTTTTCTTTCTTCAGTTTTTTGCTGCATTTTTACTCGACTTTAAATTATATCTTGGAGAGCAGATACTTCCCCGTCATATACTTTGCATATCTTGGATTCCCCAAGTTCAGTAAACTTAGGAATGACTATTAGAATGCGAACGTCATCCGTGAAATCAAAAAACAAAGAGACTTACTGCTTATTTCATCAGTGAGATAACTGCGTACGTGGGTGGGTTTTATTGGCCTAAAAAAAACTACTTCTTATTTCACCAGGAAGATAACTTTGTGCGTGGGTTGGTTTTGCTGACAAAAAGAAAAAAAAACTTACTGCTTACTTCATCAGTAAGATAACTGTGTACGTTGGTGAGTTGTGTTTGTAAGAAAAAAAAAGAAAGAAAAAAAATGCATATAGAGATGGACTGGCATGTCCGCAGTTTTTAGCCGCGAGTCTGAGAGACATTCCAGGATCCTTTGAGACTCATGGATGTCGAGGTTGAACGGTAAATCAACTTCTTGTTTCGAAAATGAAAGATTTTGTTTTTGATGACTAGATTTTTTTTTTTTTTTTTACTTTTTTCGTCCGTGGAGAACCGCGAAGAGCAAGAAGTACTGTAGATTGACACTGGGCTTATGTTATGTTTTATTGGTTTAGGTAATTGATGATCATATAAATAAATGGGTCATATTGTTCTGGCAATAGAAAACGTTATGAAGCATTCGTCATTACTAGAAGAGTTTCTTAAACAAATCTTGTGGGAAAGTTCCCATTGTTTTTGCTAAACCATGCATTGTCATTACATTAAAATAATCAGTTCATTTTAATAGATATTCCGTTACATTACATCTGTATAATTTGTTGTGAGCTATGTCATATTTATATAGTTATAAGAAATTTCGCTAGTTTATATAGTTATGAGTGCCTCTTCCCTATACTTTCAAGTGTCGAGCACGAAAAATCAGTAAAAATCTTATTTTGAAACGAGTCAGTAGCTCATCTTTTTCGAAACGGGTGTAGTGTAACTATTATTTTTTATAGGAATGTTTTCTTATCTTCACTACGAAGATGGTGTAACAGGCTTCCTTCTACTCTTTACTCTTGGAGACGTTTAAATTATGACGCTGTTAGGAAAAAAGTACTGCAATATTAAACGAGTTTATAATGTAGCGTTGAAGTACTGCTTGAACGATAGTCCACCTTGTATACACTGAGAGAGAGAGAGAGAGAGAGAGAGAGAGCGAGAGAGAGAGAGAGAGAGGACGGAATGGAGAAGGGGGGAAGGGAGGGAGAGGATTGGGAGGGAGAGGAGAGGAGGAGGACTCGGCACCCTGCCAATTATCCGACGCAAACCCCAAAGGTAATAAAAGGATCTCGTGAGAGAAGAAAGAAAAAATCTCAAACTTTTATTTATTTTAGACGAAAAGGTTTCATGACTTCGTGATAGCAGCTCCTGAGCCATGCGGGCTGTCGTTTTTTGCCCAGAGTCGAATGTAATTTGTCATTTCCTTCTGTCGTGGGATTGCTCCCGGGGTTCAGCCCAGGTCTCCCCCCATTAACCATAAGCCCGTTTCCACCAGGGGAAATAAAGTAAGGAATATTCGGTACATCCTGTACTTTATTAGCTTTGTGTAAGTAAGGAAGTTCAGTAACCTGTATTTTTTCACAAAGCTTCCTGGTGTTTAGTGCTGTATAACTGTTGAATATTATTGAGATGCAACAGACTGACACAAAATTGTCATCACATATATTAATCTACTTAGTGTTTTAATCTTCATTGGGTACCTCCCCCGCAGGGGTATAGTGCCGCATGAGGTGCACTGTAGGCATTACTTCAGATTCTTTTGCAACGTCCCTTCAGCCCCTAGCTGCAACCCCTTTCATTCCTTTTACTGCACCTCCGTTCATATTCTCGTTCTTCCATCTTACTTTCCTCAACCCTCTCCTAACAGTTGATTCATAGTGCAACTGCGAGGCTTTCCTCTTCTTACGCCTTTCAAACCATTTTATTGTCAACATTCCTTTTAGTGCTGAATGGCCTCATAGGTCCCAGCGCTTGGATTTTGGCCTAAATTCTATCCTACTGGTTACCTACACCGAAAAAAATTAGGGCTTAGGATCAGACAGATGAAGATGAGTCTATGTCGTAAGAAAGGTATAAAGGAAACAATAACAACAATTCAGTTACTTATTTTTAGCAAGTGCAATTCCCTCCCCAAGCAGGGGTTTCCCACGACCATTAAATGGCCGCCCATATTATGCAAAGCTTTTCCCAGTACCTGAACTAATTTCTCCGATGTCATGTGATACGAGCCTCCTTTTTTCCTTTTTTTGAGTTAGGAAATTAAATTAATATTACCTATTTTGATGTTTTAATTGTATTAAATAGTTTGGCTGTATGTGAATGAAACACAAGACTATAATTATACATACATACATACACATATACGTACCCTTCTTTTTTTTTTAGTTAAGAAGTTATATTAATATTACCTAGTTTGATGTTTTGATTGTATTAAATAGTTTGGATGTATGCGAATGAAAAACAAATGACTATATATATATATATATATATATATATATATATATATATATAGTGTACATATTTATATGTGCGTTTGTGTGTGTAATACACACACACACACACACATATATATATATATATATATATATATATATATATATATTATATATATATATATATATATATATATATATATATATATATATATATATATATAGTGTGCTGTGTGTGTGTGTGTGTGTGTGTGTGTGTGTGTATTACACACACAAACGCACATATAATATGTACATATATATATATATATATATATATATATATATATATAGTCATTTGTTTTTCATTCGCATACATCCAAACTATTTAATACAATCAAAACATCAAACTAGGTAATATTAATTTAACTTCTTAACTAAAAAAAAAGAAGGGTACGTATATGTGTATGTATGTATGTATAATTAGTCTTGTGTTTCATTCACATACAGCCAAACTATTTAATACAATTAAAACATCAAAATAGGTAATATTAATTTAATTTCCTAACTCAAAAAAAAAGGAAAAAAAAGGAAGGCTCGTATCACATGACATCGGAAGAAAGAGAAGAATTAGTTCAGGTACTGGAAAAGCTTTGCATAATATGGGCGGGGGGGGGGCCATTTAATGGTCGTGGGAAACCCCTGCTTGGGAGGGAATTGCACTTGCTAAAAATAAGTAACTGAATTGTTGTTATTGTTTCCTTTATACCTTTCTTACGACATAGACTCATCTTCATCTGTCTGATCCTAAGCCCTCATTTTTTTCGTGTAGGTAACCAGTAGGATAGAATTTAGGCCAAAATCCAAGCGCTGGGACCTATGAGGCCATTCAGCACTAAAAGGAATGTTGACAATAAAATGGGGTTTTGAAAGGCGTAAGAAGAGGAAAGCCTCGCAGTTGCACTATGAATCAACTGTTAGGAGAGGGTTGAGGAAAGTAAGATGGAAGAACGAGAATATGAACGGAGGTGCAGTAAAAGGAATGAAAGGGGTTGCAGCTAGGGGCTGAAGGGACGTTGCAAAAGAATCTGAAGTAATGCCTACAGTGCACCTCATGCGGCACTATACCCCTGCGGGGGAGGTACCCAATGAAGATTAAAACACTAAGTAGATTAATATATGTGATGACAATTTTGTGTCAGTCTGTTGCATCTCAATAATATTCAACAGTTTTATGTGTGTGTATATAATATATATATATATATATTATATATATATGTGTGTGTGTGTGTGTGTGTGTGTGTGTGTGTGTGTGTGTGTGTGAACAGAAGAACCTTACTCTCGAAAAATGGGCGAGAGTGCGTGCAAGATAAAGATTTGACTGGGGCATTGTATGTAGGAATGTTCGACATGCTGCTGATAAACCTGAGAAGGGTATGATGTGAATAATAGTTTCCTGTACGATTCAATATTTAGATTATGAGTATGACTGCGTGAATGAATAGTTGATTTGTGTGTATAAGATAAAATTGATTTTCCCTTTCTATATGAAGTCAATTCAAACAGTTTTTTGTAGCTATGATTTAACTATGATTCTAATCGCCTCCTCCTTGTGTGTTATGGTAATAACAGCCGTATAATAATAAAAAGATATAATGCACTGACATGGTATTTTTTTTAGAGTTTCCATCAATATAAATTCCCACCATACTTTTGTATCTGAAGATTAAGGTCACCACATTTAATAATTGTCAAGAGGCTTCACGACGTAAGGATTTTTCGTTTTTCTTTGAAAACAAAAAAGTCTTGCGGGTGTGTTATGAATAGACTTCAGTATGTAACTGTTACAGTTATGCTTATGCTGCAGTAGCATTTGCACTTTTTTGGACGAAATAAGATAGGAAATAACGTAGCGTTTCGCGATGTTTAAATCTCAGCTCACGCCGTCATTACAACAAGAAAGAAGTGAAAAAAAGCGGGTTCATTTCGCAGTTACTAAGCAAGTTTTTTTACAGTTAGATGTCACGGATTCAAAAGTAAGGAACTACTTCTTGAAGTGAGGTATTTGTTTTATTTTTTACTTCAGCTTCCGTCGTCTTCTCCATTCCTTGTTTCTCTTACTTCTTTTGAGACAACCAATCCACCCTTCAGATTTACCGTTTTATGTCTGTTGTAGTATAGTTTACTTGTAATCGTTGGTGTCTCCTTTCTTGAGCTGTGTGCTTCAACAAATCAGAGAACTGGTAAAATCTCACAATAAAAGTAATAACAGGGCATCAGTATGTATTGTGCAGTTTTTATTGCAAGTTTTACTGCTTGCACGCACAATTGAGCTATTTAAGGCCTGCCCTGGAGGGCATGTTTTCATGTCTTCAGAACAGTTGTTCAGTTTCTCTCTCTCTCTCTCTCTCTCTCTCTCTCTCTCTCTCTCTCTCTCTCTCTCTCTCTCAGATATTGATGATTTCTATAATTCTATTGGTTGTCGAATACAGTTTTTTTTATTGGTGTGACAAAAGATTTTTAAGAGACTTTTTTAATAT
The DNA here is from genome assembly GCF_015104395.2 of Macrobrachium nipponense. Lineage (NCBI taxonomy): Eukaryota > Metazoa > Arthropoda > Malacostraca > Decapoda > Palaemonidae > Macrobrachium > Macrobrachium nipponense. Next base: position 43,888,314 of record NC_061094.1, read on the forward strand.
TTTGGTAGAAAGAGGCACCTTGATAGTCTTACATTATTGTTGGCTATTTCAGACTTCCGGGTTTGCAAGTATAATGCCAAATGGTTCTATATTTAACTGTCACGAACAAGAGATCCTTCAGTTTTGTCTTGAAAATTGAAGTGATGCAAAGAGCAATATCTTTCATCACAGTGCTGCAAAGGGTAATATTTTCCTCTTCGAGAATATTTTCCTGTTTATGGATGGATCAGTAAGGCGTCAGTGCTATCAGCATATACACGATTACTAATAGAGATAAGAATGTGATTAAAGTGGATCAAAATGAGTAAATCACATGTGCAGTTACGTACTCTCACATGCGCACATGCAGGTATTGCAAGCCACTTCGTCTAAATAGCCACTCTTCTTCTACCCCCAAGCGTTAATTAGCTATGACGATGCATGGACTCTAGAGCAAGTGTTGCCAACCGCAGGGTAATTGCCTCGCACGTAGGGCAATTTGACCAAACATTTTAAACCTAGGGCAATATTTTTAAGTGTAAGGTTATTGTCACGATGCATGTATTGATCAATATCTTTATTAGTATTATTTCTTATTATCACAACCTCAGAATGTTGGATAATTTCCAGTTATGTAGGGTAATTTCTCGTCTTTTGTAGGGTGCATTGGGTTAGAGGGGTTGGCATCACTATAATGGCGCAAGTAGGCTACTCCCTTCCCCTGAAACAACGCCGTCTTGGTCTTTTGCATTTTAACGGTCACGTCCAAGGTTTTTTTGTTTTCCCGGAGGCGCCGGAGGGAAGAGGGTGATAGGTCTAGGCCTGGGAGTAACTGTGGGTGGGTTGGGGTAGGGGGGACAAGGGGGCCACTTCTTTTCTGCTGATTGAGCCGAGTAGAACAAGGTCGCTGAACAATGATGTGAGATGAGGTTGCTTTTCTCTCATAATGAGATATTTTAGGAGAATTAGGGAACAGATGATGTTGATCTCATTCTCAAGGTGATTTCGTTTCATTTCGTATATGTATGACTGGCATCATTTTCGGTCGCGACTAGCGGTCTTTAGGTTATTGAGTAAAAGAGAGAGAGAGAGAGAGAGAGAGAGAGAGAGAGAGAGAGAGAATCATTTTCGGTCACTACTAGCGGTCATTAAGTTATCGAGTAAGAGAGAGAGAGGGGGAATCATTTTCGGTCCCTACCAGTGGTCATTAAGTTATTGAATAAGAGAGAGAGATTTATTTTGACTTTTTCAGGAAAATTTTATGTACTAAAATTGTAAGTGAGACAACTCGTGTCCAGTTGAGTTTGTTTCCATGTCGGTTTCATTTTTGAACACGGAAGCAAAATTAATGTTTGATGCTGTAAAAGCTTTCTACCTAACTCATCGCTGATTCAGCATTTAAAACTTGTTTTATTCTGTTAAATCATCACATATTGCATTTCAGGGTAAAAAAGAAACCAAGATGATGATCTATTTCAGAATACTACATAGCCTAATGTTGGAAAACTGAATTGATTTTGTCGCCAAATCTATTGCTACTTTTCATTCGCTATCTTTTCGTCCATCTTTAAAATTCGATAGACCCTATTTATGCGATTTGTTTGGGAGACCATATATATATACATATATATATATATATATATATATATATATATATATATATATATATATATATATACGTGTGGTGTGTAAACTAATAATTATTGTATTTTATATTGTCTTATTATCTAAGAACAAAAAATTCAGGGTCTTGAATATAGTAAATTAGCATTATTATTACGAGAACATTACTATCAGATGACGAGCACTTTTTTAATGGGCAAGTTCACCTCATTCACATAATTCCATCCATCAATTTTCCTCTGCGGCGCTGTTTATCGTGAATGAGGCACTAAGTACATGCATTTCCAATTAATTTGGCAAAATAAGTAATGGCGGATATGCGAAAAAGATTGAAAATGTAATTGATATTTCACACAATCATCGATTACATCAGCTCACAGGGACATCTTCGAAATAAGGAGGAAGTAGACAGTACGAGAACCGTTAAACGAAATGGCGATGGGAGCGATTCACGCGAGCCTCGGCCTAGAAATCGTGTTGTCGATGTTGGAATCTGATGAAACATATTGGCTTCATCATTATTTCTCCCTAATTTTTGTTGTTTTGCATAAGAGACTCGAACTTGGAAGGCTGTGCTGTTTATATGCGGGATTTCGCGGTGTCTCCCCTAGCAGCCATCTGCCGGTAACGGTACTTGGTTGCCAGTCAGGGAGTATCGTTCCCTTTGCTGCTCGTGTCGAGACGTTTCGTAGTCGCGTTCTTAAACCAGTTTTCATTCATCCAACAACCCCTTTGCTTTTAATTTTTGATCGTCCTGATAATGAATTCATTTTGCTTCTTTCCTGCAATAGGATTTTGTAACATAATATGACGACAAACTTAGAGTTCTGTGGGATTTTACGATAGACCACTGAATGATCTATCCTGAGCTAGACATTTGCCCGTGTGTCCGGTTCAATGTCCTTTGTCATCCAACACGAGGTGGTGAGAGCTAGAAAATGATTTTCGTATGGATTTTATTTCCTCGGGTCAATAATATTGCGTGTCTTGATGTTTTCGGGAAAAAATAGTTTCTTGCTCTAGATCGCGATGTACTTCTTATATTCTGAAATTACGTAAATTAGGAGAGAGAGAGAGAGAGAGAGAGAGAAGAGAGAGAGAGAGAGAGAGAGAGAGAGAGAGAGAGCGCCTACGATTTACAGATGAAGCATAATGATTTTGCCACACTCCATTGAAGTGAGTTATGCTCATGTTTGTAAGCCATTTTGGTGGGCAGCAGTGAAGAAGCTGCGTAGTGTTAAATGCTTATTAAAAATACTTGTTTAAAAGACTAATTATATATATAATATATATATATATATATATATATATATATATATATAGACACGTGTGTAACTGCATTCTGGGTCTAGCATTGGCATAGCCCTGAAGAAGGCCATGGGGAAATGGCCGAAGCAGCTGTCGGCTTGTGAATTTATAAATGGAGCAACATACAGTTTTTATTTGGAAGAAGTGCTGAAAATACTGGAAGTGTTGCCAGACTGATGTGTAGATGGCACGGGTGCATTAACATTTGACAAAAATGAGAGGTGTGTGTGTGTGTACTCAAGTCAAACAAGAGCTGAAAATAAATTTAAAAAAGGCAAAAGGAAGAATCAGTCGACAGAAAGGACAGACCACTTCGTGGTATTACCCTACACTTATGAAGTTGCATTCGTCTTGTCGTTGTCTAATGGGTTGTGTTTTAATAAACATATCACCTGATAATAATATGGATAGGACTGAACCTCTGGGTGCAGCCGTAGTCTCTTTGAGTACATAACACAGGAGATTTTACTGTTGCTCATATTATTTTTATTTTCGCTGTAATTTGGCCTTAAATAACCTCCATGATTTCGGATACACTGAAGCATAACGACACTGATGACCTAAAATCCCAATCCCAACCTTGTCGCTACACACGCACACGCACACACACACACACACGGTCAGTAAGGTTGAGTTTTAGCGTAAATGCATGGCGCATGAGATCTGCCTGCCAATATTAATTCATCGCCTGTGACATGTAGGTCGTGGATTTGATTCATTTTGTTGTTAGCAAATTAAGCAAATAGTTATGAGTGAATTTTTACAACGATTTTGCCAGAGTTAATGTTGTTATTTTTCATAAAGCTGGCCTTATGTCAGCACGGGCTCTTGCTCGTAGGGCAGCCCGTAGACCAAGTTGAACCACATGACCTGCACCAAATTGTTAGTGTAGAGAGAGATTTGATGATAAGTTTTGGGGGGGAAGGAGAAGGGACCTTTTTGGGAGCCGAGTGGTCAGACACTGCAGGGTTTTACAAATGTTCACCGATCGAACTTGTTATTAATATCGGAAAGTAAAAATGGAGGAAATCTCCTGAAAACAGTAATTTTTTGTGAGTTTTCCTATAACCTTTTTCCTTCCGACGGAAAGGCAGTATTAATAAGCATATATAAGGTTTTCAGAAGTCCTACCTCAGAATTTAGAGTATTTTTAAATTGCTGATGTTGATAGTATGTAAATTTGCAAGCTTTATATTATTTCATGGAAATACAAGGATTTGAATAAGTATTTCAAGCACAGACTTCAGTTGTAACGGACCCTCTTTAGGTCTGATAAATCATGAGTTTTGTGCATATGAGTGAGATTTTCTCAATGTTATGAAACGTTTAATAACCCACAAATCTCACTCGTTCTCAGTCCAGTCAGCTGCTGATGGACATAGTCGGGTTTGAGAGAGAGAGAGAGAGAAGAGAGAGAGAGAGAGAGAGAGAGAGAGAGAGAGAGAGAGAGAGAGAGTGTACGAACAAATGTGATAACTGAGAGGGGAAGCCCCCTGAATTCTGAAGAACCAATCCATCATCTCTCCCTCACCGTTGTACCAATAACCGAATTAGTTTTTGTGAAAAAATGCGCGAGACCGACAACGACAACAGAAATTGACAGCGCATATGAACACCCTGTTTTAGGTTAGACTGGCGGTGTGTTGATGTTGTGGTTTCTTTTTTTAAGCGTGTGGTTTTCGGAAGCGCAGCCCTTAGCCCGGAAAGCTTGTCTTTTCCTCTTTCTCTTCCTCGTACAGATTTTTGGATGTATTCGAGCGGTATTTACAAATACGAATGTACTGTGTTTAATACTGATGATATAAGTTAGGCTAGCACTTCGTGATTTCCCGTTTCATTTTGATTTGTTTCATTATATGCAATCAGGTGCTGGTAAATGCCATTTTAGTCCTTAATGTTAAGTGACACCCAGGGTGAAAAGATTTTGAAAACTGAAATAAGGGACACCTAAATTGGAGCGGTAGTTAAACAATACAGTTACAAAACTTACGTGAAGTCACGTACTCAGTAACGCAGTGCGAATTCCTTTTCAGCTGGGTCCAGATTGTCCAGGACCTACTTCATTGACTTTTCTTTCGTTTTGAAGTGCGTTCATTGTAGATTTTGTTACAAACAGCTATCTTTACATGTGTCAAAGCATTACAATATTGCAATCAAGCGTGTTTTGCAGCTTTAAAGGATATTATAACTAAAGTCACTTGCCGTAATATATTGAATAAATTGCAGACAGCATAATACATATGATGAAAACTTTCCATAATCCTTTCATAAGTATTTTCTTCATTGTTGTTCGTGTGTTATTTTTCATTTGTCATATTTTGCCCTCAAGAGATGGTGTTTGGTTTGTGTATACCCGTATTTTGCCAACTTTCACTAGTATATAGTTTTTTTTTTTTTTTTCAAATATTGAAAATACTGGACAAAGGGGAGGTCGATACGGGACACGGGACAAATGTCAGACATATAGGACGATCCCGTCAAATACGGGACGTCTGGTCACCCTGGTGACACCTCAAGTCCTGAACGCTGCGGATTGTGATTATTTCTTCCAATGCCACCATTTTGGATGTGATAAATTTAATATAGCTCTAAGATTGATTGTTAAGCTTAAAGTTAGTTTGTGTTGGGAACTATGCTGAATTGATGTTAAACATGAGACAGATATAGTTTAATTAGGGTCTTGGTTACTTGTCAGAAAGGCCTGACACCCCCAAAAACGTCGATTAACTTAACCGGTAATGCTCTATTATATAATAATTAACTTTTTCTTAATTTTTCTTGACTATTTATTTTTGTTCTTTCAGAATGGCATCAAACGGTCGTCCCCTCGATCTGGGCGACCCTTGTACCCCGATGGCGTGGCAGCAAAGGGACTTGAATTATCACCAGAGCGGATATCAAGACAGATATGGACCAGGTAATGACAACTTGTAATGCGTGGCTTACCGTAAGTCGCAGCTATATAGCCTACCAGTTTCATAAAGACAGATATGGACCAGGTAATGACAACATGCAATGCGCGGCTTACCGTAAGTCGCAGCTATGCAGCCTACCAGTTTCATAAAAGACACAGATATGGATGGACCAGGTAATGAATGACAACTTGCAATGCGTGGCTTACCGTAAATGGCAGTGATACAGCCTACCAGTTTCATAACTTAGCAGCTTTCCTCTTTATAACCTTTCAGGTACAAGGGATTAGGGGGGAAGGATGGTTTTATAGACATGAGCGATTTTGTACACACAAGTAAGTTGGGTTCCCTTTTCCCCTCAAAATTTTCTCGGGGTACTAGACATTGATAATAGGTGAATGTTTCCAAATTGTATTTGGAATAAACCACAGTGAGGGAAAAGAAATCGTATGACGTGAACTAAGACCTGAAATTGATAAATTTACGTTTAAAGATAAATAGTCTCATTTTGGCATGAATGTAGCCGGCCATACACGTGCATTTGTTTTCAACCTGACAGTTATGACTGTGTTCAAGTTTATAACTGACACAGTTTTAAACTGACGTCAGTTAAAAATGAAATGCACACACACACACAGTTTCAATCCCTCAGTTTTTACCATGGATTCCGAGAAGTACGATCTTGTGCTCTCGATGTATTCTTTGTAATGCTACAAACAAATAGAAAAAATAAAACTAAAAAGCGTAAACAGTGGTGCAAAAAGTGGTTACTGAGGCGAAAATCAATTTTCTGATATTAAATTATTAAAGGAATTAAGTGAAGAACCAATTGATTTTCTCAATTATTTGCACATGACTGGAACTGTACCAAAAGTTGCTTCCGCTTTGTTTACGTGCTATCTCAACAAACTGTACTCACCGCTACCACCTGTAGAAATGAGAAATTGAGAACTGCACAGTTACGAATCCCCCCACACACGCTCAGTTCAGTTACTCCTTTCAGTTAAAAATATGGAACATTGGGCCGGCCACACGCTGGCAGTTTTTAAAACTGACAGTTATAACTGTTCAGTTATAACTGTCAGTTAAAACTGCACGTGTGTGGGTATCTCAGTTGCTCATTTCGTCAGTTCAATAAAACTGTACAGTTAAACTGAGACAAATGCAATGTTCCATATTTTTAACTGAAAGGAGTAACTGAACTGAGCGTGTGTGGGGATTCGTAACTGTACAGTTCTCAACTTCTCATTTCTACAAGTGGTAGCGGTGAGTGCAGTTTGTTGAGATGGCACGTAAACAAAACGAAGTGATTGTTGAATTCACTGAACTCTATCGATCTGAACCTTGCGCAAATAATTGAGAAAATAAATTGGTTCTTCACTTAATTCTTTTAATAATTTAATATCAGAAAATTGATTTCGCCTTAGTAACCACTTTTTGCACCACTGTTTACGCTTTTTAGTTTTCTTTTTTCTATTTGTTTGTAGCATTACAAAGATTACACCGAGAGCGGCAAGATCGTACTCCTCGGAATCCATGATAAAAACTGAGGGATTGAACTGTGTGTGTGTGTGTGCATTTCATTTTTAACTGACGTCAGTTTAAACTGTGTCAGTTATAACTGAACAGTCATAACTGTCAGTTAAAACTGCACGTGTGTGGCCGGCTTTGCATTTGTCTCAGTTTAACTGTACAGTTTGTTGAACTGACGAATGAGCAACTGAGATACCCACACACGTGCAGTGCAGTTTAACTGTCAGTTATAACTGAACAGTTATAACTGTCAGTTAAAACTGCACGTGTGTGGCCGGCCTTATATAACCGTCAGAGGAAAATAATGGAGAAAAATCATGGAATACTGTAAAAAAAAAAAAGGTCCACTATTCTTAATGCATGAATATTCATATACTTATTTGTCACGTAAAGTCTCACTGCCTCTCCCAGCAACTAGATATAGCTTTTTTATCTGGTGAGATTATCTGGCATTTACGTCGTTATTTCGAGCATGAAATTAACCTTGCCACAAGTAAATTTTAAATTGCTATAAATTATCTCGTTACGCCTTAGTAATGTGGGAACAGATGTTTGGCTAACGCAGTAACCAAGTTTGATATATTATGCATTATATTCAGCGAGCTTGTTTGTAAATCTTTTGTTGGTGAAATCATCACCTTCCTGTTTTATCTAAGTTTGTCAGGCTTCTGTTATTGCTCCAATGTAAACCATCTCTTCCATCTTCAACCACTTTTTCATTATGGAAGTTCCTTGTTGGATTCTCGGCTCGGCCAACGCTGAATCAGAGGAATTTATTTCTGGTGATAGAAATTAATTTCTCGATGTAATGTGGTTCAGATCCCACAGTAAGCTGTAGGTCCCATTGCTAGGTGACCATTGGTTTCTAGCCGCGTGAAAATATCTGAACCTTCGAGCCAGCCCTAGGAGAGTTGTTGATCAACTCAGTGGTCTGGTAAAACTAAGATATACTAAACTTTTCACTATGGAATCCGTAAGGGACAAATAGCCAAGGTGAAACATCATTCCCTTATACCATCCAACTATTTATTGCAGATTCATTTGATGTCAATATTAACTGTATCTGGTATGTTCATGTGTGGTCTCATTTAATTTTAAATATTTAATGGTAATACTATAATAGAATAGAATAAAGAATTTAGGCTAAGGGCCAAGCACTGGGACCAATGAGTTCATTTAACGCTTAAACGGAAATCGATAGTAAAATGGTTTAAAGGTTAACAGGAGGAAAACCTTGCAGTTTTTAGGAGAGGGTGGAAAGTAAGATGGAAGAAAGAGAATATGAACAGAGGTACAATAAAAGGTATGAAAGGGGTTGCAGCTAAGGGACGCTACAAAGAACTTTAATTCCTACAGTCCTCTGCATATATTAATGTCTGGACACGGTCAAAAGCCATCTTGTAATTAACAGAAGTCATTCGGGGGATTTTTAAATTCCGTACACTGCTGCACAATATCTGGACACTAGTATTTTGTCTGTGCAACTCCAGCCTTTTCTAAAACCAGCTTGTTCATCACTAAGCATTTTAATTGAATTGAATAGTATATAGTTTAGGCCAGAGGCCAAGCACTGGGACCTATAAGATCATTCAGCGCAGAGACGGAAATTGACAGTAAAAGGCTTTAAAGGTGTAACAGGATGAAAACCTTTTATTGGCACTATGAATCAATTATTAGGAGAAGGTGGAAAGTAAGATGGAAGAAAGCGAATGTAAAAGGGGGTACAGTAAAAGGAACAAAGGGGTTTGCAGCTAGGGCTGAAGGCACGCTGCAAAGAACCTTAAATAATGCCTAGCAGTGCAGTGCATGAGGTGCACTGACAGCACTAACCCCCTTCCCCTACGGAGACCAAGCATTTTATAAAACTTCTTTTTCCAGCCTGTTTGGGAGAGTATACTAAATATTTTCATCACAGCCAACATAAGTGCAGTTTACTATGTTTAGTCAGGTCACCTGCCTTAATGTTCTGCATTCAAGGATTGAGTGGTGGGTTTATTCATCAGATACTTATGGATGAGAAGAGTGTGATTGAGGAGAATGCAGATGAAGCATGAGAATGGCAGCTTTACTCCCTGGGACACGTCTCCTCAGCCTCCAAAGCCCACAGATAAGAAGGTGGCATTCACAAAGGGATGATAGTAGGAGTGACTACTACAGCAGGAGCATCAATAGATTTACAGGCAGAATCATGAGGGGTAGTCCCACATGATGGGCTCTTGAAACACTGACCTGTCCAAAGAAATCTTTGGTCACTAAATGCAAAAGGAAGCTGTACAAGGCTGGCTGGCCTAGAATACACAGGGAAGGCTACAGAGCCTTCAGCAGCTCCTTTGTCTCTTAGGGTCATCTCAGGCTAGGAAAGCATGTACCAAAGCACCACATAAAAGAAGCTTGGTTGTCATTCATTGTGCACATACACTGTAAGATGGTGAGGGCATGGGTAGATGCTAGTCCAGAAGGGGTATGGGACTGGGCAGGCACAATATAGGGAAGAGGTGATACCAGCAGTTTGCCACTCAGATGACACAGACAGAACAACTTGCCATTCTTCCTCTTCAAACTGTATCTCCTCCACTAGGAAGGACATGACACACTTATCACCAGTCAGAAACTTCAAGCACAATATCAAAATGGTCCTGAATTTTGTGTACAATCAAGTCACATTCAGGAATACCATGCCAATATTCTGATAAGAAGAAAAATCATCAGGCACCATCATTTCAAACATAAACCCAACAAGGATGATTGATAAACAAATGTAAACCACTCAAACATGAAAACACTAGAGGAAACGGATTAAAAAACTGTTATGTTGGAGTGTGCAAGAAGTACATTTGCATAGTATGCCACTTGTAAGAAAAGTGACACTGGACAGAAGTGTGCATGGATGTTCCATGACTTGATCAGTTGTTGCAGAAGGTATTCATATAAAAAGAGGGTTTGTATCCTTGTGGGAACAATGAGGCTATAAGGCAAAGGACTGGGCAACTTTCAGGCGTTCAGCACTTAAGACAGGGAAAAAGAGGAAGTCTGAGTGGTTGGACAGTAAGTAGAAGGGGGGTAAAAAAAATGAATTGTAGTATAAGGGATTTAAAGTGTAACTGGGAGAGAATTGGTTCCTTCATGCAGAAAAGACAGGGAAAAAGAGGAAGTCTGAGTGGTTGGACAGTAAGAAGGGGGTAAAAAAAAAAATGAATTGTAGTATAAGGGATTTAAAGGTTTAAAGTGTAAATGGGAGATAATTGGTTCCTTCATGCAGAAAGAACAGGAATAAAGTAGAAAGGGTCAAAATTGGGTGTAGTCAGGACCAGAAACACCCTTTAGTAATGCCTAAGGTTCATCATGTATAGTGCATTAAAACACCAAGGACCTGAGGATCCCAGTGTGTAGGGTTCGTCTACTGACTTTTCTACAGAGAAAGTGCCATCAGTGCATCTCACATGGTGCACTGTAGATATTACCTAAGGTTCTTTGCAGTCCCTTTGGCCCCTAGCTGTAACCCCTTTCATTCCTTTTACTGTCCTACCTCCATTCTCTTCGGTCATAATTTTTTCCCTTTCCCAACAGTGACGTATAGTACAAGTTGTTTCAGTGCTGAATGACCTCATAGGTCCCAGCTTTTGGCCTTTGTTGCAAATTCTATACTATTCTATTCTACATTGTACTGAGTTCTGGGACATACAAAATAGGCTATATTGTATGCAAAGAGCCCTTATGATAAAAAGATAAAATTTTGCTATGTACTCCGTTACTAAACGTTTTCTGTACTGTATCATTTGTAATAAAAAGCCACTGGTTTTGTAGGCTTGATTAAGAAATAATAGTAAAAAATTTTATTATGCCTTTTTGTTTATTCCAAGTCTGAAAATTTTGTAAAATTTTAAAATGCAATACATTGTAAATTTCTGATGTTCAAAATGTTATGTCATAAAAAATTCTTATTGCAACTGAAATGCAGTTTATGCAAAAATTGATGCAATATATATCTCTTCCAGGTGCAGTGGGTGGAGGAAGCAGTAGGATTGGTCCTCCCTCTACCAGTGACAGATTAAGCCACCACACTGATAAATCTTGGAGAACACATCGTGACTCCCGTGATTCTGGTCAGCCTCATCTTGTGCCTTATGGAGGTCCACAGTATGGAAGTGGTCCCCCACCAGCTCATTATCCACCATCTCGTCCTTCTTATTCTAGCGGTCGTCCTCCATCTAATCAACATTCTCCATCTAGTACCTCATCTTCTTCCTCCTCATCTACAACTAGTGAAGAAGATAGCTCACAACAGCATGGCGATGTGATGCCCCCTGGACCTTTGCCTCCAATGCCTCATCCAATTTATGGTTATGCAGGATATCCTCCTGGTCCGATGGGGGTTGCTCAAGGTTACCCAGGTACTTTGAAATCTGCACGTTCAGTGCCTGCTCTTGCCTTGGCAACTTGGGATGGAGAACCTTGTCCAGTACATGGTGGTGGACCTCTACCAGGTGGACCTATGTCATTCCCTCATCCACATGGCATGCCCATGCCTCCACCACCACCAGGCTATCCAATGATGCCACCAGGGCCACTGTCACTACCACCACCACCAGGATCTACACGACGTGCCAGTTCTATTTATGACATGCGTATAACTTCACCACATCCAGGTGCCATTTATGGTACACTACCTGTAAGGAATATCCCGGGAGATCGGAGAAGTCTTGCTGGATCAACTATCTTAGGACCAGCAGCACCTGGTGCTCCACCAGGAATTCCAACCCACTTGCTTCCACCAATGGCACGTCCACGTCCATTGGTGCTGGGAGAAAAGGGTACTCCTGAACCTCTGCCAGTAAGAAATGGAGATAAAAATGGATCTTTACCTCCTGGATTATCAATGAAGGCAGCTTCATCAGTTGGGCACTCTGAAGAGGATGAAAAGAAGTCTAACGGTATTTGTTGTCGAGGTGGTGCCTGTGTTGCTTGGGTTATCTTGGCTGTAGTTTGTCTAGGAATTTTATTGGCAGTCATGCTCAGGTTCATCTTGTAATTACCTTAGTGCAGTGGGATGGGACATGCCCATAAGTGTCTCGAAGTGTAGAATAAGATAAAACAAGCCAATAATTGATTGATTCAATTATGCAAGAGTAATGTTCTAAAAAATTTACATTTCTATTATTATTAAGTATTTTAACCAGACCATTGAGCTAGATATTTAGCTATCACGTTGGCCATTGACTTTTTTTTAAGCAAATTAAACCAATAATTGTGTTTAGCACTATTTAAATGTACAGGTTCAATTTCCTTGGCATGAAGTTGCCAAAAAAGTTTAATATACTGTATTGTTAGTAAAACAAATACATACCAAACAGTTGTAATTGACATTTTCAAGAAGCTGATATGAAAAATTACACAGTATAAAACTTTTACACTGAGTTTTGTTTCAAGACTAATGATGCAGCCATTGGCTAACATTATTATAGTTTTCTATTTTATGCCTGGGCATAAATATAGATAAGATACTTGTACAGTATATTAATTCCATGGTACATAAAGTGCCATTAAGCAATTTTCTTACTCTGTACAGTAAATGTTTGATATTTTCATACTATATAAATACAATTACATTTTTAAGGATACATGTAAATAATTTAACTATTATAGATGAGGCATTAACGGTCATATATCATACTTTTAAGCCTAATTATTTATAATTAATGGTGCTGGGATTCCTTGTTGACATATTGTACATAAAGTATTTTAAATTAAACACTGAATAGTTTCATTGTTTTTCTTGTACTATACTCCCTACCACAGTATAATCACACAACTTAATTTTTTTAGGTTGCCAACAGTGTATAAAAGCATATCAGTAAAATTTACATTTATTAGTCATTATAATGCAATATATTGACCTTGATATTACAAAATAAAGAAAATCCACAGGATTAAAATTTCAATATAAAATATTTACATGTAAAGGCCTATGCTTATTTATTTATGGTAAATAATGTAAGTGAAACTACTAGAAATTTACATCTAAACAATGTTCCACAGGATTTACCTGTAAACCTTCATCAACACATCCTAATTCTTATAATGCTTGATAAGACAATGGATAATTTTGAATGATGGCAAACAATTATTTCCGCTGTGATTAATCACATATATTAGCAATCATTTTCCTGCCTCTTAGATGTTAGCATTTTAAGGTGATACAAGAGGCAGAAGAAACGGCCACAGGTACACTGTTTGTAGAATGGTTGTTTCAATAATGTAAATATCCTGGTTTATATTAACTGAGATCATTTGGCTACTAGAAAAATGGTAATGTATAGCTGTTTCTTCATGGTATTCCTGCGAAGTATTTTTCCACCTTTCTTCCACTGGGAAAAATTCCATTAAAGGCTAGAAGAAGACAATACTATAAACATTCAACATGTTTTCATATGTATAAGTGTAAAAGGATATACTTTGTCCAAAGAAGCTTGAGATCATTATTTAATATACAGTTTTCAGACTTATTTAATGATCAGGCATGTTTTGAAAACATCCAGCCATTACTTTTAAATGTATAAGTAAACATTAAATCATTTGAAAATTACATATTTAAAACAAGGGAGTCAGAAAAAATAAAGAAGAAAATTTCATTACCAACCAAAAGAGGTACACTATATGATCACTTAAACACCTACCCACAGTCTTATCAGTAAATATTGTAATAAGATGAATTATGTATGGGACTTCCTACATGGATATGGGAATGCAAGATTACTTAGTTCTCTGCCTTATATTTAACATCTAGAAACAACTTACATATTCATTCTATTCAAATATCACATTTCCCTGATACATATTTTACATTTTCAAAATATCAAATGGCCTAGAAAAGGATATTTTTCTTATAATATACTTAGCATCATTCCCTCGAGGAAGACCCAAATTGGCTTGCAAGTATGGTAGTCTATCAAGATACTAACATTTTTATAATATGAAAATTTCAGTACTTTTTTAGGCATTTAAAACTTGACTGTTGTCAGAAAACGGATGTAGCTTCTTTTTAGCATAGAAAGGGAACAGATTACAAATTAATGATTAGCTTGAAAAGGTAACATCGTGAAGTAAAAACATTAATGACAACATAAATAACAAAACCACTTGCCTCAAACTATCCTTTACAGGGTTGTTTCAAAGGATTAGACACTACAGAATGCTTGATCAACTACAATAAATGGAGAGTTGATATTTTTATGACATCTGTGAGATGAAGTGTTGCTGAACATATCCAGATATGTTTAATGAATAAGTTTAAGTAGTAATTTATTAAACATAAAAAAAACAGTATCAAATCTTTGGCTACTCACTAAAACAGCTTTCTCCGTGCTAAGGGTAACATCTGACATAAGAAATTCACAGTACGGTATAATATGCTGCACACAATCAAGTCCAAGAATATAATCTAAATTAATTTCTCCAATACAGTACCTGCTGCTTAACATTTTCCCTAATATCACATAATCAAATTTAAATGAACAATCCAAAGGGTTTTCATCATTTCCCATTCAAGCAAACTTCAGCTGACAGAAAAGAACACCTATGTGACAAATGTACTAATCATGCTGCATCACACTATGACAAACTGTACAACTGAAGTGCATCCAACTCCATATTTTTGTCGATGGACTTTACAGATCTACAGTGTGGGAGGCAAAGCAGCATCTGAAAGAGCTCTGATGACCCTTTCTAATGTGGCTACTACCGACTTTTCTACAATATGTTTCTACGAAGTTTCAAGAAGTGAAGGAAGACCACTGTAGTCTTGTAGGACTGAATCAATAAAACCAAATAATAAGCATTTTTAAATTACTTAAAAAGGATATTCCTCTCAAAACATTTTAATAATCTCATGTTTGTCCATACATGACTCAGAAAATCTATAGTTAATTAATAAGTGTGGTGAGAGACTTAAGCTTATGGCTGGGGTTGCAAATCATATATAACAGTTAAGGAGAACAACTGCCAAACTATCTCATCAGAGTAGCCATAATACACAAATTAACATACTATAGTAGATTCACATCAACTGTGTATCTGATGTCTCGGCCAGTCCCTTACGACGCTCCTGATTGGCTGTTGATGAGCCAATCACAGGGCTGGAAACTCTCCGTCTCTCGAGAGAGTTCACATAGGCAGGATGTATCTTCCCCCTCTCCTAAGGGATACTTTTGAAAAACATATCCCTCAGAAGAAGTGGAACATACATCCCGCCTATGTGAACTCTCGAGAGAGACTGAGAGTTTCCAGTCCTGTGATTGGCTTATCAACACCCAATCAGGTGCATCGTAAGGGACTGGCCTAGACATAAGATGCACGGTTGATGTGAATCTAGTCATTCAGAGATATGACAATATTTGGCTTTTAATAAACATCATCAGCCCACACTCTTTCCTTCTTGGAAATGTCATAAGAATATTTGTATTTTAATTTTACTGGGCATGGTAAATTTGTAAAAAGATATCTTTGTTCTAGATGTAACTGGACACAAGATTATGTATAAGTTGGATGAAAAGTTAGGAAGAAGAGGATATAAAAAAATCTAGACCATTTCTTAAATTCCTTAATATTTCAATGATATGAGCCTAAAATATCTGATGTAAGTATTAGTATTTCAGACTAGTCAATCAGAAGCACTCCAAACATGCAGAATGTTGAATTTCAATGCCTGTGTGGTGAAAATTTTAAAATTTCTGTGTTGCTGAAGTCCTGCATATATCAATATTTTTAATGTGTACACAAACACATCCAAAACACCAAAAATGACAATTATAAATAAAGTTCCCACAGAACAAAATACCTTGATTGAGCTCAGAGAAACAACTACCTCCAAGTCATAGGAGACAAAATGACCCAAAAGGAGTATACTAAAATACATATGTTGCTCAATAAGTTAAAAGTCTTGCAGAAATGTTTTAGAATGTTTCATGATGATCATGATGATGCTATTACTGTATATATTTTAACCTTTTTTTTAATTGTTTCATATACTGTTCTTCAGTGTGCTCCCAGGTCCCAGATTCTCATTTCAAACTCATGTATGCATAACACTATGTCATCAGTTACATTTGTTTTCCCAACTAGTAATGTTGACTTGTGGCATAAACTTGATGCGAGTTCATTATGCTTGTTGCATAATCTGTATTAAAATGACAAATGTCTACTGCACTCTTCTTTATGAGACCTAGCTGTTTTTACTAACAATGCTAGGCAGGCTGCTGATGCAAACAGTTGTTTGTTTTAGTCATATTTAAAACTACTAGGTTTGCTAAGTTTTATTTTGGCTACAACAAAAATCTGGAATAGTTTACCTAGAGCAGTTGTGGAGTCTGCTGATTTCCAAATGCTTAAGCAAGGATCTAATCTGTTCCTGCCTTTCTGCTGACGTCTCCTGAATCCAGTTTCAATTATTGTTCCCTCATATCTGATCATTTAAGACCCTTTCCTTCAACTTTTCTCTTTTTGCAGGCTGATTTCCCTTTGCTGCCCTCAGGTTTATAGTTTGTTGATTCTGTTCGTTAAGGTTTTCAGGTAGAGATTTAGAGGAGGAAAGAAATTACACTCAGCACAAAAAAAAATGAAATAAGCAATCCAATTTATCTATCATCAAATAAGAAATCAATAAGGAAAAGCCATTAATAACTGGTACATGGTACTTTAATGCAGATTTGCAGTTTCTTTAAAATTTATGAACAATATTGTCTATAACACTGCCAGGAAAACAGTTCAACAGTTTACTGTAAAGGGAATGGAAGACCTCTGTGACCTGGCTGTGAAATATCATAGCACAACAGAAATTTGATGCCGACACCCTGGAAATCTTACAGCAGACAGTAATTCTAAAATGAAATTAGTGTTGGTGGAAGTTTTGTATTAAAAGAAAGGTAATGTTAGATAAATGGGACCCTATCTTTAAACTATCTGGTCTATAAAGATAAAGATTCCGGGATTAAACTGCATTCCCCACAAGACAATATGAGATCTAACACCAGTGGCATTAATACCCTCAATCAAGGCAAGACATATTGGTCCTTTGCACTCCAGCCTCAGCATAACATAATTGTATCTATTTGCTCCAAGTAACCTTTATGTTTTTAAAAAAATATCGTTCCAAAGATGAATATTACTAATATAAAGTAATTTCATGAGACCACATAATTACATTTTGTAACTCATTGACCTTCCATAAAAAACTGGAGCACTGTTAGGTTAAAGTTAGACAGGTAAGTGGGAAGAAACCAGAGGAACAGATGAAAAATATAATGCATGAATCCATGCATCTCAAGCTGAAGGACTAATGTTGAATACTTTTAGTCCAGTCTGAAGAGCACTGGCCAAGCAATACTATATGGTCACAAATGATAAATATATTCAATCTGCAACAAGAATGCAAATCACCTATCTCAGTACTAATGTAATCCAGAAATTATAATTTTTTTTTTTTTGGGGGGGGGGCTATAAACTGATATACGTAAATACTTTCCTACTACTATGGATCCAGTGAACATTATCTTCCGAGTATTTACTTTGCTTTGATATAGTTTGCACTTCACAAATCAGAAGTAGCACAAATTTTTTCCCTTAGTTCTTGAATGTTGCCATTCATTCCTTAAATTTCAATAAGTAACTGGCATGATGTGGAAATGTTTTGGGTTGGAAATGTCTTTTTTAACTTAACTTTTTTAGAACCCTCCACATATGCAGCAAGCAGGCCATCCCAAAATCTATCTGCTTGGTTGCCTCATCGAGACCAGTGGGTTGTCATTGTTTCTCCAACCAAACCAGCACCTATTGCATTGAGGCATTTGACATGCTTGCTCAGGTAATCCATGGACACTGATAGCTGCCATGGGTTATCCAGTCCCTCTTTGAATGAAATCATGTACTTCATTACCAAGATAAATAGCAGCAGTTAAAAACAGAGACACTGCACCTAAATTTAAAACTGCACAGTGGAAGGGAATTGGACAGGACCATTCCTAATTCCCAAAATATTTATTCCAAAACTGTAATAGCCAATGTTATTGATAAAATGCTCCTAAAATTCATAATAAATCTTTGTCCTTTTTCCTTAACAAATGAACACTGCTACTGACTTGATATAGAAGTCTTTTAAAATTATCCTGCTGTTCTTCAATCCCAATACCTTAGAAAATGAAGATTTCTATAGAAAATCAATTCAGGTATTAATAAATCAAGTGACAGATGAAATAGTCTAGTTTTTATAATAACTGCTAGTCTTCAATTTTTTGTCCCCTTAATCAAGAAATGAATGCATAAGCAAACATGACAAAAAGTGGGATGAGAAAAGTTAGCAGAAGTATCTTCACATCAAAGACAAGACATGAAAACAAGTTAGATTCTTCAACTTCAAGTAATTTGGGTCCAGTTGAAGATATAATGAAAAATGTAGGAAGTAATTTATTAAAAAGACTGATCTACAGCCAGCTCTCCCCCAAAATCAGATCACTTTTTGCCAATCATGAGGCTCTGGTAACCCTAACAAAAAGACTACCATTCAAACAAATCAAACCAAAGTTACAATCTTTTTGTTGGCAGCAATGATCTATTTCAACTAAAATAGACCAGATAAAAAAATCTAAATGATAGGGGTGCTAGTAAACATAAACTTGTCATTACTATAATATTTTTAATCTCTAGATATATGCAAAACATGTCTTCAAAATGGTAATGTGGGTCATAATGTGCAAACACCTGTAACCAGATGAGTTTAAATTCTTAATTCTCACGAAGTTTTTGTCTTAAATCATAAAAATATTAATTATGCCTAACTGAATTAGTTTTGTATAAATTTCAAAACTGGACAGAATGAAAATGTTGAGTATTATAATACGTATAATTTCTATACTAGATGTGTTTAATATTTGTCAATCATTGTCAACTGAAATTTGGACATTCATATGTAAAATCAGTCAACTGAAATTTGGACATTCATATGTATGTATTTGTTGTACTGCATTGTCTACAGACAGGAACTGGGTCAAGGGGGCTGGTGATTAAGTAATTGTGCTAAATGGGTGTGCCCAATATTCACATGGGACAATACCACTCCTATACATCTATTTTTTGTACTAATGACCTCCATAACTCTTATGAATTTAATCTGCAATAATTTGTTAAGGATGGATGAGGTCCTCCCTCACAGTATGTCCTAGGACTCATGCCAAGACATACAAAATAATGTCACTCTATTGAGAGCAAATCGGCACTTTTTATCTCACTCACCCCGTCAGCTACTCAAATTCTGTGGGTGAGGAGGCATGGCATCCAAACTCAACCTCCTTCATATTCTGTGGGTCAAATTGAAATTCAAGGTCATGCTGGATTTGTTACCTAAAGATTAATCCTGAGAATATAAGAAGAGGAAATGGAGCGCAAAAAAAAAAGTGGACGTAAATTCATAAAGAGGAACTATCTATATCATAAAAGGGATCTGATTTATGTATTTACTCTCTGATAACCATACCCACAAAAAAGGGCTATGAGTCTGGGAGGGCATTAATTTTAAAAACTGCATTTGAATCCATTACACAAAAATTTTCAACATTAAATTCCTACAGTTATTAATTTCAAACAAAAAAGTACTTACAAGCAACTGGACTTACTTCATCAGAATATCAGTGACCTTGTCAAATACTCAAACAAGCAGCACAATTTCATAATTCAGGAAACTATCTCTCACTGCTTCCCATCTCATAAAACTGCTAGGCTACTACAGGTAAAGTACTGGTACTTTTTAATTTCAAAAAGGTACATAAAAAATTCAGTACATACTTCCACCTTCATAAGTGGAAGTAATCACACAACAACCAGAACCAGCACTTCCATTGACTTGCTTGACATATCCTTTCTAACACATTGTTACTACCTTTGTCAATTAAATTTTGGATGGCCAATTTGCCTGAGAGAATGAAATATGCATGCAATTCACTTACAAACATGTTAACACCACACAATGTTATAACTTGCCTGCAAATCTAAGTATGACTCTCACAAAAGAATAACCGTTTATTTTCAACCACATACTGAAGACTGATATAGTCAACATTAGGTACATCAAATTTTACATTCATAACCATATGGCTGCATTACTCTATAAAGCATCTCGAAAATGAAGCCAAATACCAAAGACTTCATATTTTCCATAGCTTTTTCATTATTATTAATGGATAATTTAATTCAGAACCAAAGAGCCAAAACTCAGCTTTTACCTTTTGTTTGGGAAATGCAGACAGGTAGTACTGGGATGTTATAAGCCATGACATTTAATGTCAGAAACCATGAGTCCAGTAATGATTAACTATAGAATATAAAATAGCATGATAATGAAGTCAAAATACATAAATTTAAAACATGACTGGAAGTCAACAGGCCAAAAGATTTCAATCAGTTTCAATTTCAAGGAAGACCCTCCTCCAATTCTCAATCAATCCCTAATAAAGAGAGAGAAATAACAGGATGGGTTTGTCAATTTAGAAAATACTTTAGAATTCCTTAAAAGGCTTACGAATTTCGTAAACTTATCAAGGTAAAAAGAAAAAAGAAAAAGCAAAATAATGATCTATCATGAGCCAGCATGTATGGATCATCAGAAAATTTAAAATGCCAAAGTGTTGCTCAAATCAAAAGGCTTCCTCAAAAGCAGGAATACCACATAAGTACTAATATATTTTGAGCTAAAAACTAATAAAATGGAGAGAAAATAACACATGAACCAGTACAGTAACCTTACTACCAGGTTCATCATAGCTAATAGTACACAGCATAACATGCATATGACTGCAGCTTTTGCTTCTCAGGTTAAGTAATACTGAATCCATATAGACCACTTCACAAGGAAGAATATTCAGCAGTGCTTTCCCTATACAGAGTAAGCTTCCTGTTAAGAAATACCTCTTCCAAAACAGAGCGCATCATTTCTCTGGAAATGCATCAATTCTTGTTTGTTGATGATGAGACATCATTTTCTTCATCTTTATCATTGTCCTTTTCACCATCATAAAATTCATTATCTGGCTCCACCCTGAAAAAAACAAAAGAATAAAATTTTTGTAAAACATGGAAGATGCACAATATTTCCCCCTAAAAAACACCATGTTTTATGCCCTATGGTATGCGTGAAAATATATAAAAATAATTCACCAGTTGATGTAAAAATCTTCTAAAATGAACACTCCCACACTATCAAATTTCCACCTACTATTATCAAAAGAATTAAATTTGGAAGGCTAATTCAACCTCATGACAATTCTTGGGCTCCCTCAAGGAAAGTGAACATTAACTACAAGAATTACTTACAGTCATGGAAACTGCTGGTAAGGACACACATACATATGTAGCACTTGACAAACATTCCTATTTATGATATCCACATAACACAATGATTTGAACTTTAGAAAAAACTCTGGAAATGTTCTAGATAGATATAAATTCTACTTTACTACTGGTCTCAGTAGCTTGTGTTACATGACACAGCGACACAGCAGCACTTGAGATTATTTAAAGTTCCTTTGGCTTCATGCTGCAATGCTTTTTGTGTCCAGACCCTGACACATAGTTAATGAACTTCATTAAAGATTGATGGACTTCATTTTGTAGTTTTCTGTTACAACAACTAGTGATATTTACACTGTAAGCATAATCTTTACAGTATAAAATTCCACCCTAAAATCCTTCAGTGCCCTACATATGATAAATTATCCATAAAATTGGTAAAACTGAAATTGAAGATGGGCCTCCCTATAGTGCAGCCTAATACAGAGCAGAGATCCTGCTAGGAGCAAGATTTCCTATGAGAGTGATACTTCTCAAGTGGAGAAATAGGTCCTAGTTGCTAGTCCACTTGCTGATAATAGCATCATTTTTCTTGTGAACCTGATTGTGCACAAGGTCATAGGAGTCATAATATGCTTTCTGTCAGTCACATAACTGCCCGGGTGATCAAAACTACTTAAGCTTTTTTATGTTTGTGCTGCTATCCTGGACATGTCAATAGCAATGACATGACTAGTGTTTATCATTTGAATAGGAATTCACAAGAGTCCATTGTCACAGATGCTGATTCCTACTGCCCTGGTCTCAAATGATACTGTAGCTGACATGCAATAAACATCCTGATGCCAGATCACGGCCATGCAAGGAACCCAGGCAACGTTCCATCTCGTTTTTTATTTTCTTTTGGCTATGTCCACTAGAGATGAGACCTTAACTGTGTCTAATATTTCTATCGCTGTCAACATTGGTAATGGAATCTAGGTTGTTTATTACATCTAATAGTCCTATCTGTCAAGCAAAGGATTCTCGTTGTATCCTTTTCCTCAATCACAAACTTCCCTGACGTATTCCAACCCAAAACCTCTACACTGTCAGTCTTTTCAGCTAGTTGATTCAGCTCTGCTATCAACATACTCTATCAATGGCCTGTGTCAGGCAAGTTGCAGGCCTAGTAGCATACAAACTATAATAATATGTCTGTTAAATACCATCCACCAAGGATGTAAAAACCTTCAACATGTAGTAAAAATTTGACTAAAAAAACTAAAGTTAATTTTTTATTATATGAACACAGATTGTTGTTTTATTAAAAAGTACACATTTCAGAAACTAAAAATGAGAAACTAGTTCACCTTTTATCTTCCTCACTCAAATGTAGTCTGGAATCTGGATCTAGCTCATTTTCTTGATCATCTATAGTACATCCATCCAATGGGACATCTTGCATCTGTACACTGGATAAAATATGGATAAAAAACTTAGAATTCATATCTTAACAGCACTGTCCTCATTATTAAATTCAAGTATTTATAAAAATAACACGTCACGTAACTCAATTACAAAAATGTATTATTATTATTAATATTATTACTAGGTCTCCTGCGACTTTACTTGGAAAAACAGAATGCTTTATGAAGCTCATAGGAAAATAGCCCTGTATAGAAAATTAATTATAGTAGTATATACAAACTATGTAAGAAAATCACCGAAGAAAAATTACGATAATACGAAAAATAAACAAATAAAATAAGACCAATAACTTATGAAAAAAAGCTCCTGAGAGTTTGCTGAAACAAAATAAAGCATTTAACAAAGTTTGGACAATGATTCAATAACATGATTAGGAATATTATTCCATAATTTTTTCAAGACAGAACAAAACATCTAGAAAACTTTATGGTATTGAACATAAAAAAAAACAAAGGGTGAGACTTAAGAGTACTGAATTTGACAGCATAAAAGACATGGTTTTTTTTTTTAATAAAAAAATCAATTAAACTCATGGTGCATCTTTCAACGTGAAGGTCATGGCAAGTTTAACCTACAAGCTATGCATAACTGGTTTGGTGATGAGTACCAAATCCCATATGCAAATGCATATACTAATGTAGTCTCTTACAACAAGGTACTACAAAGATATATATAACTTTAAAATTTGGATCGTTCTCTTTCCAGTATACAGATAATCAAAAGCAAAATAAAAAAAAATAAGGGAAAATTTACGATCTAGGGGACATCTGAAGAACACAAAAACCATTACAAGTAATAGTTTATTGTTGGAACAAAAATATATTTTACCTTGGTGCATGCTGAACCATTCTAAGGTTATCATAAACATGTTTGACAATGGCTTCCAAATACTGCCGACTGTTGCCATTTTCTTGGCGAGTGATAACCTCCGGGTGAAGAGAGAAATCTGGAGCAAAATACTGGAAATACTCTGAAATAACATAAACGGGACTATTTATGAGCTATGTAAGCACAAAATATGTTAAGTTCAACCTACTTAAATGAAATCCATTGTAAAAAAAAAAAAAAAAAAAACTGATAGTACTATAAATACTGTGTAAGAATTCCTCGTGCAATTTACCTTTTATATTTTTGGTGTTGCAAACACCTAAAGGGTAATCAATTTTATCACAATTACTTTGAAAACACTTAAACTAAAAACTGAGATGCATCTAACCTGTGTTATATGGGATTTCCGTTGGCATATCTGTGTCAACTAATAGTCCAGTTTCGTAAGCCCAACATCTTGCTACATTTCTTGGTGTGTAGCCTCCTCCACCAACTACTAACAATGGTACTCCAAATTTCTTCGTAAAACTAACACATTCACTGAAAAAAACAGCAAAATCAGTATCAAATGAAACATAAGCTAACATGTAAAGTTTGCCCCATAGCCCCCATAGTCACCAGTACACCTTGGATGGAGATACCATTCAGCAGGGAGGACCTGATTCCCCTGAGTGAGTCTACTAGGAAACTGTG
Organism: Macrobrachium nipponense; assembly: GCF_015104395.2. Classification (NCBI taxonomy): domain Eukaryota; kingdom Metazoa; phylum Arthropoda; class Malacostraca; order Decapoda; family Palaemonidae; genus Macrobrachium; species Macrobrachium nipponense. The sequence goes on from NC_061094.1 coordinate 43,912,988, forward strand.
CTTCCCAGGGAAAACCCTTGCGAAGAGAGTGATGGTCTGTCCCTCTGTAATACCTTGAATACATTAGCAAATTATTGTTATCTACTTTTGTGCATAATATACAAGCTACTTACAGACTTAGGAGCTCTTAACAGAACAAGTACTTACCCATGGCCTTTAGTAGACAATGAAAAACAACCTAAACGATCACCCGATAGAGAATCTGCACCACACTGAAGGACGATAGCAGTTGGACGATAATATTCCATCACAGCCTGGAAGGGGATTTAAGTTTTAAAAGATTGTCTTAGACAAATTCAAAACACTTTCTGATATCTACAGCACAATTCAACTGATTAATGAGTATGAAAAGGAAAACATGGTCCTGTTTTTATGTGAGTAAAATAGGAAAGTGATATGAATACAATTAACCACCAAAACTTGTTATAGAAAATAAAACTTAAAAACTTTACATAATGAACTACCAATATGAAATCATATATTTGCCAAAAGATTCAACATTTTCATTAAGTAAATATGTTCCAATCCAAAGACAAGTATTTCAAATTGATTCGTACGTCTTGTTCAATACGGTATAAAAAAAAACCTGCCGATAATGTGCCTTGAACGACCATGAACGGTCAAGATCAGTTACTGCCACAAATAATCATGATGTAACTGCTTTAGATTTTTCCATTATTGGTGGTTGTGAGAAGTATTAAATGACCTCAAACACCTATCTGGCATCTTTCTTGACCTTATCTTCACAGAAGTTACAGGGACTGTTTCTTGTGGAGTACATCAATCAGTGAGAACATCTGATCAAAGTATGATTCAGGTTACTGTGGAGATGGATCATGTTGTTCATAATTTTGGCTTTCAAGAACAGGCAAACTGGGATGGTATTCACCATGATCTTATTTAGCTTATTTGGAGCAATGTCTATATTAGTCCAAATATTAATGAGTGTTTAAGTGATCTCTTAGCACTATAATCAAGAGGAGAATTACTTCTTAAATCTTCAAGTTGCACCTTAAAGACAAACCATGATTCAATGCTGTTTGTAAGAATACATATAAAAATAAGCTTATCACTTACAGAGGAATAATTGATCAGACTTTCTATGGTGTAATTTCATTGAACTTGAAAGCCAAACGCAGGCATTCTATGAGAGAGCTGAGTGAAGGAGATCTCTCCATTGGTGATAACCAAAGTGGTGGTCTCATCATTCTCTGAAACTGATTCTTGCATGCCTCCCCTTGTAAAAGCAGATGGAACTACTATTCATTGTCCTAAACAGAAGGCAGAACTTTTGGATCCAGTCTTTGTGAGCAAACAGTGTGGTGCATCCTTGGTGTTGCCTCAGTCATGTTTTTCAGAACCTAAATTGTTCTCAATAACCATCAGACCTAGACATCAAAATTCTGCTTCTGGGGTTAATAGTTGTAGCAGCATAAACCCTAACAGGATCTTTCCAATCTTTTTTTAGAAAATGCTGATTTCATTGCTCCCTAGATTAATAATATTTTTGGAAAGTTAGGTGGATTTGCAATTTTTGTCCATTCAATGCAGGCAATCCCCCGGTTTATGATGGGGGTTCCGTTCTTGACACACATTTTAAGCCGAAAATCATTGTAAGCAAAAAACTTCGTTGAAAATCATAAAACATCCTACGAAAACCTGACTTTTAATGTGTTGGGTGTATTGAAAACTAAGTAAATTGTGTTTTAATTCTTAAAAAAAAAAAAAAAAAAAAAAAAAAATCAAATATTGATTATTTTGCCTTTTTGGAGTCATACTTCTTCTGTCGGATCGGCGTTGTAACACTGGAACATGCTTCATAAACCTGGAAATAATTTCTGATGAATATTATTGAAAAGCATCATCACCCTGGAACATCGTGAGCTGAAACCGTCGTAAACCAGGGACTGCCTGTATTATGAACAAAGACAAATTTGTTCTATTTTCGTTTCTTGTTTATCTGTTACCCATCTGTAACTCTCCACACTTACCTCAATTACAGGTTTAAATACTTGGGTATAGCTGGCATCATCAATTCCTTCCTTTAATGGGACATTGACTGAATAATATCTACCACTTTCATGCCCAATTTCAAACATGTCACCTGAAAAAAAATACAGATCACAATAATAAAAGAAAAAAATTAAGAAATAATACATTTGCATTTAAAAATACAAGAAAACACACGAAATTAGTAACTTCCAAACAACTAAGAGAGGAGTCCATTTTACATTAACATCAACTTTCAAGGGGAAATAACTTCCAAAATACTATATACTATCTACATTTTCAAAAGCAATGCAAACTGTTTACAACTTTGGCAAGATGTACTCACCAGTTCCAGGGAAGAAATAGTTTCCATACTTATGAAAAGAAACAGTCATAACTCTATCTGTCAGATAGAAAGCTTCTTGCACACCGTCTCCATGGTGAATGTCTATATCTATATACAGGACTCGCGGGTGGTATCTGCCAATGAGGGAGATGAGCTGAGTAAAATAATAAATTACAATTAAATTTCATGCAGCTTTCAAAATACCTCATTCATGTGAAGTGTGATTCTTTCATGATTTTAAGTATTTTGTATGCAATCTATAAAAAGTGTGGGGGGATGGGGGGTAGAATGGGGAAGGATATCCAAACTGCAGTGATAAATCTTCAGTGATAAATCTTATCATAAAATTTACTGCAATACATAAATTTTCACATAATTTCGGGTGAATACATAAAAACTTTCCTCAATGCTATTCAGTAATCTGGGATACAAATTTTACTAATTTAGTATAGATGTATACAAACACTAACTACTATACTGTACGTTAATGATACTAGAAAATTTATCAATAAAAGAAAAAAAAGCAATGTGAATCTAACACAATTTTTAAAGGACAGCATAATGATGAAACATAAATTTGATATACAGGGTACTGAATATCAGTCACCAGCAAAGTGATCCATGTACGTACTAATCAATTGCAAAATTTATCATGATAAAAATTATCTCTGTACTTACTTTAGCATTTCTAAAATTGCAATAACTATGTCATTAACGTAACAAAATCCGGATGCTTCAAATTTCTTAGCATGATGAAGTCCTCCCGACCAGTTAATTGCAATATCACAGCAATTATGGTTTAATTTTACTGCACCTTCCAGAGATGCCCCCGTATACATGGAACAGAAGTCATACAGGCCATCAAATACTGGGCTGTAAGTAATATTAAAAACTCAATTAGAAATTTAAAAAACAATAGTATATCAAACAAGAATTTAACATCTACCTTAACCAATCTCCTAACCCCAGATACTTAATATGTAAAAGTGTCTTGAAGTCTATAATTCTTAGAATGTTTCTGTACACCATGAGAGAACACCAAGATAATTATAAAAAGAAAATTAGTATTTTTACTTAAGTAAATGCAACCTTCATGATTTTACTAAAGTATCTGTACTAACAATAACCTAGAAGCTGCTAGTGGAACCTCAGATTTTGTATGTAATCCATTCCAGAAAGTCTAATGAAGTTCGAAATTGTACAAAAATTTAAGCAATAATTCCCAAAAGGAATAGTGTAAATCCAATTAATCCGTTCTAGACACAAAAATATATATAAAAAAACACATTTTATGGAGAATAAAATATAGATTTACATACAGAAAACAATGAAAATAACACAAATGACTAATGAAATGGATAAATGAACATTTAACATAACTCTTACCTTTATTGAAGATTTGTTAGCATATGGAAGACAGAGAGGAGGGGAGTGGTTACTGTTTGGAAAGGGAACCTCCCTTCATTGGACTTCAGGTATCAAGACCCAATCTGGGGTTATACTTTCCCTCTTTGTTTTTTACTGGCACTATCTAGAGTTACTTCCCCTCTTTGTTTTTTACTGGCACTATCTAGGGTTACTTCCTTGATTCATTTTTTTACTGACAATATCTGAGGTCATTTGCCCTCTTCATTTTCTATTGGCACAAGGACCAGCTTGATAGTCAGTGGAACCCTGTCGCACAACAAAACTGTCCAGAAACACCTGTTTCTGGCTTCTCTTGAAGATTTGCCCGAAATGGTACAAAGCATTGTCATTGAACATGTCACAGACAGCTTGCAACAGCTTTGTTGGGGTGATATTTCTCCACAAAACTTTTCAACTCACTCCACTTTGCACACGTCCTTAATCACTGAAGGTACATCATCCCTTCTCTCTTCCTCCTCCTCCTCAGATTCCTCATCTGCTGTCTGACGTCGTTCCAGTTGAAGGTCTTGCAGCTCTTCAATGGTTAGTTCTTCTCTGTGGTCCTCCACCAACTCTTCTACACCCTGGCCACTCACATCCAACCCCATGGACTAACCTCAAGACACGATTCCACAACAAGAGTAGGGTTTTTGGGCTCAAACCCTTCAAAATCCTCCTTGACAATACATTCTAGCCACAATTTTCTCCAGGCAGAGTTCATTGCCCTGGAAGATACTCCCTACCAGAACTCTCTTAGGGTCAATTCAGTGTCCGAGGTCACTTCAAAGCACCTTTGAAACAAGTGCTTTGGTGTACATTTAGTTTTTTGAAGTCTGAAATGATGAGAGGAGAGGTATTAGGGGGCAAGAACTTCACTTTCACTGTGATGAAACTCAACCCATCCAATAATTGGTCTTCCAAGCCTGGAGGTTGTGCAGGAGCACTGACCATACCCAAGAGATACTTTAGTGGCAACTGATTTTCCAGGAGGTATTTCTTCACACTCGGGCCAAACACTTCATTGACCCACTCAATGAAAATTTGCCTCATGACCCATGCCTTTTTGTTAGTCTTCTACATCACACAATTTAATCTTGATAACACGGGTATTTTCTGAGTGATACACCAGTAAAGGCTTCACTTTGAAATCCCCACTGGCACTTGCACAGTACAAGAGAATTAGCCTATCCTTAACAGGCTTGCTGGCAGTGCATTCTCCTCCTGTGTGATGGAGGTCCTCTTTGGTATTTTCTCCAAAGGAGGCTTGTTTCATCACAAATGAAGGCTTGTTTGGGGAGGAATCCTTCAGCCTCTACATATGCCTTGAATTCCTCAATACGTAAATTCTTCGGCCCTACATTTTTCGGAATATGACAACTTCCTATGCCTTACCATACCGTGTATGCCAGTTTGCTTTTTGAATTTGTCAAACCAGCCTCTGCTGGGATTATATTCAGTAACAGCAGCACTCGTAACCATTTTCTTAAAGAGATCCACATGCAACATCCTTGCCTTTTTCCAAATCAGCACCTTCGAAACTATCTCCAGCTAAGTTTTCCGTCAATCCACACCAACAACACCATCTCGACTATTTGTGATTTGTTTCGTTGGCAGTTATCCCTTTCACAACATCAGCTTCCTTGACTTCTTGGTTCTTTACCAGGATGGAACTGATCATTCATATAGACTTCTTGTACATCCTGGCGAGATCAGCCACGTGTAAGCCACTTTCATACTTTACAAGTTCTTTCTTAAATTAAATTGCGTTTCACATCTACTTTACCAAAGAGCTGGTACTCAGAACTTCCTTTGGCCCCATGGTGTTTATTTAGCATTTGCATCCAATCAAAATGCACAAAAAAAAATGAATGCGTGGCATGATGCAGATGAACATATGAGGGGATGCTTACTCAATGAGAAACCAAAGCAGACTGGGTTATGAGAATATATGGGATGCTTTGTTTGGACACTCAGTAAGTGGCCGTCTCACATGTTGGGCCTGGGACAGAGCATTTCCAGCTTTATGATATCTGAGTGAATGTAAGAAATCCGGGATAAATTTTTTATGAAAAAATAGACAAAAACCATATTATGCGAAAACTGAGGTTTGACTGTATATGGCTAAGATTTACCTGACATGCAAAAAAGAAATTTTCTGACAACAGCTTATACAATGATTCCTGATGTTAAGAAACTGGATACCAGTAGTTCACGCAATTCTGTCTATGTAGTCGATAATGTTCTAATAATGCATCCAACAATAAAAAAAAATTCCAAAGACAAAATCCAATTCATGAAGTATGCGACATTTGTGTGATCATCTCTGGATATAAAATGCCTAAAGAACAATGCTCAACTTTTAGGTTATTTAAGGCAACACCAACTATTTCCAATATTCAAAGAATTTAGTAGTGTTATAACTGCACTTTAATCATGGAATTGGAGCATAGTAAGCTCAGCTAATCTTTCTCAAGATGTTCACATTTTTTTTCGAAAATTTTAACTTATGATAAAATCAGTGTGATTATTTAGAAACCAAAGTCACACCAACATACCAGTCATCTGCCATGTTAAACTGTCCTAAATTTTTAGTGAAATTTTGAACGTTTTGAGGGGTGACTCGCATGAGGAAATCGATGTATTCTTCTGAGTGAAATCTGTTGACAAAAAAAAAGTTGCATAAATAAACAACTCCAACACAAAATCAAGTAACAAAATCATCTATACACAGTATATCAAAATTACACAAAGCACAAGTCTATACTTTTATGAACAGTGAAAACACAAACTGATTTGGATATTAAAGGCAGCTACACTAGTAGAAGTTTGTGTGCATATAACTGCACTAAAAAATGAACAAATTTCAATACCTGGTCATATCGTGAAAATTGGCCCTGTATGGCCTATAAATCTGGAGTTTTTTGTACAACCCATAATGTAAGACAAGACTATGAGTAATTGACAATCTGTGAGGTTTCATGGGATGTCCAGGCCCTGAAATATAAAAATTAAGTCATGAAATTACAAAAGAGTAACTTGCTCATAAATCTCTCAAAGCATTGCTTCTAACAACTGCAAATGGTGACTAGTAACATTTCTATACTAACATTTATGAAGAAATTGTTAAAAGGACACCTTTCCCTGCCATACCTTAATAATCTAAACCTCCTACAGTAATGTGGGGGTGTACTCTCCCTGTGCCATTCCTCTAGGGTGGCAAAGAAAGAAGGATAGTGTACAATCTGGACCTCCCTCTCTCAAACAGCCCTGACAGCCTACTGGTCACAAGCACTCTCAAGACACAAGTCAACAGCCTTACTCACAAAACTTAACTCTTCAGAAAGGAAGTACTACAGACAAGGCAGTCCCTGGCTTACGATGAGGGTTCCGTTCTTGAGATGTGTCGTAAGCCAAAAATCGGCGTAAGCCGGAAAATCATAAAAAATCCTAAGAAAACCTTACTTTTAATGCTTTAGGTGTATAATAAACTACATAAACTGCATTTTTATTGCATTTTTCATGAAAAAAAACCTTCACATATTGATTATTTTGCATTTTTGGAGTCATATTTCTTCCACCAGATTGGCGTTCATAAGCGGCGTAACCCAGGAAATAATTTCTGATGAATATAATTGAAAATGTCGTAAGCCGGGGACTGCCTGTACTGTAATGATCACTTGATGCTGAGATCACATGAGGAAGTTATCATTAGTGATTATGTAACATCCCTTAAACCCTTACAGTGCTATAATCAATTAAAATATGGTATAATGAACCTGATGGTAACAACACGGATCATGCCCAATTTTAAAATACAGAATTCATCATGTTATAAGGAATGGCACACACATACAGTTTTGCCTCTTCTCCAGATGGGTAATTTTCTTTTGACTCATGGATATTTGATGAACAGCCCATGAGATCCACTCCCAATAAGTATAGGATGTAAATTAATACTATTAGCTAAACATTTATTATGTGGACGTCCAAAATATAATTGACAACAAATGTAAAATTTTGGAAATTAATCAATTACAGAAATACAGTCAGCACCTCCATCTTTTTCAATTAATTATATATAATTTTCAAAAGGTTGTAATTTAAGAAATAAAATCTAACATTATAATGCATAAAGACTAATCTTTCAGAACAGTGGTCTAATTACTAAACTACTGAACTTAACAATAATTCCAGCAAGAGTGGCTCCCATGGGACTTACCAGGAGGCTACCACATCCAAAGATTCTTCTCCCCCCCTTCAAGGGTCAGTGGATCAGGAAGAGTCATTAGAAGGTGAGAAGATGGATAAGAAGGAGGTACAGCTAAAAAATAAAAAGGAGGAAAATGTAAAAAAAATACTTGCATCTCAGCTTTGCTGCTGCTACCTGTATTGCTCAACTTTTTCAAAAACAGCAACAGTCACAGCTGCAGGAACAGCACTAAAGTAGTAGCAGCAAGAAGGTCCTTGGTGCTGGAACAGCAACACACACTGGCCATAACAAGATGTGCCATGAAGGCAGTAAAGGAAGGATTATCAGGTAACTTAAGAATGATGCAGTGGTTTCAAAAACTCCCAAGACTTGAAAGATTCATGTGTAGGTAGTTGGTGAAATTTAATTGATTTTTCTGTTTTTTGCATTACTACTTTGCTAAGACCCTATTAGCAGAAATATATAAATACATCAATCTGATTATTTGCTATATCTTTTGTATTTCAACAAGACAATTTTTTAATTTATAGCTGTCTCCAGGGCTCATTGCATTTTTTATTCTTGCTTCTCTTTTGTACTTCTGGCATGATGTGTGTTCTGTGATGTGTTTGCCTTAGCAAAGTATAAATTTTTCTGAATGTGACTAAATCTTTCAATCTGTGGTCTTTCCTAATTTCCCAAACTTTCTCCGTAGTACTGTTACATCTATGTCAGGTAGTTTACTGTATTGCAACCATTTTAGTTTTTTTCTTGTTTTACAAAATAGCCTATTTTTGCTCTGTATATTTCCTGTGATATTCACTTATTTTTCCTGGGAATTTTGTTATCCTAACACTTTCATTGGCTTAATGTGTAACTTTATTTTTCCCATTAAAGTATATTATTCTAAGTATAATTTTGGCATCTTTAATTTTTATTTGCTGGGAAGCCCCAAGAGTTCACTTCACTTACTATGTACAATGTACTGTTATTTAACAAGTCACTGATACTGGCTAATGTTTGTTTTTTTCCAGGGACTTTCACAGAGGACAGATGATTTTGAAACTATATTCTTCATTTGTCTGCATGTATTCTTTTCTCTTACTTTTGCATAAACTTTCATATTTCTTTAATAACTGCTTACTACACTTTTGTTACCAGTGCGATACAGTATCTTCAATATTATCAGATTCCCTTGCAATATTGACAAGCAACTCACCCAAAAATGATTTCCTTTAGCCAACTAATTAACACTCTGGCATACGCATACAGTCATTATAAGCGTTAAAGAAATGAAATTTCGGTATTTCTACAGAAGCAGTCTGCACGGACTGCAAGGAATGTAACCACGGATACGACATCCACTAGGGATTGGGGCGTCCAATATATTTCGCCGTGTTTAGTACTGGCCGCTGGGGGGTTAATTACAGTCGTCCGAATAAATATTACTTAAAATTCTTGTTCAGTGGGTAAAACTGCATAGAAAAACTGCAACTGCCATAGTCTAGGCCGTCGTGGATAAGTACCCTAGATCTACCGAAATTTCATTGTAGTGGGTGTCATATTTAAGTTGACATTCAATCCACTTTTCATCTTCTAATACGTCACTAATGTTAAAAAAAGGTGTTTATAGTCTCCTTAAAATAGAGCCTAGACAGCACTGTCCTACACTAAATTCACTTATCACTACTTGCATAGTATTGGGTGCATGAAGACTGCTACCACAGCCTAGTTCCCGCCAGCTGGCAACCGTAATATTTACCACCTTTTGCATAGCCCTATGTTTGTTTTATTTTTATGCCTTATGTTTATGATATTTAAAGTATTTTCTTCATGTTTAGGTTCAGATATGTTTATGCCGAGAGAGAGATAACACTACAAAGTGCGTCCATAATACATATAAACTTTTGTTATCGAACCAGAAGGGAGCGGTAATACTGTACACTTTTACCGCAACAATTCCCATACATAGCCTAGCCAAAGTCAAGCCGAGCAAACAATTTTTTTTACCAAATTATTTTATCGCCAAACAGCGGGTACTACTACATTATAAATAATACACCCATTACAGAAAAATAACTCAAGAGGCTACAGCTACCGGCTCAATATCACGTAAATGTCACTTGACACTCGGGCTGGAAAAAGCTACTTTGCCGGGGTCTGTTCCATTCACATACACTAACCACATAGCACCTGAAATGTGTATTAATCAGGTCTGCGTTATCTTACAAGCCTCTAGAACATGATCCACGCTTACCATAATGAAAATTGCCGACATCAGGATCATAAAAATACGAGACAACAGTCTTGCCTCCCATTATGTTTGTTTCCGCGTCCTTCTACGTCATTAGATTAGAAACTTCATGTAGTTTCGTATTGACGGGCTCTTTTTGCAATATAATTCATTTTAATTTTACTGTTAAAAAAGAAATAAATGCGTAAAACTTAATATATAAATATTATTTTAAATTTTGTATAAATATCTATGTAATAAACTCCGCTATATCTAAAAATAATTATGTTAAATATACACACATTACTACTTCTGTGCCTAATATTAAAATGTAGAAAGGAATGTCAAGTTTGTTTACATGAAACAAACGCCAGATGAATTGCGCATTTATTTTCCAACAATGACATCAAGCCAGTGTTCTTATCTCAGATTATATCGGATCACTGAGATCTGAAAGAATAATCAAGAAAAGATCACAATAACAGCGATTTACCTGAGAGATAGCATCCCTTAAAAATAATTTCTAAAGTCCAATTAAGAACTGAAAACGTAAAATGACAAAGAAATCAAACATCAATTAATTAATAATACCTATTTTGGGATAGAGAGGGTATAGAAAATAATTTATTGAGTGTTTTTCAATCACTTACTATTAGTTAGAATTAGCCTGGTAGTATAAGTTAAGCAAATGGAATGGTTCATCTCAGCTACGTTTGACTTCTTGGAACGTTGAAATAGGATTAGACTAAAATATTGATTAACAAAATTGGTTTCTTATGATCCATTTAGCTACCCTTACTGAATAAAAGGACGAGGACACTAGGGTGGAGCTTTTATAATAATGAAAAACGTGAAACATGGATGTGACATGTTGATTCGCGTAAATCACGAGCAAATGTATCATTTTATCATGTTGACATTTATAGTAAGAGATACTGACTAAGCGTTACTTGACAGTATGCAATAAAAAAAGTTCTTGAGAATAATTAAGGCCCTAGGCTTATATGGTATTTACACAATACGCATACGAAGGAAAGATTACAACAGAGTTGAAGTGAGACCAAGATGAAGATATGAATCATAACAAATATTAGATATGAAGCTTCTGATTTTATGTTATCAAGAAGAATTGTGCGAAAAAAAACTTTTTAGGCATAAGAACAATATTCTATGCTAGGGCGGATCAGTCAAACACAAATCTGCATTCCTCATGAAACCATTCGTTATGCTTATCGCGCATTATTAGCATTAAAAGATTGTTTAGATAATATCTCGAATACCAGATAAATATGAGCACTGATAGTTCAAGTTCTCTGGAACCCTCTCCAGCCGCAGTAACTTGATTTTTCGAACATTTTGAGCGGCAACTGGATAAATTTATGTGCTGTAAACGAAACTCTCTGAATGCCTGTCCAGCTTACTTTGAGGCCTTCTGTATGTGTGTGTGTGTGTGTGTGTGTGTGTATGTGTGTGTGTGTGTGTGTATGTGTGTGTTATACTGCTATGAGCTTTGTGCAGATCTACAAGAGAACTTAGAAAGGAGTGGTTAACTATGAAACTGTTCAAAATTATAAAAATGATAGGGAGGATCTTTCGGAAACAATTTAAGTAATAGTCATTATTTCCACGCAGCGCAATTCTGCCTCTCTGTTGAAAGAATTAAACAAATTTAATGCTTTCATGTTTTTGTAATAAAACAAAGTATGTAAACCAGCAGTTTATCCGGTGGAAACCTCTTCAGTTAATTTTGACTGAGGAAAAAATGAAAGAAACAGAAACACGGAAACAATAATTCTCTACATTCCCACTGAAGCATCTTCTTGCCATTTAAAAGTTAATAACAAGATCCAATGTCTTTTAGATATCTTGCAAATTGAACAGTAAATCTTTATATCTCATTGGCAGAGTACACTGTCTCTATCCTAGAGATTCGATTCAGTTCGAGATGTTAGCGTATCAATCGGCCGATGACTAGCAAACGAAAGCGAACTGAACGGAATCACTAATCACCTTGCTTGTGGGAGTGAGTCGGGATGCAAAGTTCACTGTACTCAACTTCCCTGGCTACGTGCATTTAAGCATTAAATCTAAAGCTGGACAACAATAAAACTTAAGCAATCAAAGATAAGAGTTAAGTAGTGAGAAATCAACATAATTGATGAATGAAGGATCAACGAACAAGTGAAAATATTTCGCTACCTGAGGAAATCTGCTTTCATTTAGTTCATACCGCCTTCTTATAGCTCGTTATCTTATCGTGGTCTGATAAGAGATAACACGTTAAGACGGTTAGCTTATCAATGTATATAATTAATACAATACTGAGTTTAAGCACAAGGAAGATTTTAACAAGAGAAGAAATTGTTATATGTCTAATTAAATTCAGTATAAGAAATTCGCTCCACGAAAAGTACTTTGAAGATTGTCTATAGTTGATTTAATCTAAATTAATGAATATGTAGTAAAATGCAAGAGATCATTCAAAATGTCGCTAATAATTTTAAGTACGTATTCCAAAATACAAAAATTCAAAATATGTCAATGAAATACTTTTCAGCGAAAGAAATATTTTCATTTGTTCATAAATGGGTGCCATAAATGTTTGCTAGTATTTTGCAAGGAAGCTATGCGGTGCTCTTATCGTCTGTGCTAAGATTCGAAACAGTCTTGAAGTCTTCGTCCACTAATATTTCAGTATTTTTCGAAAATTTATTCATTAATGATGAATTGTTGAACGTAATGCAAAGGCACTTAGCTGTGCACTGCCATAAGAAATGAAACGGATACTTCGGATGAGATGTTTCATGCCGTATCTCTTCTCCTGTAGAAAAGGAGAAATACGAAGATGTACTTTTCATGTGATTCCGTTGTTCTCCTCGTGCAGAGGTACATGAGGGACCTTGGTGTGGAACGACTGCTCTTTAAACTCTGTACCGTTAGATTTCAAACCCTGAGAGATATAAGTCTGTAATTTCTCTCCGTTTTCCTTGGTTTAGGCACATTTTGACTTCCGTCAAAATACACTAACAACAATTTTTATCATAATTATGACACTTCAGTATACTGCAAATGTCCTCGTATATTTGTATTCTTTAGAAAACTTAAAGCGTTTTCAGAAACTTAGAATGAGATGCAGTTTATGATAATAATATTATAAATTCTTACCATTTTGCTCGATGATTAGTCAGGATGGGAATCCACCGGATAAAGTTATCTGTAAAAATGTCTTTTACAGAAATTTAACCGCATTTTATGAACGGAAAAGTATTTGGTTCGTAATGATTATAAGTTAGATGACAAAATGAATTTATCACTGAGGGTTATCGCATGAACACTCCTATGTTTTTCTCTCTCCCTCCATCCCCCAAAGGCTCGTATCATCTCACAATCAATTTGTACAAATAAAATCAGGTAACTGATAGAGAGAAAGCACATCACACTAGGAAAAGAATTGGTAACTTTTTCTAGCTCAAATATGCTAATAAAGGAGGACGATTAGCAGACATACGAGGGATCACAAACACACGCGAGTATAGGCTATACACGCTTTTACATATATAAATCAGTTTATACACAAGAAAGTCTCTATAATATATATATATATATATATATAATATATATATATATATATATATGCTTAAAAAATCACAGTAGATGCACGTGACTTCATAAATAAGCGAATACCACGGGAAATGAAAGTCAGGAATCCAAGCGCTTTCGTCTTTATTCAGACATCGTCAAGGAGCTAGTCCGAGCTACTGAAGTACAATCGGAGAGGAAGGCCTCAGGTACAAACAAGATCAGGAATACCAGATGGTTAATTATCAAAAGGGTAAAAATTAAAAGGGATAATCCAGGATTATCGGATATCACACGGTCACAAACTTAAACAGATTCTGACCCTAACCGAAATTACAAAGTATCTTTACAGTCCAAAACATGTAAAAAACTGAATATATTAATTTTGTTGCTTATATTTATCTACAACTTTTTTTCATTATGAAAGCATCAAGTTTAATAAACCAAGACTTAAATTTAGAACATTTCTATTATTTGACTTGATAAAACAAGATTCAATGATATTCCTTTTAACTGTGCATTACATGGGACTAAGGCTCTTGCTTTGACTCCAGTTAATAGGATGGTCTAAATCTCTCATATGTACAAATAATGCATTCGATATTTGCCCAGTTCTCACAGAATATTGATGTTGCTTAAGACGCTGTGAAAGAGATTTGCCAGTCTGTCCGTAATAGATTTTATCACACTTTTTGCAAGGAATTTCATATATGCAGCCTGGAAGATCTTTAGGAGAATTTTTGATTACTAAACTCTTGACATTAATATTACTGAAAACAACATTTATGTTAAAAAGCTTTAAAATTCTAGGAATATCTAAAAACCTTTCATCATAAGGTAATTTTAGAATGTTATGCTTACTAAATTCAAGTTTGTCATTAGTTGAATAAAATGTTTTTCTAGCTCTTTTCCATGCCACATCTACAAAAGTCCTTGGTATTTAAGTTTCAATGCAATATCATAAATAGTTTTAATTTCAGCATCAATAAACTGCGGGCTACAGACACGTAAAGCCTTAGGAACATCCCAGAAAAAAACAGAGAATTTAACATTTTGATGGTGATTGGAGTAGTAATGAACAAAAGAGGCAATATTAGTTGATTTTCGAAAGACTGAAAAGGAGAAATTTCTATCATTTCTATGGACAGTTACATCAAGAAAATTTTCAAATTACAATTTCTTTCTTCCTCTACAGTAAATTTTATAGAAGGGACTAAATTATTGAGATTATTAAGGAATTCCTGGAGGTTTTCGTGAACTGGCCAAATACAGAAGATATCATCCACGTATCTAAACCAAATAACTTTTTGGGGCAAGATTCTTGGTAAGAGTTTTGTCTCAAAAAATTCCATGTAAATATTGCTAAGGACAGGAGATAAGGGATTACCCATGGCCATGCCAAACTTTTGTACAAAAAATTCCCCATTGAAACAAAATTTACTATCTTTGATACATAACCTTATGACACTGATACTTATACGAAACTGAGGTCTGACCCTATACAGACAGTTAACTCCCATTTTAATAAACAAATTAAATCCATTTTGAAGGGCTTGGACCATTTAATTAAACAGTTTACACCGCAATGCGCCTCCCTACCTTACATGTATGGTTTAGTCAAGACACATAAAATCAATAACCCTATCAGACCAATCATTAGTTTAGTGGGCTCAGTTTCGTATAATTTATCTAAATGGCTTGTAAAAATTCTTACTCCTTTGGTAGGAAACATTTCTAACACGAATGTTAAAAACAATGTTGATTTTATAAACAAATTGAATAGTTTAAATTTTATTTGAATTATGATTTTAATATGGTTAGTTTTGATGTTGTCTCTTTATTTACAAAAGTGCCTGTAGATGACTTACTTGAATATTTGGAAGAGGAATTAGAGCGTCATGACATTCCCTTAAGTGTAGAAAATCTCATTAGTCTCATAAGGTTATGTATCAAAGATAGTAAATTTGTTTCAATGGGGAATTTTTTGTACAAAAAGTTTGGCATGGCCATGGGTAATCCCTTATCTCCTGTCCTTAGCAATATTTACATGGAATTTTTTGAGACAAAACTCTTACCAAGAATCTTGCCCCAAAAAGTTATTTGGTTTAGATACGTGGATGATATCTTCTGTATTTGGCCAGTTCACGAAAACCTCCAGGAATTCCTTAATAATCTCAATAATTTAGTCCCTTCTATAAAAATTTACTGTAGAGGAAGAAAGAAAATTGTAATTTGAATTTTCTTGATGTAACTGTCCATAGAAATGATAGAAATTTCACCTTTTCAGTCTTTCGAAAATCAACTAATATTGCCTCTTTTGTTCATTACTACTCAAATCACCATCAAAATGTTAAATTCTCTGTTTTTTCTGGGATGTTCCTAAGGGCTTTACGTGTCTGTAGCCCGCAGTTTATTGACGCTGAAATTAAAACTATTTATGATATTGCATTGAAACTTAAATACCCAAGGACTTTTGTAGATGTGGCATGGAAAAGAGCTAGAAAAACATTTTATTCAACTAATGACAAACTTGAATTTAGTAAGCATAACATTCTAAAATTACCTTATGATGAAAGGTTTTTAGATATTCCTAGAATTTTAAAGCTTTTTAACATAAATGTTGTTTTCAGTAATATTAATGTCAAGAGTTTAGTAATCAAAAATTCTCCTAAAGATCTTCCAGGCTGCATATATGAAATTCCTTGCAAAAAGTGTGATAAAAACTCTATTACGGACAGACTGGCAAATCTCTTTCACAGCGTCTTAAGCAACATCAATATTCTGTGAGAACTGGGCAAATATCGAATGCATTATTTGTACATATGAGAGATTTAGACCATCCTATTAACTGGAGTCAAGCAAGAGCCTTAGTCCCATGTAATGACACAGTTAAAAGGAATATCATTGAATCTTGTTTTATCAAGTCAAATAATAGAAATGTTCTAAATTTAAGTCTTGGTTTATTTAAACTTGATGCTTTCATAATGAAAAAAGTTGTAGATAAATATAAGCAACAAAATTAATATATTCAGTTTTTACATGTTTTTTTGGACTGTAAAAGATACTTTGTAATTTCGGTTAGGGGTCAGAATCTGTTTAAGTTTGTGACCCTGTGATATCCGATAATCCTGGATTATCCCTTTTAATTTTTACCCTTTTGATAATTAACCATCTGGTATTCCTGATCTTGTTTGTACCTGAGGCCTTCCTCTCCGATTGTACTTCAGTAGCTCGGACTAGCTCCTTGACGATGTCTGAATAAAGACGAAAGCGCTTGGATTCCTGACTTTCATTTCCCGTGGTATTCGCTTTATATATATATGTATATATATATATATATATATATATATATTATATATATATATATATATATATATATATATATATATATATATAAACAACCGTGTTGCCATTTTTTCCTTATTTAAAGTTCATGTTGACGACTATTTCATCATAAAAATCCATGAAGTTGATAAGAAACGAAGATGTCCCGTAAGCCTACATGAACGACTATTTAACAGCGTTTGGCCATAATGAAAAAGATGCTGTGTTCGTATGGAAAGCATTTATAGTTGAATCTGTCTGTCTCATGAGCAATAACAATAGCGAGTTGTTGTTATAGACTTAGCTGGCCTTATGCCTAAACGGGCTCTTGCTGAAGAAAATAGTTTTTCTCTGATATTTTCTAAATTACTGGCTTTGAAGGATCATAACGTAAACTTTCTCATTCATTCTTTGCGTTACTCAGGACACTGTCTTTTAGCGCCCCGTTTCTTCTTTTTTGTTTTTTGTAATGTACCTTCAGATTGCAATTCGGTAAATTCTGTTGCCCAACCGGAAGCGTCTAAATGACGAACAGTTTAAGGGTATTGTACTTTCATTCCAGCAAACTGCAGAGCTATTCTTCAAAAGGGATTTATTTGCATAATACAGAAAGGTGGTAGGTGACATTATGATATGAATTGATATCTAAGTTCAAAACAAAACATAATTATCCTGATATCTCGTGAAACAGAAATATACCGTATGAACCCGGCGTAAGTGCTCGATAACGTGCCAAAAAATTTCAATTCGTTGACGCATTACTGCACATAAAACGAAAAATACTTGAACGATAATGTAACTAGCGTGTATAGTACCCATATTATCTATACTTTTTGCCTGTCAAAGAAGCGGCAAGAAAACTTGATAACGGGTCGAGAAATTCGAAAGAAAAGCTGGCAACTCTTCTTTCTTTACAGGTGAATTCTCAGAGTTGAGCTAACCTTGGGAGCCAGGGGCGCGGGTGGCCGCTCGTTCTTGATCGTTCGGAGTTAGGAGAACTTCGGAGTTCGGACTCTTCCTTCCAGCGGCTCAGTGTCGTTAGTACCGTTGACGTGTAGACATGTCGATTGGGAAAGGCGAGGGAGATGAGGGAAAGTCCTCCCAGAACGGCATAGAAGTTGTCAAAGATGGTGTTCACGCACAGGCGGACGAGAACAAGGTAATGCTTCGAAACGCGCTTCATTCACGACAGGTGTAGCTGA
>NC_061094.1:43933756-43999436 GCF_015104395.2 Macrobrachium nipponense
TTTGAGGCAAGAAAATAGAAATAAGAATGATATGGGATATGCCAGTGGAAATTTTAGTAACCATAATCATAGGGACACTAGGCACGATTCCAGTATCCCTGAAAACGAACCTGGAAAAACTAAATGCTGAAGCAGCTCCAGGACTCGTGCAGAAAAGTGTGCTTCCAGAAACAGCGCACATATTGAGAAAAGTGATGGACTCCTAAGAGGCAGGATGCAACCCGGAACACCACACTGCAAAAAGCACCACCCAGTCGAATAGGATGAATGTGATGGATAAAGAAAGTTATTATTATTCAGAAGATAAAGCCCTATTCATGTGGAACAAACCTACAGGGGCCATTGATTTGAGATTCAAGCTTCCAGGGAATATGAAAGAAGTTACTGAAGAAAATAGGAAATACAGAAAGAGATCAAATAATAATAATAATAATAATAATAATAATAATAATAATAATAATAATAATAATAATAATATATGCATACTATCATTCTGAAACTTTATAGAATTATCTTCAAATTCAAGGTAACATTTTTATTTTCTCTTGTACAAAGTTCACTGATGCCGATTATCACAGCGATGGACTTTCCTTGGGGCTTCGAGCGCTCAGATATCGAGAGCATTTAATCAGATATGATCCCCGCTGTCTGAGACCTTATGATAAAGCTAACTTTCACGCTTAGCCCACGCAACCCGATGCTACTTTCGGAGGGATTAGACGGTGACCATTTTAAAAAATTTTTATTTGTATATATTTTTATTTTTTTTATTTTTCATACATCTCTTGCGAAGTCGACCAAGAACCATTTTCTTAGGCAGCTCGGTATCCCGTGGGTGAGGGTAATGCCATCAGCGCACCTCATACGGTGCACTGTAGGCATTACTTAAGGTTCTTAGCAGCGTCCCTTCCTTAGACCCCTAGCTGCAACCCCCTTTTATTCCTCTTACTGTGCCTCCGTTCGTATTCACTTTCTTCCATCTTACTTTCCACCCTCTCATAGAAGCTGATTCATAGTGCAACGTCGAGGTTTTCCTCCTGTTACACCTTTCAAACCTTTTGACTGTCAGCGTAAAAAGGTCTCAGCGCTGAATGACCTCATAGGTCCCAGCGCTTGGCTTTTGGTAAATTCTGTTCTATGCAGTTCGGTAGAACAAACGTCCGGGAAATTTCGTGATGCATTCAAAGCAAAATTCTACATTGCTTGTGAATACCTGGAGAGAGAGAGAGAGAGAGAGAGAGAGAGAGAAGAGAGAAACGCTATTTATCTTTCTAGTTTGGTTCTCATGACCTTGGGACGATGTTGTAATCTGACCAATGCTTTCATGGGGTAGTTTTATTTTTTCATTATTTCTTGCAATGATTTTATTTAATCTTTGAGTAATCTTGCACGTAGAGGTTTCAAAGTACGTCACAAGCAGACGGTAACCTAAACTTAGTACATGTCCATAAGTATGGATGGGTGTGTGTATGATACGATATGAATACTTTTACTGGAAAAATCTCACTTTTTCTGATATTCATGTTGCAATGTGGCATGCAACGATTTCTCAGGTTTTCTTACATTTCTTGTCCATTATTATGATCATATTATTATTTGATGTGTGCTGAAACTCTGTTAGGCTAGTGGCTATTTCATCTCACATTTGGGGTGACAAAAATACCTGCAACAAGAGACTCGTAGTCTATATTGAGCTATCTTGTTTTCAAGTCCAACTGTTCAGCCAATAGTAAGGACTCTAGAACAGAAAAGGTTCCAGAACACTACCGTGCGGAACACCGGACAATATTGGTCAAGGCTAACTAAAACACCGTCAGCAACACTCAGGTGCACGAAAAATTGGACTATCTATATATCTATCTATCTATCCCTTTTGTACGCTAATTTCGAGTAAGTATTCTAGCTTGTCCTTCCCGTCCTCTTTCTTCCCATACATTCACTTATAATTTCCTTCAGTAATACCTTCCCGCTTAATTATGACCCATACAGTTCTTTAAAGTAAGGGTGTTTTAAATTCACAATTGATGAATGATAAATTGTGCACTGAGTGTACCATAGTGAGAAAGGAAAGCAAAAAATGTCTAGGGTTTCTACAGATTTCTAAAGTTTCCGGTGCAGATAACGAGGTCTGCGTGCCCCAAAGGTTTCTATGATTGTTTATGTCTGCTTAGTTTTTTTTTTTTTTTTTTTTTAATATTTGTGTTTGTTGGTGATAATGCTGAAATGAACACGACGCACAGAATAACTCGTGACATCACGAACGGTATGACCTAAATAAAAATAAATAAAAGTAAATATATATGATATATAATATATATATATATATAATAATATAGCGGTATTATATATATATTATATTATATATACATACATACTGGAAGTCAAGAAATGAACATTGCTTCTTTTCAAAGATTGCTCATGAGCGTTTTAGTATTTCCCAACTAGAAACGGACTTAGTCCTAGGCAGAATAACTTGGGTTTTTATATTGATTTCCATTTGAAAGAACAAAGCGATAGAATTTCATTTATGGCTAAGAAAACTTGAATGCAAGATAAAATCCATATAAGATAGTATTACTTGTAATAAGTAAGTGCGTGTGAGTGAGATATTTAGACGGAAAAAATTCATAGCTCGAAAATGTCGATGTCTCCCCTCGTAACAGCTATAGGATGGGATTAGGGGGTACGCGTGTCCACGCATTAACGTATATATTTCGCTTTTAATTTTCTCATTTATTTTTTAACGTTCGGCAGACTGCATGCGTGATGTCTTGGGGGAAATCTGAATCTTAAGTTGTCCCTTTGGAAATTTTATAGATTTGCCTAAAACTTCGTTCGAAATCAACACTGTTAAACCCTTTCGTTCTGCGGGTTACGAAATCCATCCATTTTCACACTGAAACAAAATATTTTGTAAAGGTTTTATGAATTATTTGCAGAGAAAACGAATAGTACAAGAACCACAATGCGATGTTTACAAGTTTGTATTCAATTTACTTTTTGTACGAAACAATACTCTTGTACGGATGAGAAGAAGTTGTTGAACGGATGAATGAAGTCACAGGCACTTGTATCATTTTTCGCCTCGGAAGTAACGCATCCCAACTCTGCGGAAAAGAAAGGAGGTAATTGCTTTAGCAATAAACACCAGCGCCCCACGCTCTTAAATAAATGAGAAATCTTCAATAGATTCCCCGAAGGACAAATGATGCAGAAAAGACTTGAAGAATCGACAATTAACAGATGTAGACGAGATGGTTACGCTGTTCAACAAGGCCTTTACCTTGCTCTTCGTTCGCTCTGCTCTGTTACCATTTGGGGAAGGTGGTGTTCTCGCTCTTTTAGTCTTTGTTTTTATTTTTTATTTTGAGTTCTTGTCGTCGAGATTTTCTATAAATGCAGTAACCGGTTTCCTTGGCTTGTATACTATAATATTTTGCTAGGAGATAGATCATAAAAGTATTACTATCTAAAATAAAGTAAATCGGTAACCGTAATTGGAAACATTACCGCCTTCTAACTTAAAGGGTAAAGAGCCGAAAGTACAAAATCTGTGTATGACTGAAATGTAAATAAACGAGAAGTCTGTCAGTTATGATTGAACTGTCGACTTGAAGGTTCGTAGGTCCTGTAGGCTACTAGAGTTCTGAGAAACTTTATTATCTTGGAAAATGGTGTTCATTGAAAAGTTAAGACTTGTTCTTGCAAACTTACTGAAGACGCGTTGCACCGGGAGATCTCGAAGGTTCAGTGACGAGAATTGTGTTTTGGAATCCGTGAGTGACAGTGAAAAGGAGGTTTTACGAATAGCTAACAGACAGCAGGTAAGCAAGGTTTTATTCGATGCTTGTGTCACACCTCATCAGAAGGTTAATATGGTATAAGGCTATAGCCTAGACTTACCCATACTACTTGATGACACAATTTTTAGGAAAAGGCTTGGTAATTTCAACGGAATTAAAAACTATTTTCAGAGTTCACTGCGTTGTTACCAACTTGCAATGCTGATTTAAAAGTTGCAGTGCTCTGTTAAATGGGGGGGGGGAAGGTTAGGATAGTAATTAACAGGTATAGGCATAGTCAATTCCCCAAGTGCTTTAACAGTTTTGGTCATTTGGCGCGTACCAATGGAAAATACCGAAGCTGTAACAGAAGTTTATTTTGATCCATCTTCAGAGTAGTATTCATAAGTAGTTTTAAGTAAAGAATTGCCCGTCGTATGTCTCGTTCAAGTGCTGAAAAGAAAGACGACGTGAAATAACATTGTATAGTAAAAGTTCATGTTACCATTTTATACGCATGGTTTCCATGCACGTGAGCAAGATTTAAAGCCGTCAGGATATTTATTCTAGAGACTGGTGAAGCCAAACAATTTTAATGTGAATTGTCTCTACAAACTTGACAATACCACGGACAGGTAGGTACGCATGTTCATGATAAAAAAAACATACGGTCGCAACATAGGCTAGTTTTGTGAGCCTTTTTCTTTTTTTTTTTTTACAGGTAAGCTGGAAAAATCAGGGAATACGTATGCGTACTGTACTGAGTTCAATATGTAGATAGCATCCTCGGCTGACAGTTTTAAAATCGTAGCTCAAGAAGCCTAATATTTACGAGGAAGTTCTCTTACTTTTCCTCGCGTTCATTGAGGGGTAGTTCGTCGTTAGTTGCATAACAACAGCTGATGCAATAACGCTCACACACACACACGCACATGCACAAACTAAGAGAGAGGGAGGGAGGGAGTGCAGATTGTGGGCAAGACCTACATGGTCCATATACACACACACACACACACACGGGGATAGAGAGAGAGAGAGAGAGAGAGAGAGAGAGAGAGAGAGAGAGAGAGAGATCGTGCTTCCATGTTGTCTATTTATAAATTGTTTTTATTTCACCTGTTAGTGCTCGTATACAAACCTTACCATGGACAAACTGTGCTACTTGGTATTTGTTGTTCGTTAATATTTACTAATTTTTGGTTTTAATTCGCCACTTTTACCACCTTGACCTTATATTCTCTCTCTCTCTCTCTCTCTCTCTCTCTCTCTCTCTCTCTCTTCTCTCTCTCTCTCATAGGCGTTTACATCCGTCGATAGTTCCTTTTCATCAACAAAGAACTGTAGTTGTCTTTCACATCTTCCTTATTCATATTGAAGTTTATTTACATTTCAGTAGGCTTTTCTTGTAAGAAAATATGTGCAATAGTAAAAAGTTACTTCCCTTTTCGTGCCAAACCCCTTAAACAATTCCATGGCGGAGAAAAATCAAAATAAGGGATCCCAAAATTACATTGAATTTTTATTTTATTTATTTTACCGTATTGCTTCAAATTGCGGAACATCTTGACCCAGTCTTGTAAATAATTTTCCATCACCTTGGTTGAATTTAGTAGCATAGTTGCTTTCTCGATCCTTGACAATGAATTCTTAAATTCTTTAAGCCTTTTATTTTGCATGTCCGTTTCTGTCGCAATCTCGTATTATTCTCTGAAAGGTTTGCCGTCATTTCCTGTTTTTAACTAAGTCTCTGCCAAGGTCTAAAGACCTTGGTCTCTGCCTTCGCTTTCTCTTACAATGCGCATTCGTCATTAACGTCGTTTACTAATCAACATTTATTCATTTTATATTGATCATACTTTTCTGTTGGACTCCAAACTGAAAGGTTTCCAGTTGTCATATAAAAGAGGTTACCATAAAATATAGGTAGACATCGTTTACGCCTGGATCTTCCTAGAAAAATAGACTAAAAGTGAGGCGGGGTTAATGAACAAGACATTAATTTCTGATTACGTGAAAGGTTCCACGTAGTGCTTATCAGGATTATTAGAGTACGTGTACTCTATTAATCCTGGTATTAATCACGGTCTAGGTACCGTGGTATTAATATACGCATGTACGTATCTATATGTGTACCCACGCCTATATAATTATTCTCAAAGTAACTTTTCCCACAGTTCTTCGACCAGTGAAAGTATAATTCTTGTTCATTTTATACTTCATTTCTTCAGTTTATGAAGGGGAGTATAGGACACTTCTATGTCGAGTAAAGCTCAATTATTTGCTAGGTATAGATTTATATTCTCGATGATACCAACGTCACGTTTTCATCAATCACAAGACGAAAAATTACGGTTCATCAGATCAGAAGGTATTCTTGTGTTTTGTCATATATGTATATGAGAGAGAGAGAGAGAGAGAGAGAGAGAGAGAGAGAGAGAGAGAGAGAGAGAGAGAGAGAGAGAGAGAGAGAGAGAGAGAGAGAGAGAGAGAATTGCAGCTCCTAGATCTTTTCATCCTGAGTCCTTGACATATGCAATTTATTTTTCCAAAAATTATATATTCAGATACATAGACAAACATTTGAATAAATGAAGGAGTATGATTCAATCAGCATTTAGTCGAAGCTCATAGTTGGGTTAGAGGGGATGTAGTACTAATGATTTCAGTACTTGTAGGCACGGTCTAGGTATATTATACTTAGATCGTGCTTGTAAGTATAGGCACACGTGTATTCATAGGGTTCTTTCATCCCCAAGTTGGAGTTTACTAATGTGATTCTTAGTTCGCACGCAGTAATTTTACGACAAAAGTCTAACCCTAAGCTAGTATCGCAGGCCACGTCCGGACTTGGATAGTGAAACTCTGTTCATGATGATGGTTCAGAATTTTGGGAGCCTTTCACTGGCAGCTCGGGTGACGTGCAGTTTTAACGATGTTGCGAATGTTGATTAGGCGGAATAGAGTTAAGTGTTGTTGCATAAATATAAGATGATGTTGCTTGAGTTTTTTTTTTATACTTTGTTGGAGTTAGTTACGACTCTACCCATTTCTTGTAGCAAAGTTTCCGTGTCATTATCCGTACATTCCGCTACCAAACTCTTGAGCTGTTTCCTGCCTGTGTTTGCACTGTTTTATTATCTTGATTTAAGGAGTGACTGGGTGAAAGTGGAATGGATGTCGTCCAATGACATAAACGCGCTCTCTCTCTCTCTCTCTCTCTCTCTCTCTCTCTCTCTCTCTCTCTCTCTCTCTCTCTCTCTCTCTCACACACACATTGTGTGTGTGTGTTGTGTGCTTAAAAAATCAGTGACTTGGTACTGAACTTTCTGACTGCCCTTTTCCTGTGGTATTTGCTGATGTGTGTGTGTTTGTATGTGTGTATATATATATTATACACATATTTTATGTATTGCAAATCTGGTTCCTTTCCTTTTTTGTCCTCTATTGCTGAGTAGGCCTAGCGTGAACCTGCTGTTTCAGCGGTTAATGGTTTGAAATCGCCGAGGAAGAGGGTTATCGTTAACAACTGTTTTCAGGCAGCATTGCCTAATTGTATGTTGTACATGTGCTTGGAGCCGTTATGTAATGGGAGTCATTGTGACCCCACATGTGTATAAGTAGCCTAAGTATATCAGTGCGTGTAAGGATATCGATAAACCTTCTGTGTAGGTGTATCAGCCGGGTACTGTGGGAGTTACTCAGCAAAATATGGGCTTTGCTTATCTCTGTTTCCCTAAAATACACACAGATATTATCATTGGTGTTGAAGGTACTCGGGCAAGGCACATATTATGCCATCCATTATGCCAACAGGAAGTCTTCGTAAACTATAAACCTTATCATCGTCATGGGTTTGCGGGTAACACTTTCGTAACTCAATTCGGACATGTTAGTTTTTTTTATTTGTTTTCATTTTCCGTTATGTATTTTATGCACTTAATTCTGTTTGATAATTGACAACTGTGCATGCACTACAAAATACCGAATCGGCTCCCACCTGTTAGGGATGCGTTCTATATCAACAAAAATGGCATCGTTGACCAAGAGATCGCTCCCTTACCAAGACGAACGCGATGATGATGTTGGGGAAAAAATGAGGTTTTACTTTAACGCTGACCGAAATTAACATTTATAAAACCCGAGTCTACGTGACTGTAAAAACATATTCGAGATTGGTTTTATTCGAACGGGATTCTTTAACGGTGTACCGAGAAGTCCTAATCCTTGATCTTGGTTCCACACGAATTCGTCGATTGGTTGCGACGCGCGTTACATTACATATTTGCTAGGCGCTTTTAATTTGTGAGTGTATTACCCAGGTCTTATTGCGTTTATTAAAAGCACTCAGTACTTTTAATGTAGTAGTGAGCCCCCATAAAAGATCGCTATTCAAATGTAACCTAACAGATATAATCGAGAAATCCAAATGATCAAATGACGAGACTTATGGAACTGGAAATATTAACAACAGGTTTTCCTTTAAAAGGCATCGAAATATTACAGCTGTCAAAAGTATCCTCTCGTACATTTTTTTGTTCTTAATAAACAGGAGTTTATGATGTACAAGCTTGTCTTGTCTCATTTTGATCAGTTTTTATATGTTGATTTTTGGCAGCTATGCTGGATGTGTGCTCATGTCACTGTCAGTGACTATGAAACTTATATATTTATTATAAATGCAAATCTGTTATAAATAGTGTGTGTGTATATATATATATATATATATATATATATATATATATATATAATGTATATATAAATAGATAGATATATCATTTCTGCTTGACAAATATCAACAACGAGATTACAAATATTCATTAGTAAAGCATTTTTCCTGTAGGGTGATAAGTATTTTCTTTTTAATCTAGATGAAATGAAAAAATCAATAAAAAATCAGGCCGTTAAGGTTTCGTCTTATAGCAGTAGGACATAGCCACATTGAATGTGGGATTATATACTAAATAAATTTTGGGAGTTAGTGCCAAATGAGCACGGTTTGTTTAGTTGTCCGATTGTTGCTATGATCTGGTCACTAGTTGCAATGGTAAGCCACGTTCCCAACTCACGGACTTTCCCGGACTTGGCCTACCTGGCTTTGTTGGGCTCCATAAGGGTCGTTCTGGGGATTTGTGTGTCTTACAGATCGTGGTCATAATTAGGGGTGGTGTTGTCATGTAGTTGGTTGCCTATTGAGTTTTCTAACGAAAGTAAGAAAAGCTATTGTTACATTGAGGGAGGACTTGATGTAGTCGTATGGTGCTTGGTGTTTTCATGGCCTTGTAATAAATTTACCCCGTACAGACTAATCTAATCATCATCTTTCCAACCGTTAAGGGGTCGGTTGCCTGATTGTCCCTTGTGGGCTTCGCCTTTGACTAAAGAAGTCCACCTGCACGGCAGCAGTTTCCAGTTATTGGCGGTGGGCCTAGCCTTTTACTAAAAGAATAAGACTGCAAGGTAGCAGCTGTCCTTTTAGTTGCCTTTTACGACACGCAGGACCTACGATGGGTAGTATTCTTACACCCCTACCATAGGGGAAGTCCAGACTAATCTAATGGTGATTCATAAAAGTTCCAGAAAGTTTTTGGGCCTCCTGAGGAAAAAACAGCCCCTCCTGAAGATAAAGAACAATAGGCTTCTGATTCCAATGCCCTGTCCACTGATCCTCACTTCAAAGGGACTTATTGCCTTCATGTTACGTTTGTTTCTTAGCCACTCAGGTAATTTTCCTCTGCGTGAGGAGAAAAGTTAACGGATTGTTTGTATATCGTATAATGTTCAACCAGTTGAAAAAAAGTTTCTGATGGGTGTTTAATGAAACTCATAGAATGTGGACATTTCCATGTTAATCCTTGTCTCGCAGAAAAGGTAGTTATGGAAAAGTTCAGTGCTCATTACGAAATAAAAGCAGCTGGTGGACCCCTTTTCTTTGTAATAATAATAATAGAGAATACAAATCCACAGTTATGTAACTGTTCCAGTTACAAAACAAAATTGAAACTATGAGAGAACCGAGAGCACCTGTACTGTCCTCCTTTTCATTCGTACAGATTCTTGAAAAATGATCGTGTAGTTTTTATGTCACCTGCTAAATATGTTACATAACTTTGGATTTGTTTATTCCATTTTAAGATTCATGCTACCGTGAGTGTTTTTCAATGATAATGTTGATAATCGACGTCCTTATCAAACTCGTTTATTGTTGGAGGCCCGACTATCGACGGTAATAATTGTCGCTCAAGACGAGAACACCTTTGTATTAATCTGCTATAGTTTATAGTTACCTTGAATTAAATTTATTTAGTTCCCTATCTGTTATGATAGTGATGATAATAATGATGCAATAATAAAAGTTTATTCAGTAAAATTGTGAGCCTAATTGACAATGAAAACTGAGATTACCGGAAGAGGCACAGTTAAGGATTCAAAATTTGAACAAACGTTCTAGCGAGTTCAAGTGCTAAGGTTGATTTATGTACAATTTTTATTCGATATAAGAAATACACAGTTCCTTTTCTGGATTCAAGTAATCGTGACTTCAGAACACCAATTCTTGACATAAAATATTTGTTTTCTAATCCGATTCGTTTTCCAGGGTATTAGACTGAGGAGGACGAAGTCAACGACTCGCGCCGAACACATAACCGAAGTCGAACGAAAACTTCGACAGTCACAACCCGACAGACCGTAAGTCTTGAGATTTTCTTTCTTTTGCTTCTTTTTATTTTTTTTTATTTTTTTTTTATTTTATTCATTTATGATATGTTCATGTCACCTACGTTTAATATGATGTTCGGTGTTTAAGCTTCTTATAATATCAAAATGCCCCTAAAATGCGGTTTTTATTGATAGGAGACAAGAACGCTTCGTTCTGCAAGAATTTACGCGAGTGATGAACTTTGAGTTTATAATAATGACATTACGTATGATATTTATGTTACTGTAAGGTTTGCTGTGTTGTTATTTTTATCTTGTTGCTCTTCTGGGTTTTGTTCTTGCAGTGATTTTTAATGTGTGAAAATGCGTTAAAATTTTCGACTTATCTAACAGAATTTACTATATAGCAGTGATGATTCCTCGTGTAGCAGACGTTGCTGTGTCGATTTACTGTTTTTTTATATTTGTTTATATCGGACTGTCCGTTACCCAGGCTTCCAAAATGGTCTGTCCTACATTGCTTAAAAGGCAAACCGTCGAATTGTTGCAGTTATGTCAATGGCGAGTAGGTTTTAGTACTTCTATTCATTACGAACGAAGCTAAAACTTTTAAATTACCCTTAATATAATCAAATGTTCAAAAACTTTCAATCAGTCTCTCTAGGATCTCAAATCCTGAGAGAGAGAGAGAGAGAGACCTCATTTGTCTTTCAGGATTTTACCAACCAACAGAGACCAAAGTTCTAGGCTAAGGGACGCCATTTAAGCGTTAGTGTTTTCAAATACAAATGACATAAGACGAATATGAAGTGTTTCAAATAAGCAGATTAAATGTTTCAAATAAGCAGATTTAATTTTTTAAAGTGATAGATTAAAAATTTTCTATGTAAAGTACACATATAAGCGAATTGTGACTCATTTTTCACACGAAATGGCGTTGCACCAGGTGTTAGGTCTACAGACCGGAAGCCTTACGAAGATTCAGCCACTAATTGAGATACCTGTTGATATTAAGGTTAGAGAGAGAGAGAGAGAGAGAGAGAGAGAGAGAGAGAGAGAGAGAGAGAGAGAGAGAGAGAGAGTTTGATTTTCAGCATTCATAAGAGCGTAGGATTTCGTAGTAGGCCTACATTAACTAAAATGTTACATCATCTATTTAGCAACGGTCAATTTTTGGTGAATCTATTTTTTTAACCTCTGTAAAATTCTGTACATGTACAAAATCACGCTCAGCTTGGCCACAATTTTTTTCTTATACTTACGAAATCTTCAGTCTTTCCAGAATCAGACTCTCTCTCTCTCTCTCTCTCTCTCTCTCTCTCTCTCTCTCTCTCTATATCTCTCCTTCTCTCTCTCCTCTCTCTCTCTCTCTCTCTCTCTCTCTCTCTCCTAGCTCCTAGTGAGCATAACAACATGCGTTTCAGTGTTATACAATACTAAAATGATTAATGTCGGTGGTCGCATATTCGTAATTATTCTCCCTTTTTTAGTCTTCATTTCGGTTAACTTTAAAAAAAAGGTTCGTCATTGAGTTTGTTAAAAAACACGTTGACTGATACGTTATTTATCTTGATCTTTTGGTCCGCCTTACTACACCAATATTTTTTACGGGCTTCTTTTATCGATATTTTTTCGTTAGTGGTCACCATGTAATATCAGCATTTGTTGTTGACCTCGTAAACCTGAGATAAGATAGCATTGATTAAATGGCATATTTTGGTCGTCTGGTGAGAATCAACTCGATACTCCATCTCCGCGAGATATCATGAATCAAGAATGCGCAGATGGAAGACGCTGGACTCTTAAGTCTAAGGTCATGTGGTAAAAAGCTTAAGTTTGCCGGGATCATGTAGGGTGTAGGTTAAGACTTGGGTCTATGGGAAACTGATAAAGACTTTTGGACTTGTGGATATCCCAGGGTAAAAATACGATGTTAACTAGACTCATTTTAAGTTCTAGGATAAACTTGGATGCATTTTATGGAGCTTTATAGACTCATGCAGGTTGTGTGAGGAGAATAGTGTGTTAAACGGATTTTAGTGTAACTTCAAGTAGCCCAGTTGGGATCCTCCCGCTCAGATTCAAGTTTTGTCGTGTTAAGCCTTCTTAGTACTTAGGGAATTTAGAAGTTAAGAAACCATTGTGGATATTAAAATACATAGATATCTTGTAAAAGGGACCAGTAGATATTCATACGTATATATATATATATATATATATATATATATATATATATATATATATAATATATATGTATGTATGTATGATTGGTATAGGTATGTATGTATGGATGTATGTATGTAGGTATGTAATGTAGTATCGAATTCAGGAAAATGATAGTCAGGAATCCAAGCGCTTTCGTCTTTACTCAGACATTTGTCAAGGAGTTAAAATTGAGGTACAATTAGAGAGAAAGGTCTCAGGTACAACACAAGATCAAGAAATACCAGATGGTTAATTGTCAAAAGGGTAAAAATTAAAAGAGATAATCAGGATTATCGGATATCACACGGTCACAAACCTAAACAGATTGACCCTAACCGAAATTACAAAGTTTCTTTACAGTCCAAAACATGTAAAACTGAATATATTAATTTGTTGCTTATTATATTTTCTACAAATTTTTTCTTTATGAAAGCATCAAGTTTAAATAACCAAGACTTAAATTTAGAAAATTTCTATTATTTTTGACTTGATGAAAACAAGATTCAATGATATTCCTCTTTTAACTGTGTCATTACATGGGATTAAGGCTCTTGCTTGACTCCAGTTAATAGGATGGTCTAAATCTCTCATATGTACGAATAATGCATTCGATATTTGCCCAGTTCTCACAGAATACTGATGCTGTTTGAGACGTTGTGAAAGAGATTTACCGGTTTGTCCGTAATAGACTTATCACACTTTTTGCAAGGAATTTCATATATGCAGCCTGGAAGATCTTTAGGAGAATTTTTTATTATTAAACTCTTGACATTAATATTACTGAAAACAACATCTATGTTAAAAAGCTTTAAAATTCTAGGAATATCTAAAAACCTTTCATCATAGGGTAATTTTAGAATGTTATTCTTATTAAATTCAAGTTTGTCATTAGTTGAATAAAATGTTTTTCTAGCTCTTTTCCATGCCACATCTACAAAAGTCCTTGGGTATTTAAGTTTCATTGCAATATCATAAATAGTTTTAATTTCAGCGTCAATAAACTGCGGGCTACAGACACGTAAAGCCCTTAGAAACATCCCAGAAAAACAGAATTTAACACTTTGATGGTGATTGGAGTAGTAATGAACAAAAGAGGCAATGTTAGTTGATTTTTGAAAGACTGAAAAGGTGAAATTTCTATCATTTCTATGGACAATTACATCAAGAAAATTCAGATTACAATTTCTTTCTTCCTCTATGGTAAATTTTATAGAAGGGACTAAATTATTGAGATTATTAAGGAATTCCTGGAGATTTTCGTGAACTGGCCAAATACAGAAGATATCCTCCACATATCTAAACCAAATAACTTTTTGGGGCAAAATTCTTGGTAAGAGTTTTGTCTCAAAAAATTCCATGTAAATATTGCACCATACACAATACTATTACAAATATTGATATCATCAGGGCATAGGTTTTGATTAAATTTTTCTAAATAACAAAAGGATTTTGAGATGTCGACACAGTCCAGGTTGCCATTAAATACACCAAAGCTTAACCCATATCCCAAAGCCACTGTCGTAGCACTATCCACTGATTTGTCTGATAAATTAATCATGAAGTCCACGTTGGCATGCTTAATCCAGTCGCTTTCAGCAATAAGATTCTTCAGCTTGACTTGAAGCTTCATTTCAAGACGGTTGCAGCACTTTCTCAATTTTCCGGAGCAATAATCCAGCATCCGATTCTTCCAATCGACAGGAACAGTCTGATTAAAGCCATACCATCTGCTTCTAAGTGTACGAAACGCATCATCTACTTCCACTTTTGTGATGTCGATGTGTTTTTGAAGTATGATGCGTTGAAACTCGTCGAAAGGTCGCTCTGCTAGACGAAGAATTCTCACTGGTAAAATCGACTTGGGCATCACTTGTTCGTTCATACACTTCCGTAGAAAGTTAAGTCGGAGTTTCAGTTTGTGAGCGATGATAAGAGCATTACAGAAGGATGTCACGAATAGAACAAGGCTCGGAAAATTCAAAGAAAAGGCGTAGAAGTTGCGTGTGGTTTCCATTATGCTTAAAAAATCACAGTAGATGCACGTGACTTCATAAATAAGCGAATTCCATAGGAAAATGATAGTCAGAAATCCAAGCGCTTTCATTTTTACTCAGACATTGTCAAGGAGTTAATGAGGTACAATTCGAGAGAAAGGTCTCAGGTACAACACAAGATCAAGAATACCAGATGGTTAATTGTCAAAAGGGTAAAAATTAAGAGATAATCCAGGATTATCGGATATCACACGGTCACAAACCTAAACAGATTGACCCTAACCGAAATTACAAAGTTTCTTTACAGTCCAAAACATGTAAAAACTGAATATATTAATTTTGTTGCTTATATTTATCTACAACTTTTTTCATTATGTCCTTAGCAATATTTACATGGAATTTTTTGAGAAAAAACTCTTACCAAGAATTTTGCCCCAAAAAGTTATTTGGTTTAGATATGTGGATGATATCTTCTGTATTTGGCCAGTTCACGAAAATCTCCAGGAATTCCTTAATAATCTCAATAATTTAGTCCCTTCTATAAAATTTACCATAGAGGAAGAAAGAAATTGTAATTTGAATTTTCTTGATGTAATTGTCCATAGTAATGATAGAAATTTCACCTTTTCAGTTTTTCAAAAATCAACTTACATTGCCTCTTTTGTTCATTACTACTCAAATCACCATCAAAATGTTAAATTCTCTGTTTTTTCTGGGATGTTTCTAAGGGCTTTACGTGTCTGTAGCCCGCAGTTTATTACGCTGAAATTAAAACTATTTATGATATTGCAATGAAACTTAAATACCCAAGGACTTTTGTAGATGTGGCATGGAAAAGAGCTAGAAAAACATTTTATTCAACTAATGACAAACTTGAATTTAGTAAGAATAACATTCTAAAATTACCCTATGATGAAAGGTTTTTAGATATTCCTAGAATTTTAAAGCTTTTTAACATAAATGTTTTATCAGTAATATTAATGTCAAGAGTTTAATAATAAAAAATTCTAAAGATCTTCCAGGCTGCATATATGAAATTCCTTGCAAAAAGTGTGATAAGTCTATTACGGACAGACCGGTAAATCTCTTTCACAACGTATCAAACAGCATCAGTATTCTGTGAGAACTGAGCAAATAACGAATGCATTATTTGTACATATGAGAGATTTAGACCATCCTATTAACTGGAGTCAAGCAAGAGCCTTAATCCCATGTAATGACACAGTTAAAAGGAATATCATTGAATCTTGTTTCATCAAGTCAAATAATAGAAATTTTCTAAATTTAAGTCTTGGTTTATTTAAACTTGATGCTTTCATAATGAAAAAATTTGTAGATAAATATAAGCAACAAAATTAATATATTCAGTTTTTACATGTTTTTTGGACTGTAAAGAAACTTTGTAATTTCGGTTAGGGGGGTCAATCTGTTTAGGTTTGTGACCGTGTGATATCCGATAATCCTGGACTATCTCTTTTAATTTTTACCCTTTTGACAATTAACCATCTGGTATTCTTGATCTTGTGTTGTACCTGAGACCTTTCTCTCGAATTGTACCTCATTAACTCCTTGACAATGTCTGAGTAAAGACAAAAGCGCTTGGATTTCTGACTATCATTTTCCTGTGGAATTCGCTTATTTATGATGTCACGTGCATCTACTGTGATTTTTAAGCATATATATATATATATATATATATATATATATATATATATATATAGTATATATATAATATATATATATATATATATATATATATATATATATATATATATATATATATATATATATATATATACACACTATACATGTAAATACTGTTTACATGTATGTATCTGTAAACAGTTATTCTTTATGAGTGTTTATCAAACACACACAGACACACACACACACAGAGAGAGAGAGAGGAGAGAGAGAGAGAGAGAGAGGAGAGGAGAGAGAGAGAGAGAGAGAGATCTGTTATCTTGAAAACCGATGGTTGACTGTAATAGGAACTGAAACCAAACTTGAGTAAGGTTTCGAAAGAGGCAGACCTGTACAACACATCTGTTGTTTAATCAGGTTAAAGTCCACGGTAATATTGATGAGTATTTGCGATTTTTGTACTTTTAACTTTATCTCCTATCAAATGACGGCCATAAATAGCTGTGCGAGATTGTGATTGTTGAGGTATCATGAACCTTTAAAGATTCTTTTAAAAATTACTTTAGACAGTAATTATTATTCTGCTGCTATTATTATATTATTATTATTATTATTATTATTATTATTATTATTATTATTATTATTATTATTATTATTATTATTATTATTATTATTTTTTTTTTTTTTTTTTTTTTTTTTTTTGTTTTTTTTTTTTTTTTTTTTTGCTCTATCACAGTCCTCCAATTCGACTGGGTGGTATTTATAGTGTGGGGTTCCGGGTTGCATCCTGCTCCTTAGGAGTCCATCACTCTTCTTACTATGTGTGCCGTTTTCTAGGATCACACTCTCTGCATGAGGCCCGGAGCTACTTCGCCTCTAGTTTTTCTAGATTCCTTTTCAGGGATCTTGGGATCGTGCCTAGTGCTCCTATGATTATGGGTACGATTTCCACTGGCATATCCCAATTCCTTCTTATTTCTATTTTCAGATCTTGATACTTATCCAATTTTTCCCTCTCTTTCTCTTTCAACTCTGGTGTCCCATGGTATTGCGACATCAATGAGTGATACTTTCTTCTTGACCTTGTCAATCAACGTCACGTCTGGTCTGTTTGCACGTATCACCCTATCCGTTCTGATACCATGGTCCCAGAGGATCTTTGCGTGATCGTTTCTATCACTCCTTCAGGTTGGTGCTCGTACCACTTATTACTGCAAGGTAGCTGATGTTTCTTGCACAGGCTCCAGTGGAGGGCTTTTGCTACTGAATCATGCCTCTTTTTGTACTGGTTCTGTGCAAGTGCCGGGCATTCACTTGCTATGTGGTTTATGGTTTCACTTTTCGTATTGCCTTCCTACATATGGGAGATGTTATTTCCGTCTATCGTACTTTGAACATATCTGGTTCTTAGGGCCTGATCTTGTGCCGCTGTTATCATTCCTTCAGTTTCCTTCTTTAGTCTCTCCCCTCTGTAGCCATTGCCAATTGTCATCGCTGGCTAGTTTCTTTAGTCTGTCTCATGTATTGTCCGTGCATTGGTTTGTTGTGCCAGTCCTCCGTTCTTTCTGTCTTTCTCCTGTCTCTGTATATTTCTGGTCTTCGTCTGCTTTTATTAATCCTTTCTTCCCATGCACTCTTTAGCCACTCGTCTTCACTGGTTTTCAGATATTGCCCCAGTGCTCTGTTTCGATGTTGACGCAGTCCTCTATACTGAGTAGTCCTCTCCTCCTTCCTTTCGTGTTATGTATAGTCTGTCCGTATTTGCTCTTGGGTGTAGTGCTTTGTGTATTGTCATATGTTTCCTGGTTTTCTGATCTATGCTGCGGAGTTTCTTGCCTTCGTCCCATCCACACTATTCCTGCGCTGTATCTGATTACTGGCACTGCCCATGTGTTTATGGCTTTTATCATATTTCCGGCGTTGAGTTTTGACTTGAGTATCGCCTTGAGTCTCTGCATATATTCTTTCCTGATCGTGTCTTTCATCTCTTGCTGTTTTATATCTCCTCCTTCCATTATTCCCAGGTATTTGTATCCTGTCCTCATCTATGTGTTTGATGTTGCTCCCATCTGGTAGCTTTATCCCTTCAGTTCTCGTTACTTTGCCTTTTTGTGATGTTGACTAAGGCGCCATTTTTCTATTCCAAACTCCATCCTGATGTCCCCAGATACAATCCTTACAGTCTGGATTAGGGTATCTATTTCCTTGATGCTCTTACCATACAGCTTGATGTCGTCCATGAACATCAGATGGTTGATTCTGTTGCCTCTTTTCTTGAGTTGGTACCCGGCATCCATCTTCTGTAGTACTTTTGTCAAGGGAAGTCATGGCTACTACGAAGAGTAGTGGGACAGGTGAGTCGCCCTGGAAGATCCCTCTCCTGATATTAACCTCTGCTAGTCTTATTCCAGAGCTTGTAAGTATTGTATTCCAGTTGCGAATTGTATTTTTGAGGAAGCTGATGATATTTTCCTCTGCCCCATATATTTTCAGGCATTCTATTAGCCATGTGTGTGGTATCATGTCGAAGGCTTTCTTATAGTCTATCCATGCCATGCTTAGGTTGGTTTCTTCTCCTACTGTTCTTCATTACCATTTTGTCTATGAGGAGCTGGTCTTTTGTGCCCCTACACTTCCTTCTGCAGCCTTTCGGTGGTGGGGGATGGTGTTGTCTCCTCTAGGTAGTTGTATAGCCTTTCACTGATGATACCTGTTAGTAACTTCCACAATTATTAGGTAGGTCAGGTGATAGGCCTGTAGTTACTGGCTATATTTCCCTTCTTACTCTTGTCTTTTTGTACTAGGATGTTCTTCCTGTGGTCATCCATTTGGGTGCTTGGTGATTTGAGATACAATGCTGGAGTTGTTCTGCTGTATTCGTGGGTGTAGGGCCTTGAAGTTTTTGAGCCAGTATCCATGGACTTCATCGGGACCTGGGGCTTTTTTCCAGTTTTGGCATTTTCTTTAGTTGGTGTCTGACTGTGTCTGTCGTGATGTCTGTGAATCTTTGTTTTATTCTCCCTGTTTCTTCTTCC
This sequence comes from Macrobrachium nipponense, assembly GCF_015104395.2. Lineage (NCBI taxonomy): Eukaryota > Metazoa > Arthropoda > Malacostraca > Decapoda > Palaemonidae > Macrobrachium > Macrobrachium nipponense. The sequence continues at coordinate 43,953,074 of NC_061094.1, forward strand.
TTGACTTCTGGAGCCATGTTGCATGTTTGTTGTGTGATACCGATTGCTCCATATGTTTCCCAGAGTCTCTTACTTGGTTCGGCTTCAGGAATTTCTGGGTGGTTGTCTTCCCTCTTAGTTGGCTGTATAGTCTTTTCTGGTTGGTTCCGAATAGTTTGTTCTGTTGGTATCCCTTATTCCTGTTCATGTACGTTGGATCTTATGATGATTTGGCCTTAAGCCTCTGTTTTGTTACATCTTCTATTGTGTTGTTGTACTTTGTATTTCTCGTTGAGTTCCTCCCTTGTTTTCTTGCTTCTTAGCCTTTTTTCTGCCATCTCTTTCAGTTTACTCAAGTCAGATCTCATCACCATGATTTGCTTTTCCAGGCGCCTTTTCCAAGGAGGTTGCTGTTTTGGTTTCTGTTGGGTTGGTTGTGCTGGTGGTGTTGGTGTTCGAATTCCCATCAGTTCTGCTACTAATCTTGCTCCTGCATATGTCAAGTTATTTGTTTCTGTGATACTGGTGGTGTGTATTATGCCCATTATTTTCATTGACCTCACTTGTTTTCTCCCTTAATTTCTTGGTGTTGTAGGCTTTTCATGGAGGGGATCTTTGTTCTCTCTGTATCTGGCTCCATCCATTGTCTAATCTTTTCTACCCATTCCGTCCTCTCTGTTTACTTCGTCGGTGTTTCTTCGTGTGTCGTTGTTTTATACCCTCATCCTCCCTGTCGTTTTCTGTGGCATCGTCTCTCAGTTCGTCTTCGTGTAATTCGTTGTCGTGTGACATTTCCCTTTCTTCTCTTTCTGTTGGGGGAGAGCCCAGTTCTTTTTCTTTATGTTCCTTACTTGGTCTGCCAGCCTCTGCTCTGTTTTGGGGGGTGTTATTCCTCTCATTCCAGATGTTGACCAATCTTCTTCTATATCCTCTCTCCGTCGGGTTGCTTCTGATGTAGCATCTCCATATTTCCTTATTTTCTTCTCTTGTCCATTCTTCCTTTTTGCCTCTGTAGCTCCAATCTCAGGCTGTTGATTATTGTCGTTGTGGTGATCAGTTGCTGGATGACTACCTCCAAAGTACCTGACCGTCTTCCCTTACAATTGGGATGAATACCTGGTTGCCGGACGAAGAAGCCTCCCTCTGTTGCCAGAGGTTCCATTACGTCGTTGTCGTTTAATCCTTCATTTCTTTCCATCATTGCTGAGTTTTGCTATTTAACCCATAGCTGGACCCTACCCCATCAGGGATAGGTACTCATTTACAGCTGAGTAGACTGAGGAAATTATGGTAAAGATCCTTTCCCAAGGAATCAACGCAGAGGAGAGCGGTCACCCATCCAACGACTGACCAGAGCCAAGTTGCTTAACTTGACTTAAGTATATTGACGACCTAACCCACTCCTCCACGGCGCCACTTTTTTACTTTTTTTTTTATTTTTATTAGTTATTATTATTTTTATTATATTATTATTATTATTATTATTATTTTATTAAAAGTAATGGCTACTTCAGCAGCATTACACTTGTAGAGATTCTTCTCTATTTTCCGAATAGGCTGAAAACGAAGACCTACCGCCACCAGCCAATAGTAGATCAGCATGGGGCGGTTCCCCTGCTGTCAACTCCAAAATATAAAAACGAGGACGGACACCGCTTCAAGATCAGTCCACCCTCAGCTCCCAGCCCGAGGATGTCTGGCAGCTCCAGACGAAAGCTCGCTTGCTTCAAGAAAGAGAGAGAGAGAGAGAGAGAGAGAGAGAGAGAGACATATATATATATATATCGTTAATGACTTTGACTTTGATAACTATGGTATCATAGTTTAATCTGTAAAATTCAAAATATATACACCAATTTTGGCTCTGTAATTTGATCATGACCTCCATAGGCGCTCTACTAGCCTGTCTAAGTAGTCACGGAAAAAGCCGCTATTCGAAAATAGAGAAGAATCTCTACAAGTGTAATGCTGCTGAGTATCATTTTACTTTTAATAAAGTATGCTTGAGAGAGGGTCCTGCTTCCTAAGTACACTATTATTATTATTATTATTATTATTATTGAGTGTCGTATGTTTCTTTTGGAGAGAGAGAGAAAAAAACTGTTTATTCGAGCAGACGCGGTTTTGAGGAGAGTTTCACTCATCCGCAGGTGAATTTCCTGATCTCAAAAATGAACCTTTTTAGTATGTCTCCGGTTTTGTGGTATCGTTCGTTCTTCAGCTGAAAGCTTTCTGTAATTTTTAGTCTGTTATCGCCCTCCTATCTCCGAGCCGTTGCAAAGCCAAAGCTCCAGGATCTGTATATCACCATCACATCGTTTGCAAGAGCCGTTTCGAAGACAAACCTTGCCTACCAGTACTACTACTACTAGTCGATAGACGTAATGGATATGAAGCGTCAGTTAGTTAACACGTTTGTAGTTACTTGTGCTCCAGGGTCTTGTACATCTATATCATCGTTGTTAGGAGCAGTTTCAAAGGGAAATTCAGTCTACTACTACTACAAATATGTACTAGTCGATTTACAGTGGCTATGTAGTATCAGTTATTCAATACGTTTCTAGTTGCTTGTGGCATCTTGTATCGCAAGCTGTTCGTCAAACGGGCCTTGGGTACATTTAAGCTTCCGAGTTTTCTCACATTCCCGGAAGAAATAAGATCTTCGCGGTTTCGGGTTTCTTTTTCAAAGTTTTCTTCTTAACAGAGATGCAGCCTCGTCTATCATCAAAGCGCTTAGGTGATAATAATCAGATATTTGCCTCTACTTCGCCCTTCACTCGTTTATTAATCGATCTAAGGACAGCCATACAAATATCAAGACCATCTCTTCCCAAAGTTTTTTTCATTAGTATCCATATTATGACAGACCTAATGGAAATATTAACTTATCTTTAATCTAGCAGAGGCTTAAAAAAAAACAGAATCTCCGTAGTATCTAAAATCGAAATAAGGGATGTTATAGGAGTTTAGGGAGAGGAACTGGTTTGGTAATGGCGGAAAAAAACATTCTTTAATAGGACAGTATCAGGATTATTAAAAACTAAAGGATACGCTTTGGCAGTATGGACCTAAAAGAGAGTAGCGTGACTGCTCTAGAAGGAAGGCTCTTTTTTTTCAGAACAAGGACTAAAGGAGTAATTAGTATTTATGCTTCCTGAAAGGCTTAAAAGGCAGAATAATTAGCAGATTAATTTTTAGCAGAAGAGATGGAAGGGAGAGAGGATGTGCCGTGAGGTACACGGCACACCACAAGAATTCCTGGTGAATGAGCAATTTGTGGTAAACTTTCCTGGGTACATAAATCGTGCTTTTTCAGAGAAAATCTTGTCCATAGTTTCGTTGATATTTTGAAAGTTTTTTTGCTTTTATTTCGTTTGACAACCACTTGTTTTTGTGTTTCGCTCCTCACCCTCCCTCTTAGTTCCTCATTGGACAAGTGGGTTACATACCCGCCTATCAGTTTGTTAGCCTGAGTTCGTTCCCCGCTGCTGCCAATGCGGAACCAGAGGAATTTATGTCTGATGATTAGAAATTTATTTCTCGATATATAGTGGTTCGGATCCCACAATAAGCTGCAGTTCCCGTTGCTAAGTATAACCAATTGGTTACTAGCCACGTAAATAAAACTCTAGTCCTTCGGGCCGCATATTCCCGGACTGCACTGAGGCTTCGGCCAGGCTCCTCCAGGCTCCTCCCCTAGAGCTCTGTGGGCGGAGATTTCTCACTCCCCTAGCAGATGACGCATTTCGCTCTGCCAGCTTATTTTGTTGCGTTTTTATTATTATTATGTTGTGTAAACATGAAATTGTGATATATATCCATATTTTACGATAGCAGTATGCATATTTTTCTATATAAATCAATATTATTCATAAATTTATTGCAATATGCTGCTAGACCAAGTTCGTTTAGCGAAAGTTTTGCAATACAATCCGAACGGATGCTATGACATTTACACGAATAAATACACATTTCATCGGAATTGAAACTCAAAATGTGACAGTTAGTGGTGTTTCCAGATATTATTATATATATGCATTTGGTTAATATGAGTAATAATCAAATGACTAGCACATTTAAAGGAAAAGAGCTTCGTTTCCTTTAGGAAACGAAGCTCTTTTCCTTGAAGTTTTGTTTACATTCGTCAGCTGACGTATGGCCTAACTTCTGTGGGCGGAGATATCATACTTTCCTTGCAGGCGATGGACGACGCATTTTGCATTTCGCTATGCCATACTGCCCTCTTCATTCTTCTCCCAGTCATTAGCTTATTTTGTTATGTTTTTGTTATTTTTATTTAAGGTTAGGCTTCTACATGCTGCCATCTGTTGTCTTACGTACTACTCACTCACTATGTTCATTCTTCTCCTTTCCCCCAGACATTCGCTGGTTTTAACTTTGCATTATCTTTAATATGTTATGTCAGCATGAAATTTGATGTATATCCGTTTTTACGATAGCTGTGTACGTATTTTGCTATATAAAACAATATTATTCATAGATGAATACTGTTTATTATCACTATTTCTTCATCCACTGTGAAAACTACCTTCATATTTGCAAGAACTGCGTATGCACTTCTCACTTATTATTTCCGTGATCTTCAGATTGAACTTTTTTTATTTATTAGGACTCGTGTATGTATTACCTACTAGCATCCATGCCATGTGCGTAGGAAGCTGCTTATATAATTATCTACAGACATTTATAGTAATGTATTCTGTGATGCTTTCCATATTCCTGGGTATGGGATGGCTGATATATATTAGATGGATACTGTTTTATTATCACCATTTCTTCATCCACTGTGAAAACTACCTTTTTACCTTTGCTACTTGTCGCCTACTAGCATCCATGTGCGTAGGAAGATGCTTATATAATTATCTACAGGCATTTATTATAATAATGTTGAAAATGGGTTTATTCTTCGTACAATATATATATATTTTTTTAGTATCCTCGCACTTATTAACCCTCCCACTTGTCCTTTTACTACAAGTCTGCAGCATGTAAGACTATTGATCTCGCAGCTTCATACTATCATTAGTATTATTTAGCAATAGAGGCTGATGCAAGATATTTTCACAGTATAGACATTTATTTTTTAAACCCCTTTCATGTCTATGCTTGATGTATATAGAAGTTCATTTATGCACATTGTACTGCAGTGTAGATGATGGAAAATTGATGGACCAGGTTGTAACAACAGGAAAAGCATGTATGGACTAGAAAAAACAGCAGGCTACGTGAAGCTCCAAGTTGTGCAAGGTTGCCACCCTCTAGAAGTGAATAATTCTGAGAGCAAAAATGAAGGAACACAAACTAAGTACTGAAATTAAGGTCAATGCATCATGAAGTGAAGAGAATTTTTCTGAAGCATACTATCTGAAAAAGGAAGGTTGAGCCTGTACAATTTTGACTTATGCAACGAAAATAATACTACAGAAGTGTATGCAAGGGTAAACATTGAGGAAAATCAAAAAAATTCCTTTTCATATATGACTAATAATTTCATTCCAACATTTCCTTTCTTTACCCAATTCATCAATGCCTCACACAAATTTATTTTTTCCACATTGGCACTGCCTTTAGTGCATTTGATAGGTATGATGTCTCAAAACATGGAATGATACAAAGAGGTCTTTTTTCCAAACATTGATAATAAAAAAATAGGATTGCTTTCTCTTACATGAACCATTATCTTCCTTTAAGCAATTCTTTGGCAAGGTATAGCATACAATACATTGGGGCTTGTGGTTTTGTCGTCATACTGTGCTAATGCCTTTCTTGACCTACATTCCATAGGATTTGAATATCTACCCCTTTGAGTTTTGCTCCCTTTACAGCCAGGTAACCTAGTGTCAGTCATTTCCCCCAGATTCTTTTATCAAGCTTATTAGTGGGATTCTGAATATTGTAACATATGTTTGAGTTTACAAATGCAGCATTAACTATTAGGTGCCAAATGGGTTGGTACCATCTTTTCCTCTTTCTTTTGTAAGGATATGTTGTGCAAAGTTGAAACTTATCATCTAACCCCCCTCTTATACATATTATATTCTACATGACACATGCTGATCAATTTCTTCCCCCTTCTTTGACTGAATTTCACCTTATAAGTCCTCATGAAAGAAAAGACAAACAAAATTTCAAAGGTTAGGCTACACCAAGAGTTAAAGAGAAAAATCAAAAGGGCAAAGTCAGCTGACTGATAAAAACAAAACAATATAAAGTATTTTTGCCATTAGTAAATTCAACATTGTGGTTTATTACTAAATGTGATGTTAACTCTATTGAAAAACAAAATTTTATTTACAAATTCCTTCTCGTATATAGTAGTAAAAGAAAAACATAAGTTAGGCCACACGTCAGCTAACGAATGTAAACAAAACTTCGGGGTTAGGAAACGAAGTTCCTTTCCTATTAAAAGTGCAGCCATTTGACTATTACTCATATTAATAAAGTAAATATATATAATAATATCTGGAAACACCATTAATTGTCACATTTTGAGCTTCAATTACGATGAAATGTGTACATATTCGTGTAATTGTCATAGCATCCGTTCACATCGTAAACACTTTCGCTAAAGAACTTTGGCTAGCAGCATATTACATACAATAACTTTATAAATAATATTGATTTATATAGTAAATTATGCATATTGCTTTCGTAAAATATGGATATATGTCACAATTTCTTGGTTACACAACATAAAAATAATAAAAACGCAACAAAATAAGCTAATGATGGAGGAGAACTAAGAGGGCAGCATGACGGAGTGAAATGCATCGTCTGCTAGGAGAGTGAGATATCTCCGCCCACAGAGCTCTAGGGGAGGGGCCTGGCCGAAGCCTCAGTGCAGTCCGGGAATATGCCTTCGGGCCAGCCCTAGGAGAGCTGTTAGATATACTTTTTTTTTTTTTCCCTCCCTCTTAATAAATAAGCCTATGGATGTTCGGCATATTATCGATAAAAGGTATAGTTCTAACACATGAAAATATTCCATATATACCAAATGTCAACGGGGATGCATCCTAACTTAAGTTTCCCCATCAGCCGTTGTTACTTTATTTCATAATTTTCATTATTTATTAACATCATCAGCCCTATCGTTTGCTTTTAGATTTTTACACCAAACAAATATCGTCGTCCAATTCAAAACGCATCGCCTTCTCTAAGGTGCATGTCTTCATCTATCCCAAGCTTCTCTATCATTTTTATCTTACTATTTACCATCAGCTTCTTTTTATGCTGTTTCATCATTTATAAAGATAACGCTGTGATGTTGTACCTCCGTGAAGTACGAGTCGTCTTCGGGAAGGTCGAGGTTGCATTGCATGATAGAACAAGTCGACAAGTTGAGCCTTGCAGTTGGTTGCCAGTAAGTCACCAGGTCATAAAAGCAACGTTGCCAGAAAGGAAGAATTAATGTAATTATGATAGGAAATTTAGTTTTTGTATGAATCATTATATTATTATTATTATTAGCCTGAAGCAGACCTTCTCGGATACATGTCTTACTGAAAAGAATGGCAGAGTGAACCGAATTAGTCTTATAAAGAATTTCCTCTAGTCTTATGTCTGCTACTTTTTTTCGTTTTGTTTTGCAAAGAAGGAAATAACTCGATACCGTCCCTCAATGCTGAATGTATTTCATGTAATATCTCCTTATATAGCCATACTACATTTATTTATGAACATTTTTTTGGTCTGGCAAGAATTGGTTTATGTACAGATAAGCAGTGATTTTAGGTGATTTTTAATTCAGACTGTTTTACTGTACCACAGTACATCTGTCAAAGAAGAGTTGATCAGAATATGGAGTATATTCAAATAAAGATTTTTATTTCGTCCATAAGATATATGAAAATGTTAAAAATGGATTTCAGTGAGATTTTCAGATGTGTAGACTGTGGAGTATTGATTTGACAACTTTTATTTTTCAAAATTTCCACAAAAGTAGTTAAGAATGTTCTTTTTTTTTCTTTTTCAAATTTCCGCATGAGTAGTTAAGAAAATCTGTAGAGAACTTAGAACGTGTTTTGCATGATAATATCTTCATCAAAATCAAGATTGAATTCGGATACGAAGCTAAATTGGCTAACAGAGTCCGAATTGTGTCCACTAAGAGGCTGGGAGAGGGGGAGGGGCTAGCTTACATCCTAGACAATTTTTTGGGTTTCCTATGTGACGCGATGGCCTATTTTCTACCCCGTGACATTCGGCTACGTTCAGGACCTTCGGATTTTGACCCAGTTACTTGATAGCTCCTTTGCTCCCTTGAAAGGAAAGCTAATAGCTGATATAGTGCATGACACGAGTCACATTTGTGCTTGCGATGTCACATAACCGGATACTTAGCGCTTGCTTGTTCATGCTTGCCGTAGAAACAAACGCTTGCAGTGTGAAATACCGTGCGGTCGCTTTAGTGAACATGAAAACCCACGTGGTGACTGGTGTTACGGTTAACGGGGGAGGGGCTTAGGGTGGTTGGTTGGGTGAGACTAGTGGGTGGGGGGGGGGGTAAGGTGGATGGGTGAGTCAGGTGGGTGGCGGGGTAGAGAAGGCGACCCAAAGCCCAGAACAATCGGATTCTCTCTCTCTCTCTCTCTCTCTCTCTCTCTCTCTCTCTCTCTCTCTCTCTCTCTCTCTGCTTATTTTCCAAGTAATTGCGAGTGTCATTTGTCATGTTGCTAAAATTACGAAAAACTGATGGAGAACTGTTGGGAATTATTGTAGATTAGAGAAAACTCATTTGATAGACTAATTCATACGAACTGCCTGGTTTAGACCAAAGCCACTTGACCGACGGGAAACTTCTTTAAAGAAGAAAGTGAGTTACAAGGAGAGAGAGAGAGAGAGAGAGAGAGAGAGAGAGAGAGAGAGGAGAGAAGCCAGATAAGTGTTAAGGTTAAGGTAACACTCATCCCTAAACATGTATCGATCTGTTTCAGACACAAGACTTAGGTAATGAGGGTGAGGAGGAGAGAGAGAGAGAGAGAGAGAGAGAGAGAGAGAGACCTTCCTTGGTGAAAGTGGGAGAGAAACAGTTAGAAGGAGAGGAAGGTCATGAAATAACCAGGTAACTGTGCAAGAATGGTAAACAAAAGCAAGAGAAAATAGTTTCTCTCTCTCTCTCACACACACACACACACACACACACACACACATATATATATATATATATATATATATATATATATATATATATAATATATATATTATATATATATATATATATATATATATATATATATATATATATATATATATATATATATATATATATAATGACAAAGTTGCCGCTCACACCCGACTCCAGAGACCGTGCCGGAACGTTCTTAATTTTCATTGTAGAAAGAAAACAGAAAACAGACCCATATTTGTGATCAGGTCTTTTTTTTAGGGCCACTAGTAAAAAAAAGATGGCCACAATAATGTCTGGCATTTATTTACAGTTGGCTGTATCGATAAACAATTCTGTACGAATTTCTGTCATTCACTAATTCTTCCCTAGAATGGGATTCTTTTAAGTCTAAGAGATTGTACTAGGTTTTATATAAAAATTCGTCATTATCATACTAAAGAGCCTTAGATAATTAATTGTGGATTATAGATAAAGGGAAAAAAAGTCCATAGGAGCTTTTCCAGCCCTGCAGGATCATGTAGTACTAACAAGTGGAGCTTTTGTAGGTAAGGAACGCTACTCATAACCTCCGCAACAACCACACAGTAAAAGATTACATGCTGCCGCTGTTGCATATGGAAGAACATATATTTACCTTAGTGATTACAGAGTTCCAGTAGCCGGTAATGTAACTGCAAAATACCAGAAATCGAGAACTTGAGTTTGGAGATGGAGTTTTGTATGGACCGTTAGTCGTGCTGGTTTTCATAGCTATGACTTAATCATTCCGGTTCAGTATAACGAAAACCAAACGGCTACTCTTTATGAAAACCAACGCCACTCTTGTTAAAAACCAACTTAACATCCTTGGCACCTGACTAGTTGCTGATTTTATCATTATCACGCTTTTTATTAAGTAGAAAAGACATTTGTACTTTAAACGGAAGCGAACATTTCGAGTTGCACCATTGTTATTGAAATACCTTCGTTTTGTACTTTGCAGTTTTCTGCTTTTTCGCTGGTTTTGAGTCCCGTTGCGAGTGGCAATTTTCTACTTTGTCATTATCAAAGGAATTTCCTTGTTGTCAAAAGTACTCATTTATAACGTATATGCACATGACAATTTTTGTGGAAATCTTTATGTGATGGTGTAGTAGTTGCTGTTATTTATTATTATTTTTTTTTTCTTTTTTCTTTTTTTGTATGCTCTATCACAGTCCTCCAATTCGACTGGGTGGTATTTATAGTGTGGGGTTCCGGGTTGCATCCTGCCTCCTTAGGAGTCCATCACTTTTCCTACTATGTGTGCCGTTTCTAGGATCACACACTTCTGCATGAGTCCTGGAGCTACTTCAGCCTCTAGTTTTTCTAGATTCCTTTTCAGGGATCTTGGGATCGTGCCTAGTGCTCCTATGATTATGGTACGATTTCCACTGGCATATCCCATATCCTTCTTATTTCTATTTCAGATCTTAAATACTTATCCATTTTTTCCCTCTCTTTCTCTTCAACTCTGGTGTCCCATGGTATTGCGACATCAATGAGTGGTACTTTCTTCTTGACTTTGTACAATCAACGTTACGTCTGGTCTTTGCAACGTATCACCCTATCCGTCTGATACCATAGTCCCAGAGGATCTTGTGTGATCATTTTCTATCAGTCCCTCAGGTTGGTGCTCGTACCATTTATTACTGCAAGGTAGCTGATGTTTCTTGCACAGGCTCCAGTGGAGGGCTTTTGGCCACTGAATCATGCTCTTTTTGTACTGGTTCTGTGCAAGTGCCGGACATTCGCTTGCTATGTGGTTTATGGTTTCATTTTCGTATTGCACTTCCTACATATGGAAGAGATGTTATTTCCGTCTATCGTTCTTTGAACATATCTGGTTCTTAGGGCCTGATCTTGTGCCGCTGTTATCATTCCTTCAGTTTCCTTCTTTAGCTCTCCCCTCTGTAGTAGCCATTGCCATGTGTCATCGCTGGCTAGTTCTTTAGTCTGTCTCATGTATTGTCCGTGCATTGGTTTGTTGTGCCAATCCTCTGTTCTGTCTGTCATTCTCCTGTCCTCTGTATATTTCTGGGTCTTCGTCTACTTTTAATTTATTAATCCTTCTTCCATGCACTCTTTAGCCACTCGTCTTACTGTTTTCAGATATTGCCCCAGTGGTCTGTTTTCACGATGTTGACGCAGTCCTCTATACTTAGTAGTCCTCTCCCTCCTTCCTTTCGTGTTATGTATAGTCTGTCCGTATTTGCTCTGGGTGTAGTGCTTTGTGTATTGTCATATGTTCCTGGTTTTCTCTGATCTATGGTGCGGAGTTCTGCCTTCGTACATTCCACTATTCCTGCGCTGTATCTGATTACTGGCACTGTCCATGTGTTTATGGCTTTTATCATATTTCCGGCGTTGAGTTATTATTATTATTTATTATTATTATTATTATTATTATTTAAAATGTGCACAAATTTACTGAGAACATTGCCTAGTAAGGCAGCCTACAACGGGATATAATATGAAAGAAGTGAAAAAATGTAATATTGAGAACACACGCCAGTAAGAATTGCAATAAGCTGTTCCAAGAAACATGAAAAGCTCTTTGCAGGCTAGCTTTCTTGCTGCTATTGCTCATGGGATTGCATTTAATTTTTTTTTTTTGTTTGTGGATTGCCCACCAAGAATGCAATCTAGATAAAGTAGGGGTCCACTAAATAAAATGTAATTCTTTCTCTCTCTCTCAAAAACATATTGTTTTTAGACTATCGACGGACTAATCCGTGTTACTTACGTATTTAACCAAGAAACAGATCAGCTGTCAAGTATGACACGTTGCCCGACGAACCATCGAGATGTAGTAAAAGATCTCTTTGGGAAGTGCATTTGATGCTAATGTTGTGGGTAACATGAAGACTTGGTCTAAAGGTTGAGGCTAACTTGTCGGAGGAGGACGCGTCCAGTTTCGCTTTCAAGAGAATGAATCGGGTACCTACCCCAACTCCATCCAGCAACCCCCCCCCCCCCCCTTCCTTCCACACACACACACACACACACCTGATAATCTGTTAGCATTTAGACACCTTATTTTGTATTAATTATCCCGGCATAGAATAGTACTTCTGACGGCTTCAAAACAACAGGTCTTTCGATTTTGGAGATCGAAACTTAGTGGTTTACGTAAGCGACCGGTATTGACAGTAGTTAGATGGTGTATTTTGGTGTACTGGATGATGTGTATTTAAAACGAACGTGTTTCTGAAATCACCGGAGCCATATTATTATACGAAACTGAAAATATCACATCATAGGCCTGACAGATGCAACTTTTTTGCTATAAAAAAAAAACAGCCTTTTACATGAAAAGGGGCAAGGTTTGCGTTACAGATCAAGTTGTGCTATGACATTTTTTCCCTCTTTGAACTAGTTTTTTCTACAAAGCTTCGTACTCACTATATTCTGCTTCTATTAGAATTTAAAACCATGTCGTTTTTGGAATCGGGTTCAGATAAATAGGGAAAATATTACGTTACGCATTTTTGTAAGCGCAACCAAAGTCTTGAATAAATCAAAGTTTTAAATAGGCTTATATCAAAGAATTTCTTTGACTTCCAGCTGACGCTGGAGGGAGCAAGCTATTACGCATAACGCTGAAAAAAAAAAAACTAACTTTTACGTTTGAAACTATGTGAACCCACTCGTCCAGCCGCTTTCAGCAGTGTTTGGCCTTTGGCCTAAATCTTATATTCAATTCCATTCAAACCTATTCTGTTGAAGTCTGCGCATTGTATCGATACCTCTTCTACCCAACAGAACAGCCATATCTGTGCACAAAATGTTCACCACCTAGACCATGTTTACTCAATTTTTTTTTTCTTTGTCCTTAATTCGCTAAGGTAGCCTGTACTGTTTATATTTTGAGGAACCTAGTTATTCATAGTTTGCTTTTTTATTGTTTCCTAATGTCCTCTTCTATCTTGCCATGGCTTCTTGATTCTTGTTTAGTACGAGGTTTAATATAACGCTTGAGTTCATTCATCTCTAGATTGTCCTTTTCAGATTATACGTTTAACTTTGTCCATTTTATCCAGCATCCCTTGTATCCTTTCCTCTATGGTTTGTTTTGATCAAACTTGTATCGTCTGTCCTTTGTGCGTCATGGAGTAGAATGACTTTTCCTTATTCACTTTCGTACTCAACCGGCCAGACTCCGCTTTCCGTTAGTATCACACAAGGAGTGCAAGGACCTTGGAGGAGTGCATAGCCTGTATCTCCTTCGATTGCGTTCGATGTTGCAGTACAACAAATATTAATGGGATTACTGCAGTTTATATTTCCAGTTTTCCTTTAGTTTCATTGATGATTCTTGATAGATTGTGATCTAGATCTGATTGAAATTGCTCATTTGTGCCTCTTTCTTTGCGTTAGATGGGAATATAACGCCGCTGATAAATACCAGTGACTGTAATCATGTTTCGTTTGCTGTTGCTAATAATATTATCCTCTTGTTTTATTGATTTTATAAGTGACGTTCCTCGTAGTTTATATCCCATAGGTTATTCTTCTCACTCGTACATTCATTCAACCATCTCTTATTTCCCGCTTTCATCCTGCTGAACTTTTTATCATAGTTTTCCATTTGTGATTTGCTATGGATATTATCTTAGCTTATCTGTTATACTACTAACCTTGTCGATTTTATTTTTCTCCGATTTGCTTGTATTAGAGTTGTTATTTTTTTAAGTCAACCACAAATTCTTCTATTAATTTTGATTTGCTTTTGTAAATTCTCTTGCTGTGGAGTTTTACAGTTCTCTGACTTTTAATCTAGGCCGAGAGACGCGAAGATTTTGACTGTCAAGGATATTTACCATTTTTCCCAATTTCACTGGCACTGAATGTCCTTTATATATATATATATATATATATATATATATATATATATATATATGAATTATATATATCAGCCATATGTATTATTGTTTACTGAAAGACAGAACAGTATGTTAACAATTTGAATAAATTAAGACATACATTACAACAAAAGTTGTTGAGTATATACCATTCGTACTTTTCGTCATCTATTTTTGTTTTATTTCAAAACATTTTCAGCTTCGTATTTTATAGAAGTTTTCTTAGGAAGTCGATAGCTATTGTTTGATTGTATTTCGTTTACAAATCATGTATATCAGCATTGTTTAATGAACTTCTACATTCCCAGTGCTTTGAAATACCATTCCCCTTCGCGACAGGTTGAACTATTTGTCCATTTCATAATACCCAACTAATAACTGCATAGTTCCTTATTGGACGACTGGGTTGCGTACTCGCCTATCAATCTGGTACCCTGAGTTCGCTCCCCGCTGCCGCCAACGCGGAACCAGAGGAATTTATTTTTGGCGATTAGAAATTCATTTCTCGATTTTATGTGGTTCGGATCCAACTACTACGTATAAGCTGTAGGTCCCGTTGCTAAGTAACCAATTTGTTCCTAGCGACGTAAATAAAAATCTAATCCTTCTGGTCAGCCCAGGAGAGGTCAGTGGTCTGGTTAAACTAAGATACCTTTTTATAACTACATAATTCTGGGTCAATATATTTTTTTTTTTACAAAATTCTGGGTCACTATTTTTTGCAACTACATAATTCTTGGTCACCATTTTTTTGCAACAACATAATTCTTGGTCACCATTTTTTGTTACAACTACATAATTCTGGGTCACTGTTTTTTACAACTACATAATTCTGGGTCACTATTTTTTTAAAACTACATAATTCTGGGTCACTATTTTTTGCAACTACATAATTCTGGGTCACTAATTTTTTACAACTACATAATCCCGGGTCACTATATTTTTGTTACAACCACATAATTCTGAGTCACTGTTTTTTACAACTACATAATTCTGGGTCACCATTTTTTACAACTACATAATTCTGGGTCACTATTTTTTTACAACTACATAATTCTGGGTCACTATTTTTTTACAACTACATAATTCTGTCACTATTTTTTTTACAACTACATAATTCTGGGTCACTATTTTTTTTACAACTACATAATTCTAGGTCACTATTTTTGTGTTACAACTACATAATTCTGGGTCCCGATTTTTTTACAACTACATAATTCTGGATTACTGTTTTATTACAACTACATAATTCTGGGTCACTATTTTTTTACAATTACATAATTCCGTGTCACTAATTTTTTACAACTACACAATTCGGGGTCACTATTTTTTTACAACACATAATTCTGTCACTATTTGTTTGTTACAACTACATATTTCTGGGTCACTATTTGTTTGTTACAACTACATATTTCTGGGTCACTATTTGTTTGTTACAACTACATAATTCTGTGTAACTATTTTTCTGCAACTACATAATTCTGTCACTATTTTTGTTACAACTACATAATTCTGGGTCACTATTTGTTTGTTACAACTACGTAATTCTGGGTCACTATTTTTTTACAACTACATAATTCTGGGTAACTTTTTCTACAACTACATAATTCTGTCACTATTTTTGTTACAACTACATAATTCTGGGTCACTATTTTTTTTAACTACATAATTCTGGGTCACTCTTTTTTTTACAGCTACATAATTTTGTGTCACTATTTTTTACAACTACGTAATTCTTGGTCAGTATTTTTCTACAACTACATAATTCTTGTTCGCTATTTTTTCACAACTACATAATTCTTGGTCACTATTTTTTTACAACTATAAAATTCTGGGTCATTATTTTTTTACAACTACATAATTATGAGTAACTATTTTTCTACTACTACATAATTCTGTCACTATTTTTTCACAACTACATAATTCAGGGTCACTATTTTTTTTTTAAACTACATCATTCTGGGTCACTATTTTTTTTTACAACTGCATAGTTCTGTCATTATTTTTTTACAACTACATAATTCTGGGTCACTATTTTTTTACAACTACATAGTTCTGTCATTATTTTTTTTACAACTACATAATTCTGGGTCACTATTTTTTTACAACTGCATAATTCTGGGTCACTATCTTTTTTTACAACCACAAAATTCTAAGTCACTGCTATCCCATTTTGCTCTGCTTCCAGGATCCACCAGCCCAGGGACTCTCTCCTGTCCTGGAACTCTGGCTTTGATGAGTACGAAGGATTCGTCAACTGGGGCGCTCTCATTCTGGTGCTCGGAGGCCTAAGGCTCTTTCTCGAAAACGTCATCAAGTAAGTTTCTGTCTGAACGATTAGAAAATATTTGCCTTTTTTTTTCTTATTTAAGAATTAAAAGGCCGACTTCTTTGGGTCCTGTTAGACTAGGCGAAAGGTTTCTGCAATTTTACGCATTTTTACTCATTTTATTTTTTCTTAATCTTTCTACATGAGTGTGTGTAAGGTTTTGTTCTTTATGGTTATATATATATATATCTTATATATATATATATATCTATATGTATATATATATCTATATATGTATATATATATATATATATATATATATATACTATATATATATATATATATATATATATATTTATATATATATATACATATATATATATATATATAATATATATATAATATAATATTTATACATCTATATTATATATGATATATATATATATAAAAATATATATATATATATATATATTGTATATATATTATATATATTAATATATATATATATATATATTATTTATTATATATATTTATAATTTATAGATATGTATCTATAATATATGATATATACATATGAATCTATATATATATATAATATAAATATTATTTATATTAATATATTATATATTAATATATATTATATATTATATAATATATTATATATATATTATATAATTTAATATATATTATTATAATATATATATATAAATATCTATATAGAATATATATAGAATATATATTATAATATATATATATATATATATATATATATATATTTTAATATTTATCTATATAATATATTATATATATATATATAATTATATTAATGTTATATATATAGATTGGTATATATTTATATATATATATTATATCTTATGTATATATATATTTATATGTTTATATAATATATATATATATATATATATGTTATATATATATTATTTTATATTATATATATATTATATATATTTTATATATATATATATATATTAATTATTATATTTATATATCATATATATATAATATATATATATATATATTATATTATAATATATTAATTAATTATATATTATTATTATATATATTTAATATTATATATTTATATTATTATTATTATATAATATAACTATACTATAAATTATATATTTATATACTATATTATATATATATATTAATATAGCTATATATATAACAATATATATAATGTATATATATATATATATATTAATGTAAATATGATATATATATGTATTATATATATATTATTCTATATATATATATATAATAGGTATTATTCATATATATGTATATATATATATATATATATATATACTATATATATATATATATATATATATATATATTTTATATATATATATATATATATATATTTATAATATATTATATATTATATTGATATATATTTATTTATATATATATATATATATATATATATATATATTATATATTTTATATTTTTATTTATTTATATATGTATGTATGTATATACAAATATACACGTTTGTATGTAATGATTGTGTATGTAAGTATATATGTGTGTGCTGGAGGATGGAATTTCTTAAAATACATACTAGAAGTAATTAATACCCAGGCGAGTGCAGACTACTCTTAAATTAGTGGGAGAGCATTGTCGTCCAAACCTGGTAGCTGGGGGCCATAATGTAAGCTAAACTAACTGCAGAGTGTGGTTTCCGGTTTGAGTTGGTTACATCTTCGTCAGTTTTGTTTCAATTTTTATTTATTTTTTACTTTGAAAGGGGAAAGATGAATTAAAGATTGAATAACCACTGAGAATGTGCCCCATTCATTCTCCACTTCTGTTCAGTTTGCAATATTTACGAATGGAGAGGTACACTGACGGCACTAACTCGTAGACTTATCCAAGAACTCCAAGTGACCAGGGTTTGTGTATGACTTACTCGAACGGTGCAGAGTGCTTTCCAATAAGATAATTTGTATTTGTAGTGTTGTTCCCACTCGATGAAAGCTTAGCAGAACGAGTTTTATCTTTGAAACAACTGATAAAGATTAGACGTGACAGTGATCGATGAATCATATTAATTTTTCTGAAGTCACACCCTGTTGGTAGACTCTTTTTGACAAAAATGTTTGAGCAAGTGTTCACTGTATTTAAATAACTTTCACATCCTGTTTGGTAAACCTCTTTTAATTTTCGGCAAAAGTATACGAATAAATGGCCAGTGTATGCCAATTGCTTTGCGATTTTCTTGAAAGTTCAAACAGGCAAATTTAACTGTTAGAAGATGGGCGATGTGCGTCATTTATTTTCTTTAGGCTGTATAGTATTGCAGCTGTTGCCTGTAGTCGCATGAAATATTGTTAGCTTTAGTAGATGAATCTTACGCTTCCCTTTACAGAATCAAATTAAATTCATTTTTTCATTTCTTTAAATTGAGTAAAACTTTTCATCACTCATGGGCAGTATGGATACTTGAAAATTTGCTCGATTATTCATGTTTAGCCTACCTGTATCAGAAAGCACAGAGAATGGCGTTATCAGAACACTAGGGTTATTCATGTTATCTGGTCTGATTTTTATAGCGATATCACTTAATCACTCGTATACATTCATTAGTATTGTAACATAAATCTATGTTATAATATTTATATTTACGAATTTATTATCAGATAACTAAATTCCAAGTTACATCAAAGGCTCTTTGAATTTTGTAAGCATAAAGTTTTATTTAATGTATATATATATAGGTTCTTATTTAACACTTTCATAGAGCAACTGCGAGATTTTTCTCCTGTTACACCTTTAAAAGCCATCTTTACTCTGTTGACCTCTCAGCGCCGAATGACCTAATAGGTCCCAGTGCTTATGTGATAAAACTATAGTAGATTCACATCAGCCGTGCATTTGACGTCTATAGGCCAGTCCCTTACGACGCTCCTGATTGGCTGTTGATCAGCCAATGACAGGACTGGAAACACTGTCACTCTCGAGAGTTCAAATAGGCAGGATGTATGTTCCACCTTTCCTGAGGGATAAGTCTTTTAGGAGAGGCGGAACATACATCCTGCCTATGTGAACTCTCTCGAGCGTCGTAAGGGACTGCCTAGACGTCAGATGCACTGTTGATGTGAATCTACTATAGCCTTTCTTGTTTACACTAGATATGGCGTCCGTATCAACCCCGTGTCTTGGCTGCAGTGGATCAAAGATGAACACGGGGAAGAAGGCTACTATTTCCAAACGCCACTGTTTCTCCTGAGTAAGTACCTACACACCAACCAAGTTATTCCTTTGAATTGTAGTTATGGGATAAGAAACATTACTATATATTTCATGAGAAAGGTAGTTTATTGTAGTTTTGCATTGCGTAAAAAATTACATATCTAGTATTTTGTTTTTTGGTGAATATGTTTTACAAAAAGAGTTTAGAAATTTTTTCTTAGGACTAATTTGAAGGTGTCATGTAAGCCTTATATATTTGTTGTCTTGTTAAATTATTTATTTCAACTTTAAAAACTTTGACTCCTTTCAGGTTCGAATATACACGTGTTGTTCGTTTACAAAATGGAGCAACTATTAGCTAAGGTTGGTACTAGTATGTAATAGACTGAGAATCTCCCAGCCAGTCTTTCATTTCTCACATACATACGATCATGAGGACCCCGTTGAAATAATTGTTACATTTGTCCAATCTTTCTTTGTTACAGGAGGACCATTGATTTCCTTATTTTTAGTACTACTTTACATAAAACGAAGCCTAATTTAATTGTTCTTTGTTCATTGCTTTATTTCAGTCGTTCTGGTAATTACAAAAAATACAAATAGGTTGCGATACATTTTGTTACTAATTTTTCTTCAACCATTTGTGGTTAATGAATTATTCTTTGATAGTCTTCAGATCACTTTACCGTTAGTCAGCAACCACATAAACAATAGATACTATAGTTTTATAATTCCAAAAAAATACAAATAGGTTACGATACATTTTGTTACTAATTTTTCAACAACTATTTTTGGTTAATGAATTAGTCTTTGATAGTCTTCAGATCACCTTACCGTTAGTCAGTAACCACAGAAAGAATAGATACTATAGATTTATAACACGAAATTCAAGCGCTGTTTTTTAATCTCATTCCAGGACAAAATTCCAGGAGAACTGGGCGTCTACATCCACGGAGCGCATTTAGCTACTCTTCTAAGCATACCTGTGGTGATATTAGGCCTATGGACCAATCTATTCAGCTTACGTGAGTGAATTGTGTATTGAGTATATCATAAATGCTATTAATATGTGCAAAATTTAGTGATTTATCCAGAGTATCATAAATTGTTTACGAGGAAGATGACTTTCACTTATCTCCTGTTCACTGACGCCACAAACTACATTAAGATAACGTTTTCGTTCCAGTGGGCCGTACAATTATCTGCATAGTGTACACCGTTCTGTTCCTGAAGCTGTGGTCTTACGTACAGGTCAATCATTGGTGTCGATCTAATCGATCCTTCAAGAAGAAGTTTGTTCGCACAAGAAGTTTTTCTCTTAAAAAACACCAAGACATTGATGGTAGGTTATATTTACAGCATACGGCTGCTCTAAGAAAGTTCATGAACATTGTATTTCCTTAATTCGTTTAAAAAAACCGCTTCCCATGAAGTAAAACTGTGTTCATTGGCGACCCTATATTACAGTTATTTTCAAAATGCCAAAGAAAAGCATCGCTCCTTGGTGTTGTTTCCTCAATAAAGAAGCATCGCAGTATTGTATATTATTTGATATATTATAGCGAACTTTGTAAAGATGAATTTGACAATTAAACTCGGTAGTAATGCAATCTTTTTATAATGTTAATCACTCTTTTGCATGTCGTACATCAATACAAAAGCAACTTTTTTTTATGTCTTTTGAATGCAGCTGCAGAGGATGAAACTGACAGCGTTGTTTTACCTCACCTGACGAATTACCCGGATAACTTGACACTTCATGATCTTTACTACTTCTTAATCGCGCCAACGCTCTGCTATGAACTCAACTTCCCGAGGAGCCAGAGAATTCGAAAAAGGTCAGTTGCTAAGATAATAATAGACAAGTTTTTGAGGCCATGTGAATTAGTCCTGCCATTATTAACAGAACATTGTATAAGCCTATAAAAATTTTCTATTTGTAAATGGGTTCTATGATTTAAGATATTCGAGAATAATGAACTGTCAATACAGTTCAAAAGCTCTTGTTCGTTTCAAATCATTCACATTTCTGCTATGAATATTATATAAAATTAATTTAAGATATTTTCCTGATTTTTATAATTATGCTAGCTCATCGCAGTCGATATGGCTTACAGAGATAATGCTTTATAAGAAGGCATCATTACTATGTTTGCCCAGTGTGCTTTATATTGTACAGTATACAAGGGTTAGCTTATAGGGTGTTATTTGTGTATTTGCAATTGTGTATTGAGAATTATACCAGATAGTCTTCCAAGACCATTAATTTTTATCCTGCTGTCACCAGGTTCTTGTTGCGTAGGATACTTGAGGTGATGATAATAAGCAATATTCTGATGGCCATGTTCCAACAATGGATTATTCCAAGCGTCAAGAACTCCTTTCAAGCATTTTCAGTAAGTGTTATACTGTCTTAAAAACTTAAATAAACCTGTATGCTATAACTTACACGACATCCAGTACTGTGTTTTACAAATTAGGGTTCCCAGTGGAAGATAATTCCCCAAAAGAAGAAATTTAAGAAAAAAATTTTCGTCCATTTTTTTTTAGGCAGTTGCGTTTTATTTCCCTCAAGCTGTTGGTCTTGATTTCCCTGACCACCACTGCTGTTCCTACGTGGGTCAATGCTAATTCCATAACTATTATTTCAGTTTTAGCATATTGCCAGTCTACGGGTTTATGGAAATGCTGGATTATGCTAGATGAGTGCTTATTAATGATGTTTATACATTCTCACTTCACAGCCGCACTCGTTTAAGTCTCTTGAAAAAAAAAAAAAAACTGACTTTTTATAAATGGTCTTTCCTTCATTATTTCCTCAAAGTAGCAGCGTTCACTCGTTTCTCTTTATTATGCCATTTTGGTACAACGCAGAAAGTCGTTCTTGGGCCAAAGTAACTTGCCAAATTTGCACAACCTGATACCTTAGCCTAGCTTTGGGTTCCCAATAAACCTCTAAGACATGTTAAACTGTACTCTAGAGAAAAAAATTTGCCGCATTTTCTTGCTTTTGTTTTGTCAGGAGTTAGATTTGCTTTTCGACATCACCAAAGGACCTCTTGCTTTTGTGGATTTTACTCCGTGGCTTTTCAGAAGAGTGGTGGTTTATGTACTACTTTCATCGCTTTAAATGTAAATGTAGTAGTTTTGTCATTATGCATAATGCAATATATATTGAAGTACGAAGAAGTGACTGCTTGCTGTTCAAATATATATAAATTGCCAAGACTGTGCTATGAGATTAAAGGCTCACAAATTAAATTAAAGTAAGTTTTCCAGAACTAATAGGTAGATCTGGTGTGTAAAATCGTGAAAGAAAAATGGGATTATCAGCGACTTTATTTTCTTTGTTTAATTAAGTTAAGTTAAGTATATCTTAGTTTTACCAGACCACTGAGCTGATTAACAGCTCTCCTAGGGCTGGCCCGAAGGATTCTTTGTTTAATTAAAAGAACAGTAATTTCTAGCTAGTGTATTATTACTATTTTATATAAGCTCTTCCAAAATGTAATAAATCCATTATTATTGCAGGATATGGACTACATGCGCTGCACTGAACGTCTTTTAAAATTAGCGGTAAGTATCATTACTAGAATAAACTGTTAAAAGTGCATATGCACAGTCCGATCAGTGAAGTTAAGCAACGTTGGGTCTTGGTCAGTACTTGTATGGGTGACCGCCTGGGAACACCAGATGCTGTTGGCGTCTAACTTTTCGACGAGCTGCTCTATGAGCTAGAGCCCGTGATGCCATAAGGCCAGCTTATCAGCAAGAAGTCCCGGAAAATGATTGATGGTGCTAACTTGACTTATTGCTCAAAGATTTCAAGTCTTTATCTTTCATCCTCTCGTTTTTTTTTCCGTTTCTTTATTCGTGGTTAAGCAACAACTTATTTCTTTCATTCTTTCTGCTGTTAATACCAGGTCTGGGCTGGATGAGGGCATTAGGTTACTCATTTTTTTTTTTTTGCCTCTGGAAAAGAAAACTTCCACTTCACAAGGTAGCAATGATGATTGTGACACCACAGAAGTTGAGACACTGGTGAGGGATACTCAACTAAGACTTCTTTCATTTATACATGAATCCTTTCTTGAGTACTGCTACACCATCTTGACAGCACTGTATGGTATATAAGTAAGATAAAAGGGGCTGGGTACTATACGTCTCCCTTACTGTTAATTAGTATGGTACAGTATATTATCATATATCTTGGCAAGGGAGAGGTTATTTATTGCTAGTTCTCATGTGTGTTTCGATAAAATATAATTTGCTAGCTAGGTAAAATATACTCCTCGATGGTGTCAACAGGGCAAATCAGTCATAGTATTTTCAGTAATGTCTTTCTTTTTCATTCCCTTCCAGATCCCCAATCATATTTTGTGGCTCTCATGGTTCTACCTATGCTTTCATTCATTTTTGAATACCTTAGCAGAACTACTGAAATTTGCTGATAGAAACTTTTACCAAGACTGGTGGAATGCCAAGGATGTCGGAACATTTTGGAGATTATGGAACTTACCAGTGCATAAATGGGCTGTAAGGTAGGTGAAAAGTCCTTTGACCATTCTGCTAATATTTGTAATATTTCCCCATTCTTCCCTAAATATTGAATGTTTTTAAAAAATGGAGGGGAAAAATGATGCATATTAAAAGAACTTCGTTTCATTCCAGGCATGTATTTGTGCCCATGATAAAGAATAAATACAAAAAATCCTCAGCTTCATTTGTAGTGTTCATCCTGTCAGCTGCTCTCCATGAGTATTTGGTGTCTATTCCACTTCATATGTATAAAATAGGAGTCTTCCTAGGGATGATGGTACAGGTAAGCAAAAATATTTCCTTTGAATTACTGGCAAGGATGATTATAATGAGTAAGAAGCTCAAGGCTTTCAGTTATGAATGTAGGAGGGGTTTTAGTTCGTTCTTCTTATACTGTATCCTAATTTTACAGATTTTATTCAGTTCCAGTACTTATATAGAAACAATTTCTGTTCAATCAAAGTTTATATTTTTTATTCAGTGCTCTCATTTTGATCATGCCACAAAGGAAAGGGGCAAAAAGGCAAAATTAAAATTAGTTAAGAGAACGGGATGAATCTTTAGAGCTGTCGTAATTGAACCCTTGCAAAGGCTAGGACTTACAACTCCTCGACCTCTTACTGAAACAGCTGTCTGGGCTCTATGACTGATATAGAGTTGCAACGAAAAAAAAAAAAGAAATCGACAAACCTCTTTCATTGAGACTGATTAATCACAATTAAAGTGCCCATGTTCCATCTCCTCACATTCTTGCTATGTTAATTGCATGTTTAAACAGTTGCCTTTTGCTCTTCTTCTTCATTCTTCATTTTTCTACAATATCATTATTCAGAAGATGAACCCCATTCACATGGAACAAGTCCACAGGGGTCATTGACTTGAAATTCAATCTTCCAAAGAATATATGGACAATATGGTATTCATTAAAGAATTAAGTTATGGGAAATATAGAAATAAGGACCACTTATTAAAAAAGAAAAAATAATTAAAAGTAAATAGATGAAAACTTAACTAAATTATTAAAACAAATCTGTCTTTCCTCATTCAAACACATGGACTCCATACAATTGATGGTTGTGTTAAAAAATATTTTTCATAATTATATTTCTTGAACACTTTTATTTTCAGAATTTGTGGTTTAATTTTTTTTTAAACTTTAATTTAGGTTTTTTGCTTTGTTTTATTTTTTTTTCTTTTACTTTTGTTTTCCTTGTTGCAGGTACCTTTAGTTTACATCTCGACTAAAGTTGCGAATCACTTGGGACCTCGTTGGGGTAACTTAATTGTATGGGCATCACTCATCTTGGGTCAACCAATGGGAATCATGGTGTATTATCATGACTATGTTGTTAAGACTATTGATCCTAATATGCTAGGAATTTAGAAAGTTGTCTCAAATCAAAACAAATTTTAGGAGCATAGATGGGCCATTCTGTAGCCATATTTTAAGTGTTTATTTTAAGGTAACAGATAACAAGATTTAAATTACTGTAGTACTATTTTTTTTGTATCAAGAGAATATTTGCTTGCTAACTAGTCACTTTATTCCATGACTTGAATACTGAATGCCAAAAACATATATCACATGTATGTATATATACAGATGCATGATGTATATTATATTAGTACATATAGTATAATTTACATACGTAACCATACCATTTATAAATGCACATACATTTAATGTTCTATTTTTCAGTGGATGCAATACTTGTAATTACAGTATTTCTAAGCCACTTGTATAAGTGTGTGTGTGTGTACATAGGGCATTATTGTCAATATAAACTTTCACTTTACTTTGTATCTTAATATTAATGTACAGTTGCAATATTAAATAGCTGATTAGTGCCAAGACAATACAAATCAAATTAATCCTAATTCCAACATTAGTCTCTGACTCTGTGATATTTTTGGGTTTATGGCTGTGTTATTATTGACTGCTATCAGAATATAGTCAGAAGTTATGTCTCTTTCAAGCATACCAAAATTTGATTTTACTGTATTTACCATAAAAACAGAGAGAAAGAGAGAGTGAGTTAAGTTACATTTACTGGATTAGTAAACTATCTACTCTATCAGGCACTGAAGTTGTCACTATCAAAAAACACTAAACTTTCATGCATAGGGAATGGAACCTAGGTGTAGGACAAAACAGGTGGTTCTCAACACACCACTTGAACATTCTAGATGTTTGGATTTGTATCATTAAGAAGTTTAATTGTTTTCAAACACTACTGGTAACTGATCACTCTCCCACTTTTCCTCTTATAAACAGACACTATTGAAACAATTTCCTGTAAAATACTGTACAGAATTTATACTCAAATGTATATTGTTGTGTTTTACTGATATCTGGTGAATGAATATTTTTGTAAATATTACAACTAAATATTGAGGACCTGCTTTAAATAATTTAAAGTAGCGTACAGCGTAGCAAATGCATATTTGAATAAACCGTGACCAACATATTTTATCATATTAACAACAATAAAATATTTTTAACAGTTTTCTTGCATATATTTTATAAAATTTGTGATTTCATCTACCACTTGAAACTGTCAGTGCCATAATGCTGTTGCTCTTCAATCACATTGATTGGATTTATAATTGTAATTTGTGATTCAGCATGGGTTTTTTTGTAATTGGTCCAAGTGTGAAATAAATTGCTCAAATCTCCAAACAGATTGTGATTAAATTGACATCATTTTTATGTAACAAGTTTGACATTTATTACTACTTCATAGTAGAAGTAGGGAAAGAACAGTCAGCTGGTTTGAGGAAGCTACAATTGATGTTTGAAATGGACAGTTTGCTAAGAAGTGCTGTATTCATAAAACTGTCAAATTCAAGTCCATTAGTAGTGTGTAAAATAGTCCTCCTCTTTGACCAGTTGTTTTCAATTCATCAGCATTGAAAACTAACTGATGTTTGTGATATATCTATGCTATTGAAGATGAGTCCACATGCCCCTTATTTTTATATATATTTTTTTTTACCACAAGCAAACTAGGATTTAGCTGCTTTTTAATTTTCTTGGTGCCCAAAAAAGGAAAATTAATTGAAATTAGTTGAAAATATTACACCTCAGGTTATTATTAGGGTTACTTGAATCCTTGGAACTAAGCAGCTCGAAGGACTAATTACTGAAATTGATTTATTTCTTCCTGTCAGAACTGCTTGGGTTCTAGCGCTTATGCAACTTTAAAAACTTGGAGGTAGAGCAGCCTAGTTGAACTGGAATGATCTGGTTCCTTGGATCTGAAGTGCCTTGAATCCTTGTTGATGTAGTGGTTCTTATCCTCAGGCTTGGATTTAATAAGATTTTTGGTGCAGGAGTATCTGCTCTTGAGATATGAGTGGTTTTGGTCAGATGTACTGAAATGCCTTGGGTTTATGCCTTTTTCATAGTAGTGCTCGTTAACTGTCAATAATGAAGTAATGGAGTGACTGTTGTCTTACATTTTGAGCCGTGGGAATCACATGATTTTGAAGCTTTAGTAGGAACATCTGAAACAAGCCTTCTTCCCATAACAGTTACTAGTCTTGTTATATTTGGTCGCTTGCTCTTCAGACCAATCCTTACACATGAGGCATGAACACTCTTACCTTAACAAGCAGAATATAAATCATGAGGTTTGTTGTTAACACTAGCCATATTGGCATTACATAACTAACCAGCAGCTCTTCTACCTTCGGAAAATTTTGTCTGAAAACAACTGCATTTTAATCTTGAAAATGAATGCCTTACTGTACATACTAAGTCCTCTTATACAACGAGATATGTCCTTTAGATGGTAATACAAAAGTTTACATAAAACCATTACTTTTTATTTAGACATTTTAAACTATATATACATACCATTTCTACAGGCTATTGCATTTTCCTAAATTACAGTACACTTTTATAACACAATGCATTTCTTCTGTTACTGAGCATCACATTAAATTACAGGTACTGTAATATGTTATTAAGAAGAAAAGATCACCAAACTCTTCATTGCTACTAAATGATTCAGATTAAATACAACTATAACCCACAATATATATAAACTGACATAACTTGCAAACCGAGGCGATTACATATTCTGAGATCAACAAGAACCAAACCCATACAAAAGCTGACCACTCCTGATGGATGTTAAAATATTGAGTGAATGAAACAATGTTCACACACATTGTTATTTTTGAAATTATTACTAACTTAAACAGCCAGGAAAAAAAATATCACTAACCTTATAACAAAAAGAGCCGACAAACTTAACAAATGTTGTGATACACTTTGAGCACTGGTCTTACACAGTAAAGGAACTTTATCTGACACACTCACAGAGATAACCTGTGAGAAACTCTTAAATGGGCATTACAAGGAGGAAACCTAAAATAAAGAACTTCATGGTGCATGCATTATTATAAAGTTATGCTTCCAATATACATATTAATTTTTCTAATACATTCACCACTACTCTGGGCCAAGCAATCACTTATCAAATCATAAATAAAATTGCCAGAGGACAATGAAGCCTGGTAGGTGGGTTAATTTACAAAAAAATTAAATTCTATATAAAACTATTTTGACTCACCTAAGGTCAAGGAGGCAGATAGGATGGATTAGATGTGAAAGGAATTCCAGTAAGGAAGTTAATCTCCAAATATGATAGTCAACCTTATGAAAGTTCCAAGGAACTCCAAAGCTGTTAATTACCGATGCCACAGAATCACAATAGCTCTTGGGAAGTGTTCCAGCAGGCTAAACATGACTGCCTAGTAGAGTACCTGTACTAAGACTTGGGTCCAAGTAGGTTACCTCGACCTTTTTGGATCTCTGCAGGACGCTGCCCTTGGAAATGTATAGTGTGTGTTGCAGAAACGAGTCCTAGTCCTTTGTGAGCTGTTACCGAGTTTTTTCTCGCAAAAGGTTCCCAGTTTTTTAATGTTTCAAAGTTACTTGATATTACTCATGAAGGCACTGTTCTCTTCATATAGCAATTCCTTTCCTAAGATCATCGCTTATAGATAACCTCTTGCCTTAAATGTAAGGCTTTGGAGGATTCAAGAGACAGAGGAATATAGTACTCCATTTGCAGACTAATTGGGTCCCTGACTCTGCAGCTTATATAGCTGTTGTTGTATGGCCAGAATGCAATTTCACTGCAGAAGGGTCCACAACTGTAGACTTCAAATAGGTCCTTTTTGGTTTGGGCCTGAATGGTTAAGCTGTACCTTGACATTACCATTGTCATCTGTGACAAGGTCAGAGATGGGGGCCAGTCATTCCTTAATGGGCTCTGACTGGTGTTGGTGATGTCTTGACTAGCCTTTGGTGGAATTTTTTCTTAAATGATTCCTGAATGGAGTACAATCACTCCTTGGGTAGTGCCATCAATTCTGTCTGGATCCTAAATATAATCACTCTTGACTGGGCTATGACTGGATAGAGAGCAGGGAACTCCTCAACTGGATCCTGACTAAGGACTACTAACTGACTCTCTGGCCAAATTTTTTTAGTGACCCACACTAGATAAACTTTATACTATTAATGAGCTTTGGGTATTTTCTATCTTACATCACTGATGAAGCTACTAAAACTATTGTGTTCCTTGAAAAGTTGTTACATTTTTCTGTTAAGATCATACCACTGACAACAACCTAATGGAGAACTCGTGGCCATACGATGTGGTCTCTGCCTTAAGTCTTCATACCTTTCATAAATTTCACCAGAAAGCTAAATTATCTTAAAATAGTCAGATATGTCTTATTCCACCTGGTCTAATGCATGAAAACGTACACTTTCTAAATGCCAGGAATCAATGGAATGGGAATTCAGGCACCAAGAGAAGCACTGCTGAATTCCCCGAGACCAGAGAAATTGACCTGGATGCCACTGTCTTTCTGCTGACATAGGTTCAACAATATACTTGATTCAGGTACCAGTAGACAATCTTTTGCACTCCAGCAAGTGTCCCGTATGGATTACTCATTGTCACTGTCAGAGACAAAACCAATGAGCAGGTTCTTGACAACAGAAGGAATAAATTTACTGGAGGTATTGCTGTTGGCTGAACCAAGCTTTACATGCATTGATAATTTCTTCTGTATGAGAAAACTCAGGAAATATAGAAAAAAATGATTGAAGTTCATGAGGATGGCAAAACTAATTTTCACAGATAATAAAATATACAATATATACAAGTAACACAAACACTGCAAGAGTAGCCACACCCTTTAATTTATAAGTATCCAACATTATGCAGCAAAATTACTTACAACAGCAGCAAATATGAGCTAATAACCAAAGAAAATTATGTCTGGTTCAAAAAGATACCCAAGACTGGTTGAGTGGTGGTACTGCTTCAACATACAAGCAGCTCTGCTGCCAAAAAAATATAGTCATTGACTTTTTGATGAATACAGACAATAAAACTTTGCAAAAATACAAAAGCTAATGCCTTACTAAAAACATCTTGTCTGAAAATTAACTTTTCTTGTAAACTAATGAATATTACATTGAAATAGGTAATGTCAAATCATGAACAACAAGAGCCCTTCTTGTTTACCACAATCATAGGAAATGAAATAAGTGCTGGCTCCCTATATCACAGGATATCTTAGTTGTCGTCAAAACACTATTCAGAACTCATCAGTTGTCCTAAAAATACTATTTAGGACTGATGAATTGACACTGTCTCCCCAACTTCATCTGGAATAAAAGCTTCCATACCAGCAAAAGCAAATGTTGCCATGTCTGTAAATGACTCTATTTTCAGGGAGCAAACATGCAACCCACCTTAAATTCACAATGGATTTTCATGAAAGGGCTAACTAGGTATATACATAAATTGTAAATTAACAAACCATCTCATTACCATTCCTAGGGTTAAAATGCACTTCAGTAGTTTGACAGCAAATTCTTGAATAATGTATGGCTGCAATATGTATTACCAGTGAAGAACATTACCTTGTAATGCTTAAGATAACTATCTGGAGTCGCCTACGAAGACCAATCTAACGGAACCATTTCAATTGCATTAGGCTGTAGTTTACTTTTAAGATGGTTTCAACTCTCCTTGGTTCCTTCTGTAATATAAAAGTGACAAAATCCGCCACTTGTACATCTCGTGTCATAATACTTCTAAAATTATAGAGACCAGTGTTGTCCAAACATTTTCGCCCATTGTACCTTTTATTACCTTCTCCTACTGTTACATAGCCCCCACCCCCTCGCCCACCATGGCTGACCAAACTCAGTTTTATTTAGGATAATCATGCAAATAGTATATTAATTATGAAAAGACTGCATTATAGGAGTGTTGGTCAATAAATTCAAATTTATTAAACAAATAAAAATGATGATTTAATAAAAAAAATGCTTGAAAATTACTTACACAACTTAATGTGAGATATGAGGCTGATGTTCACTGATGGGATGTTTCTGTTGTGTGTGTGTGTATGTGTGTGTTCCTTGTTTGTTCACGTACCCTCATGATCTATGTTGCGTAGCCCCAGGGGTATGCGGACCCCAGTTTGGACAATAACTTCTGTAAAATTATACAAAAATTAATATCAGCCCTGTGTCACATCTGCTAATTTTCAACAGTTTTTGCAATGAATGGTGGGTTTTATATAGCCTAACAATCTGACAGTTCACTCTTTCAAGAACTGTCTGCTCTCATCATGAAATCATCTACCAGAAAATCATAATTTCTAATTACTTAATTTCTTGTAACCTTCAAACAACTCATGCCAAGTGGCATAAAGCAATGTTTAAAGTCTAAAAGACAAGAATTGATTAAATAAGACAATATAGAGTTAGTTGCATGTATATGGGAATTTGTCAGCAACAATGTGCAACATTTAAAGCACATGAATTAACACTAGTGTGTATCCAAAATGTTGCATTAAAAACAGATTACAAAATACCCCTTTTTTATATGTAACCTGGCAAGTTTTCATATCAAGTCTACCTTTTTCATCACTGTTATTGGCACTTTTTTGCTCAGTAAAAAGAACTTGCCAAAAACAAAAAGATAGCAATGTTTCCAGTTATTCTAACAGCTAAAAAAGATTAAAACATACTGCAGTTCCTAGTAAATCATCATTTACCCTTATTTGTAACAGTTGTCTATTATAAAAAATATTCTCCTTCAACCACTAAGGGGGACAAAATCACCCAAGCATGAGAAACCTGAAAAAAACACTAAAAGCAATAAAATAAATTGAGTAGCAACTGAAAATCTTGAGTATAGCAATACAGATTTAAGTCATAAGTCACATTATAGGGGTAGCGTTTAAAAACTCTTATTGATGGATGACCAACCTAAAATCTTTAAATGTTTAATCTTTTGCCATTTCTTAAACTACAGCTTTTGTGTTAAGTTCTACATTGTGTATATCACATACAGCACCTTTCATGAAGTATAAAAAAAAAGTGGTTCCTCATTGATAACCAAGTATATCACAAAAAAAACCATAACAATTATATTAAAATGACTAGGGCTTTTCAATACTTACACTCTCAAGTACACAAATACTAAAAGCTGAGACAGAAAATATAATACTATGACCCTTACAAAACAAATGTTGCAAAAACTTTGTTCTCAATACATTCAAAGAATAGCTACAAAAGCCATCTGGATTTATCAACATTCCAGTTATGAAATTTTCAGTAACATTATACTTCAAAGATAAATCACACTAAAGACATTATTATGAAGCATTTGACTCTTTAGACTGCATTTCCTGAACTCTACGACTAATAACATATGTACTGTACTGTTCTTACATCAATTCTTCCTTATCACTATGCTGCTAAAAATGGTCCATCTCATCTATCTTTAGATATGAAAAAAAACCATGCAAAAGAAATCCCTAAAAAGACTAAAAAATAAACTTCCTCAGGCTTACATTTCTCACATAATGTCCTTTGATACAAAAATTAGTAGTTTTGTTAGAAACTATCATGGAATATTTTCTGGATAAACTTACGACATGAATCGAGGTGTATAACGAACATTAATGCCCTTTCTTCCAACAAGCATTTATAGCCATAGTAGAGCAAAACACTCAATACAACATATCACTGTGTTATGGCCTGATTTCAAAGAACATAAGAAAAAAAAATTAATGTGCATATATCAAATGAGTAAACATTACTTTTTAATTAAGTCTAAGCAGAAGCTCAAGTGTAAAAATGTTTGTTAAAAACTAGTGAAATGTTGGTCATCTGACAGATCAGGTCTTCAGGATGAGAATCCTCCACCTGATCTTTATAAGTTACCCAAACCTAATGGTACGAGCAATAACATCAGTCGAGAGGTGGACATAAGAGCACATAGCATTATCATCCAAGAAACAATAAAATAGTTTCAAAATTTTTTTGTATTCATACAAAGGAAAACAAACATTTTTTAAACTAAAAAAAAAAAAATTTTTCTACCATTCCGGGCCCCTATTAGCTCCATAGAGACTACCTGCAAATCAAAGGAAGCCTTGCTTTCTGTGATGTGACCTGTTGCAATCTTCAACCATGATGGCCCTAGCTTATTCACTAGCCTTGGCCATCCCTGTACATCTACATGCTTGACAGGTCTCTCTTAGTTTCACCTTGTACCACCTCACATGAACCCAAAGCCTAAGGATGCAAAGATAAACTCTAAACTAGAAGCAGAAGAGGTGGCATACTGCAGACCTGCAGCTCTTCCTTTTTTTGGTTGGCTCAAGTGCTGCATTCCTTAAATTTAGTACAAGAATCACCAGACCATCCTCTACATTCCAGAGATATGTTACCTCTTGAGTACATTTTACCCCTGCACCATGCACACCGAGTTGTTGTTCACAGAATCTTAAATTATTAAACGTTGTCTTTCTGGAAAGGGTTTGAGCATTCTCATAAAACCATAAACCGTCAGTGATGGATATTTAAGGCGAGTCTCTAAAATGGATGGAGTTTTTCTTCATTTTTACCAAATGAAGACTCCACACTTCACAAACAAAATATGTCAGTAACTCATACTCAAAACATTTATTGATAAGTCAAAGCCTCTCAAATTATGCTGGCACAAAAATATCAGCAATCACTGGTGATAGGGGTTCCTCACAGAAGAACTCTTTTAATGGCAAGCTACTCCTCTGTTAGTTTTCAATTTACAATTTTGCACTTAAGCTTTCTGTCTAGACTGTTCTTGCTTTTCATAAAATATACTAAAAAAATGTTGTAACTCAAAAGAACCTCTGCTGCCAGCAGCAGTTTTTCAACAAACTGAACACCAATGAAAATAATTTATAAGAATGCAGATCCTGTCATTACTATAATAATCTGAATCATTCAGTCAAAAGCAATTTAATATTTAACAAAACCTCCTCTGTTCCTTTTACTATCAAGTAGCAATATACTATTTCTGTTTTTTGGCCAAAGTCCAAGGCATTACTTCACCTAAACTTATTTACTACTGTCTATAATAATATATACACATTATCTGGAAGTTCTTCACCTCAGCTTAAGCATATACCTTATATACAATTTGTTAAAAAATAATGTTCCCCTGATATTATGATTTTACAACATCCTGTTTGTCAGTAGATGGTTCCTCACTTGGTGGTTCCAAGTTAGCCTCATCTACAGCAGTTGCACCTTCCTCAGTGGACATACTGCTCTCTGCATTATTATTAGCTTCTAATTGTTGCTGCCACATATTACTATAGACTCCACCCATGCCAAGTAACTCTTCATGTCTGTAGAAAAAAATATACATTTACAGCATACTCATAAAAAACAAATCCTTCATCACCGTAAATATGACCAATATATTCACAGATTCTTCACAAATAGTAAGAATTCTTAATTAACCTGGTTGCTAACTAGTTGCTATGGTAAAAACACAAAGATTAAAGAACTTGAGTTCTGTTAACAAAATAAGCACAAAAATATTTTCCAGTAGTACTTGCCTTCCCCTTTCAATAATATCTCCATCCTTTAGTACAAGAATAACGTCAGCATTTATGACTGTAGAAAGTCGATGAGCCACCACAACTGTTGTTCGTTCTTTGCAAACCTTCTGTAAGGCAGCCTATTAAGGAAAAAATTAAAAATTAATTTAGTAAGGACTGCAAATGCAGAGATAATCTTACAAAGGATTCTTTCATAAACATACTACTGTATTTATTAAAATAACTTTTACAATTTTCCAAAAATTACAGTCAAGAATATAATGTATCTTCTTTCATAAAGCACATCTAATACTGTAGTTATGTCTGACTTGACTGATCTTGAAAGCCTCATAACTGGTGGTGTTAACCTTGATAACCTACTCACCTGAATGTTCCGTTCAGTCTGTGTATCAAGAGCACTTGTAGCTTCGTCAAGTAGTATGAAGGCTGGGTTCTTCAATATAGTACGGGCAATAGCCACACGTTGCTTTTCACCCCCACTCAATTTAAGACCTCTCTCTCCCACCTATGATAAGTATTTTTTTATTACTATGGACTTGACTATTCATTATGTTTTTGTCCAGACAGACAAACAAGACATACAACTGTCTGGCAAATCATATAATAGGAATAATCTCAGAGTAGAAAATTTTATAAGTACAGTACTAGCAATAAAACACATTTTAACATTATTATGGATTGCTGTACAGGCAACGGCCACAAAATTGCATTCTGAAAACTGCATTATTAAAATATGCAACTAACCTTTGTGTCATATTGTTCTGAAAATGTTAAAATCTTCTCATGAATGTCTGCATGTTTAGCAGCCTCTTTCACATCTGCATCAGGTGCAGTTACCTTTCCATAGTGAATATTGTAACTGAAAGCAAAAACCACACATTAGTCTTTTTTTTTTTGTATATGTTGAGAGATGAGAGAGAGAAGGTAGGAGAGAGATAGAGAGAGAGAGAATAGAGAGAGAGAGAGAGAGAGAGAGAGAGAGAGAGAGAGAGAAACATTACATATTAGAATCATCAATACAACTGAGTCCAGCTTCTATGTCATATATCTGACCAAATTAAGAAAGACAGAACAAGTTGGATCTAGATTGCAGACATCATATAATTATAAGAAAATAACAAATTTTAAAAGCAATTTATATTTTTCATAGGTATACAAATCAGAACCTTTTACATAGGAGCATCCTTCAGCAGCAGCTGACTGGAGGTTACGAAAGATAATTGAAGAATACCTCTTCATTCATCTACCAGTGATAGCAACTATTTCCCTTATGTAACTCCTTGGAGATGCAAGAAAAGGGTCGTCTCCTCTTGCAGAAACCGTTCCCAAATCATCCGACTGAGGTTGAGCAGATTGACCTCAGCACTCATCTCACCCTGGTGTGAGCCTAAAAACTCACAGCAGAATGAGGAGGTAGCCAAACCTGATCCACAGAGACAAATCTCAAACTACTAACTCCCTACCAGAAGTCCTCCTAGTGCAGGACTTCTCTTTACATGAAGCACAAAAGGTGGTACGTTAGTTCTTAATAGAGACATGAACAGCCCCACAGAACACCCAGGCCTGTCACAACAATGTTGCTCACTCATGTTTTTTCTCTATATGACAAAAAAAATAAATAAATAAAAAAAACTAGAAAGACAACAAAAGCAAAGAGCAAACACACAAGCAGATTCCTCATCCTGGTTCTCAACTGAAGTCAAAACTGTTTACTGCAGCATATCTAAACCCTATGGCAGCCAAAAGAAAAGTGAGTAGTGATGGTAGGTGAGTAAGGGATACTCTCCCACTCATCCCCCTTCTCCAACAATTAACTACATTGTTACGAAGTTTTCAATGACTGATTCCAGCTAACCATGAAAGGTACTCTTATAAATAAAAGGCTCAGGTTTGTATTTCCACACAAATGAAAATGTATTATTTATGCATTCTAAGGATAACTGAATCATAGAATGAAATAGAGGAATTGTAGGACATGAATTTTACCAGAATTTTCTACCAACTTTTGCAGGTCCTCATATAAAAGAATTTAATCACATTTTTCAACATCTCAACTTTAATTCTCTATGATCCAGAAAGGAAGGTAAGTGCTATTCATACACTCCGAGGAAGATTTAGTCATAGTATTAAACAGAAGAAAATGAGAAAACTAAATTTTATCAGAATTTGCATATGCCATAAGAAAAAATTCTTTAAGGCCTATTTTGTTAAGAAACACACTTAGAATAACAACTGCTTACAAAATAGTTTCATTGAAAAGCACTGTATCTTGGGGAACAACACCTATAGCTTGACGTAGAGAATTCTGCTTGTAGTCTCTGATGTCCAGGTTATCCACAAAAACTGCTCCACTAATGACATCATAGAAACGGAAAATGAGCCTCATGATAGTGCTTTTTCCACTCCCTGTTGGCCCAACCTACAGAGAAAAATAAAGTTTAATTTATTAAAAACTACATTTATTTATGATTACTAAACATGAACTAGTTGATAATGTAAATGATAAAACCCATTACATAACCCAAAGTCAATTTCAAACTTTAGTTAGAACATTTGTTTTATAAAGGCTTCAAAATACATAGTGCTCATCAAATACAAGACACCTGTAGCTACCTTTTAATAACAACAAAAGTAGCCAAATTGTAATAAAAGTTTAAGCAACAAGGCTCTTATTTCAAGATGGCTTTCCTAAAGACATGAATCAATAACACTGGTGGAAATGAGTACTAGACAGCAACTCTGTCTGTATGACCTTGTCATTTGAAGTAAAGATGGAGTGTTCTGTAGAGCATTCCCCTCTGAATTTCTAAGAGGTCAGAGGAAATAAGAACACCAATAAAGGGGACAATGTAAAAACTCCTCTGAGATGCTAACCACAAAGGCGTGTGAGGTTTGCTATGGAAATTCTGCACAGTTAGCTTGAGATTCCACTATGCATACTTTCCTACAAGTGAATGTAACATCCTCTTAGTTGTTTATTTCCACAAACACACATGAACTTAGAATATTTAACATAGACAAATCTACTGGTAAAGTATCAAAACTGGATATAC
Organism: Macrobrachium nipponense; assembly: GCF_015104395.2. Classification (NCBI taxonomy): domain Eukaryota; kingdom Metazoa; phylum Arthropoda; class Malacostraca; order Decapoda; family Palaemonidae; genus Macrobrachium; species Macrobrachium nipponense. The sequence continues at coordinate 43,991,115 of NC_061094.1, forward strand.
ATCTAAGAAAATGAAGATACTTTCATATAAAAACACAAATAAACTTACGATAGCTATGGTTTGGCCAGGTTCAGCAACAAAAGAAATATTCTTTAAAATTGGCCTCTCAGGAGAATAGTGGAAAGAAACATCCTTAAACTCAATTCGTCCTTGAGGTACTAATAGCAGCTGAGCATCCTCCTACAGGAAAAATGACTGGAATGAACAAACTGTATATAAACAATGTTTTCAAACATACACAGCAGTCATTTTTGCTTTTTACAAAAACCTCTAATTTTACACATACAAAAAGAAAAAGTTATGGTTATTACAGTATTGTAATTTTTCAGTAGACTAAATTTCTTAAATCATGCTTTCATGTATGTATTCCCTCCAATAATACTAGAGGTAACACTCATTTTACCAATGTTAAAGTCCATTCATATCTCTAAGAGCTAAAGACTTAATTTAGGAAATCTGGAATTAGAGGGGCTGGAAGGAACTCACTAACCAAACCTTCCATATATTACAAAACTGGCAAAATGTCTTCAAATCTTGCATGAGCTCATAACTCCAACAATTCTTGCATATATGGTTCAGTCCAATAAAGACTTGGAGGGAATCATACAAAAGATATTAAAACAGTATTGTTTAGTGCTAACTTATCACTGCAAAAAAGGTAGAAGCCAAAGGATTTTTCCATTGCTTATAATATACTTACTTTAGTAAAATAACTTTAAAGGATGAAATGGACCGCAAAATATTTAGGATCTTTAATTTAAAAAAGTAAAGCTCCCACAACACAGTAAATCTCCACCAATGGATCTTTGAAATATGATATTGTTATGATACAATAAAGTTTGTTCATACTTACCTGGCAGATATATATATAGCTGTATTTTCTGAAGTCCGACAGAATTTAAAAAACTTCCGACACACGCAGTGGTCGGCCAGGTGGTTAGTACCCATTCCCGCCGCTGGGAGGCGGGTATCAGGAACCATTCCCATTTTCTATTCATAATTTTTATTTCCACTGCCCCCTGAGGGGAGGTGGGTGGGTACTTCTTGATATATATCTGCCAGGTAAGTATGAACAAACTTTATTGTATCATAACAATATCATTTTGTTCATGAAACTTACCTGTCAGATATATATATAGCTGAATCCCACCGTTGGAGGTGGGAAGGGACAGAATAGAAGGATTTTGGGAAACAAATGCATGCAGATGATTTACATCTTGGTTCCACCTGTTAGCATAGCCGACTTCGTGATTACTGTCACCCAAGTCTGCTTCTGCTTTACTAGAGTTGCCAGCGAGGTAGACCTATAAGCTGGTGCACTCCAGATGATCTGTCACGGGGGCGTGACCACAATGTGACTAGACCATATCGACCATACCATGAGGGCTAAGAAGTAAAATAAATATATATATATCACCACCTGACCAACCTAGCCAAAGTTAAGGTGTGTTAACTAAGGCTTAAGAGTTAAGAAGTCGCCGTTGTCGGCGACTCAACAACTAAATTAAGAGCTCTTCCTAACCATTTTCTACAGGATAGGATGAGTGGTACTTCTTGCCCCCAAGATTGTGTCTGCAGACACGTATGGCCCTAGCGAGCAGCAGATCTCATATGCCATCTTCACATCTCGCAGGGAGTGTGAAGTGAACACAGAGTTGCTTCGCTAAAACATGGTACTCAGGATGTTGCTGAGTGCCATGCTCTGTTGAAATGCTTCCGAGGCCGCGCCCTCACCTCGTGAGCATTGAGATAAAAAGATTTCAAATCTTTGTGCAAACACAATGAAGGAGCATTTTTGAAAGAACTCCTTAACATAAAGCCAGGCTGTTCTTCGATATGGGCGCAAGTCTGTCTTTTTCGGAACACTGCAGATTGCCCGAATGACTTCGACTTTCTTGAGTTTTATGTAGATAAAACTTGAGAGACCTGACAGGGTACAGGACTCTCTCTGGCTCCTGCCCACTAACTTGTGCCATCCTTGCTTCCAAGCTCCTGGCCCAAGGACAAAACGGGTTACCATTCTTAGGCCACAACGAAAGGCTTAGAGAGCACACCGCCTTGTGTTCTCTAAAGCCAAAACTTGTGACGATGGCTTAAAATCTCACTAACCCTCTTTGTCGTATCTAGGGTGGTTAGAAGAAGGCCTTCCTGATCACATGCAAAGAAGTTAACAGGTAGGAGAGGTTCGAATGTTTTGACATCAAGAACTTCAGACTACGTCTAAGTTCCATATTGAAAGCTTCGATCTGGACATGCACAGTCAGTCCGTCTGTACTAAAGTCAGGTGACTGACCAGTTGACCAGTCAGACGAATCAAGACAGCAAGGCTGTACCCTGAAGCCCATAAGGCACTATTCTTCGCTGAAGGATGAGTGTCTGGACTGCCTGGGCGATTCAATCTAAGCAAACCTTGGGGGGTGTATCAACGCAACCCAACGTCGTCAGCGAATCAACTCCTGACTCGAGCTTCTGGTGCCAGGAGAAAGGAGCAAGGAGCAAAAAGGCGATTCAGTCCCGAAGGAAGAATGCCTGACAGTCCAACCTGGTCTCATGTTACACGATCATCGGGGGTGTATAAACGCAACCGACTTCGTGGCAACAAGAAACTCAGGGCTACTATATGTCGCCTATCTCGCACGAGTGTCTGACTCCGAGAAAACAGGTGAGACAAAAAGTAGATGGTGAGCGAGTTTCGAGATTCCACAGAACTCAAAGATCGTGAAGGGCTTTGTTGTTTGACAGACGCAAATCTCTGAGCCCAAAAGCCGTCAACAACATATTTGCGTATTCTTTAATATTTGTGACTGCCAGCTTATCCCATTCTTTCAGACGGAAATGGAAGACGGTAATCTTATTCCTGTCAACATCTCGATAGTCTGAACGTTGTCAGACTCAGAGCGGAGAGGTTATAGGTACCTTTCGAGTTAGAGTAGACCGACTCTCTCGGAAAAGGTCCTTGGAAAGTGAACTAGGAAGGATGTGACCTCTGTGAATCCAGGATCCTGAAGGCCAACATGGGCGATCAGCGTCATTGTCGCTCCCTGTGACGTCACAAATCCTCATTACATTTCCATAAGCGATTGAAAAAGGGGAAAAAAGAGACTAAACATCCATCCCCGTTTAATATCACAGGATGGCGTTTAATGGTACCGATCCCGGATCGAGAAAAAGGGAGCAGAGAAGAAGAAGCCTCTTCGTCCTCAACATACGAAGAGAAGAATGAAAGGGCGTCCCTAAAGTCTCCACAAATCTCAACTTACTTCTAAAGAAATATTCCACTCGGAAGTCAAAAGTTGCTGCCGTCGATCGGAGACGTTCGTACGGACTTTTGCAATCCTGTAACGAACCTCTAGAGGATCGTTACATTCTACGCCTGTTGTTATAATAGGCTCTTTCTCGTAAACTCGCGCAGGGACCGAGAGAAATACTTCTTAAGATATGATAGAGCTGTGGAATATCAGAGTTGATGTGGACCCACTGGTTCCAAAAAAACTCGTTTCGAGGACTGGAGGGACCACCGAATTGCATTTACTTCTTTCAGATTAAGATCCAGGACATCTGAAACCCTATCCAGATGTCCGGCACCTTCTTTCTATCATGACGCACTGAGAGATGTTCAGAATAATTCCTAGATCTTGAATAATATTTCAGTTTCCCGGTAGGAAAAAACTGTGGTCTGAATTGCAGTCTATTCGGGGAAAGGGAAACAAACTTCTTCAGGAAGGAAATGGTCCCCAGCAAGCTCATCCATTCCCTCCCCGAGTATGCTTACTTCCCTAATAAGGCTGCGCTTTGCCTAAGCAGGAGAGCATATAAAAATGCAATGTTGCGGTAGACTCGTAGTTCTATGCCGTGCGGTAACGAGCACCGAAAGGATTAAGAGATAACTCTGTTGAACATAGTAAGGCAAAACGAATGCAACGTTTATTCATTCACGTAAGAAATCCCCTCAATCTTAGGCTAAAGTCCGTGATTGTAGGACAGAGATACAGTTAGTCAGTCAATCCCGCAGGAGAGACGTAACCGCCAGCACAGAGATACGGTTAGTCAGTCATCCCGCAGGAGAGAGAGACGTAACCTACAGCGCATGACAGCGCACGATCTGTTACTGGCTCGGTTGGAACTTGGACAGTCAGACACAGCAGTAGCCAGCAGCTTACGAACGTCGTCTCTTAACTTTATGTCTGGGTTGCCAGCTACCCTATTCTACGAGAAATAGTCCGTTATTTTTGAGCAAAAAGAGACTCTCAAGCTGGTATATTTAAGCGAAACAAAAAACGCTAAATATATAGATGCGTTTGTGTCGTCAGAACACTACCATACAACGGTAAAAGATAAATCGGAAACTCCTGGAAGGCTGCAGGGAGTAACGATTAAATGTCCTTAAAATGATATTGTTATGTTACAATAAAGTTTCATACATACTTACCTGGCAGATATATACATAGCTAAGACTCCGTCTTCCCCGACAGAAATTCAAATTTGTTTCCGCGGCACTCGCTACAGGTAGTCAGGGTGATCTACCGCCTGCCCTGGGTGGCAGGACTAGGAACCATCCCCGTTTTCTATCATATTTTCTCTCTTCCACCTGTCTCCTGCGGGGAGGCTGGGTGGGCCTTTAATTGTATATATCTGCCAGGTAAGTATGTATGAAACTTTATTGTAACATAACAATATCATTTTCATACAATCAACTTACCTGTCAGATATATACATAGCTGATTGGCACCCTTTCGGTGGAGGGTAAGAGACAGCTACTATATGGAATAGACAGGTAAACAACATATGTTGTAGGTATAAATAAACCTTGGTTCCTACCTGATAGGTGGTAGACTTGGTGGGTGTTTGCCCAGTAGTCTGCATCACCTCAGAAAACTTTAGCGAGATATGTGATCTATGGCCAACGAGTTCTTGTGGGTCTGCCGATGGGGTCTTACCCACTTACTCAGCAGAGCCTAAAAGGACTTTGTCAATGGGTGCTGATCCACTTATATGACAATACACCTTATGAAGGAGCACACAACCAATCCCGACCACCTGATCCTAACCATGTGTTAGAACTAAGGATTGTTACGAGTTATCCCCGAACTCGTCACAACAACCGTAACTCAAAAACCACTACGCACACATACATAATTTTTCAAAAAAATTATACTCAACTAATTGGATATGACGAGAATTCTCTTATGAACAACATAGACGGCCGCCCGTGCGAGCCTGAATCCTCCATTGTTCGAAGAGATTCTCGACCATATCCAAACAGAAGAACAGTATATACATTTAAGGATTGGTGTCGGCTCCCGTACCCAGAATCGTATCTGCCGATACGATAGGACCTAGAGAAAAGCACTTCTCATACGTCACACGCACGTCTTTCAAGTAATGAGATGCAATACTGAGTTGCATCTCCAATATGTCGTATCTATAATGTTTTTAAGCGACATATTCTTATAAAACGAGAGAGACGTCGCAACCGCTCTTACTTCATGAGCTTTTACCCTCAGTAGTTTGTAATTGTTCGTCAGGACAGACCTTATGAGCGTCCGTAATGACGTTTCTTACAAAGAACGCTAGAGCATTCTTTGACATCAGTCTTGTGGGGTCTTTTACCGCGCACCAAAGACCTTGTCTAGAGCCTCCCAACTGACGCTTCCTCTGAAGATAGAACTTCAGAGCTCTAACAGGGCATAGAGACCTCTCTGCTTCTCTGCTACGAGACTAGACATCCTTTGACTTCGAATGACCTAGGCCAGGGATTCGTGGGATTCTCGTTTTTCGCTAAAAACAGAGTCTTAAACGAGCAAATCGCCGAGTCTCCCTTGAATCCTACTTTATCCTGCAGAGCTTGTAACTCACTAATTCTTTTTGCCGTCGCTAACGATAAAAGAAATAGGCATTTTCTAGTTATGTCTCTAAATGATGCTCGATGCGGAGGCTCGAATCTATCCGAAGACAGATATTTGAGGACTACGTCCAAGTTCCAGTTCGGAGGTACTGGTTCCGAAGACTTTGAAGTCTCAAAAGATCTAATGAGATCGTGGAGATCTTTGTTGCCAGATCTAAACCTCTGTTCCTGAATACAGCCGAGAGCATACTCCTGTATCCCTTTATTGTGGATACGGCTAGATGAGATTTTACTCTCAGGAATAGCAAGAAATCAGCAATTTCCGCTATAGAGGTAGAGGGAGGAGGACAACTTCTTGGCTCTACACCACCTTCTAAAGACCTCCCACTTCGACTGGTATACTTTCGTAGTGGAGGTTCTGCGAGCTCTCGCGATCGCGCTTGCCACTTCGCGAGAAAAGCCTCTCGCTCTGACAAGTCTTTCGATAGTCGAAAGGCAGTCAGAGCGAGAGCGGGGAGGTTTTGATGGTACCTCTTGAAGTGTGGTTGTTTGAGAAGATCCGTCCTTTCTGGTAGGGATCTTGGAAAGTCTACGATCCACTCTACCACCTCCGTGAACCATTCCTGGGTTTTCCGGCCAAAAGGGGCTATTAAAGTCATCCTCGTCTCTTTTGACGCCACAAACTTTTTCAATACTAACCCCAGGATTTTGAATGGGGGAAAAGCGTAAACGTCCACTCGAGACCAGTTTAGCAGGAAGGCGTCTACCATAATTGCTCTTGGGTCTTCCACGACCGAGCAAAACACTGGGAGCCTTTTTTGAAATGTATGCGAAGAGATCCACATGAGGAGTTTCCCCACAGAGACCAGAGATCGAGACACACTTCCTCGTGCAGAGTCCATTCGTTCTGTATGAAAGGACCTGGTTCCTCCTGCTGAGCCTGTCCGCCCTCACATTCCTTACTCCCTGTACGAACCTTGTCAGCAGGGAGATGTTCCTGTGAGACGTCCAAAGTAATAGGTCCCTCGTGAGTTCGTAAAGGAACGAGGAGTGTGTCCCTCCCTGTTTCCGAATGTAGGCAAGTGCGGTGGTGTTGTCCACGTTTACTTGCACTATCTTGTCTCTCACCATAGGTTCTAGGCTCTTCAAAGCCAGGTGTACGGCGAAGAGCTCTTGCAATTTATGTGCCAGGACACCTGTGCTGGTTCCAGGTGCCTGACACTTCCTCCGAGCCTAATGTCGCTCCCCAACCCGTCTCCGACGCGTCGGAGAACAACACTAGGTCTGGGTTCTGTGTTCTTAGAGAGATTCCTTTGTTCTCTTCCAGAGGTAGCAACCACCACTGTAGGTGTGCCTTTACCTCCACTGGAATGGGAAAAAACGTCCGACAGTTGTCCGTTTTCCAGCTCCAAGACTTCTTCGAGGAAGAATTGAAGTGGACGGATATGAAGTCTTCCGAGAGGAAGAATTGTTCCAGCGAGGAAAGCGTCCCCAGAAGGCTCAACCATTCCCTCGCTGACGTTTGCTGCTTCTAATAAGAGAGAGATTATCCTCAAACCTTTTGCGGTTCTCTCTTGCGAAGGAAAAACTCGAAAACCCCGAGAATCCATCCGAATCCCCAGATAGACTAGGTCTTGTCTGGGGGTCAGCTGAGACTTCTCGAGGTTCACCAGCAATCCCAACGCCTTGGTCAAATCCAGAGTTAACTTTAGGTCCTCCAAACACTGTCTCTCCGATCTGGCCCTGATGAGGCCAGTCGTCTAGGTACAGCGAGACATTCACTCCTTTGAGATGAAGAAATCTCGCCACATTCCTATCAGGCTTGTGAGACCTGAGGAGCTGTGGACGGCCGAAAACACAAGGCTCTGAAACTGAAAGATCCTTCCCCCCGTCATGAATGGAGGTACTTCTTCGACGGAAGGGTGGATCGGGACGTGAAAGTAGGCGTCTTGGAGATCTAGAGACACCATCCAATCTCCTTGTCGTAATGACGCTAGGACTGAAGCAGAAGTCTCCATGGAGAACTTCTCCTTCTGAACAAACATTTGTTCAGAGCGCTGACGTCTAGTACTGGTCTCCAGCCTCCCCGAGGCTTTTCGCCACTAGAAAAAGGCGATTGTAAAACCCCCGGGGAGTTTTGATCCAGTACTAGTTCTACTGCACTCTTGTCCCACATTTGTTCCACCATCGATCGAAGAGTATCTCTCAGCACAGGATCCTTGTACTTGGCTGATAGTTCCCTTGGTATTGATGTTAGGGGCGGAGTATTCAGGAAAGGGATACGATATCCCTTCCTTATGATATTTAGTGAAGACGCGTCTGCGTCTATCAGTGTCCAGGCTCCACGAATCCCAGGAGCCTGGCACCTACTGGTGCTTGGTGGAGGAAATGTGTTTTCATTTCCCTTTTTAAAGGGACGAAAGGCGGACCTACCTCTTCTCTCTGGAGCCTTCCTTCTCGCGGGAGGTCTGGAGATC
>NC_061094.1:43999936-44112436 GCF_015104395.2 Macrobrachium nipponense
TTAATAACTTTGTACGTATCTATGAAGCAATATCTGCTTTAAGAATTTCTCTCACATTTGTACAAACACAACACTTCACTAATACCAAATTGATTCGTAGGAGAAGCTCCCTGACTCCTGGCCTCTTTAGCTGCTATATAACCCAAATACGTATGGAATTAAGCTAGAATTCTAGCCCACTGTAAGCGGTCTAAAGGATCTCTGAAGTATTCCTTTACCCCCACTTTTGTTTCTGCCTTTTACTTTTTATTCATTCCCTTTGGCACTTCCTATTCAAGCCTCTCCAACTTCTTTTACCATACTAACATTTTCTATTTTCTTTTAGTACATATCCTAGCAAGCAATGTATTTTGAGTCTACAAGTGTAACTCTTTGACTTAGTACACTAAATCCTAATAAGGAAATATACCACAAAATTCTGATGTCAAGGGAGGGTACGTATGGACTAACGTGCCAGTATCAAAAAGTTTCCATTAAATGAAAATTAATCAAATAACTGTACATTTGCAGTGCTAGTCAACATTTGGTGACCAACTACTAAAGGGCTGTTTGCTAATTAGTAATTGTTTCTCCTTGGGGCAAACCTTAGATTGATTTAAAAGTTATATTTCTTTAACAAAGCAATCTTGGCAGCATTTGTATGATCTGATTAATGCTTCTGATTCCTTAGATGCCTGTACCAAACATAAATAAAACACAAGTTATAGCTAATTGAAAAGTGTATCTTTCCTAAAAAAAATTAAATTAATTAGTCCTTCTAATGATTAATGGTAATAAGAGAGAACATCATCTTCCTAGGCACAGATGAATTACACCTGAGTAAATGTACTGTACAATTTCTCCTTTTGTTTTATGAAAAAAACATGGAATGATTATGAAAGGGTGATAAAGATTAAATTACAGCAACCCTTTAAATACAAGAACTTAAGGAAATTCACGAGTTGTTTACCAGACAGACACATAAAGAAGTGAATACCTGTTGCTTGACACTGAGTCCTGAATGTGCATAGTGAACCTACTTGCATCCACTTACCTAGTTACTGATACCTTCCTCACAAAGACTAATGTGTGTCTGAGGGAGATTCCTCAAACACGAATATAAGAAATTACAAACGGCAGGTGTGCTGCGAAACAAACTACGTATACATCAAATACCTTTTCATAATTGTTTATCCAAGAAAGTATTTTAATTCCTAGTGAATAGAAAAGAACTATATACATATCCTGTCCCCAAACGAGAGGTCTAGAAATGTATGAAACATACATATCAAGCTATATATTCAATAAACACAACACATATTACAAGGCAAAACATCTAAAACAGACCTGATATTCTAGTACTGATTCTCTATACCTGTTGACCTCATATTCCTCAGCACCATAATATTTTACTGTTTCAAAATTCAAGAGGGAATCTACACCCCTTGTTCTCTGTTCATTGTCTGCTAAGTTCATCTTTCGACGAAACTTGGTCCTCCATTCAGTCAACCCAATGGTAAAACCTGGAATATATAGTAAAACTCAAGTCTCTCATATAAAAAGGAAAGTTGAAAATTAAAAATATGGTTATCATATTATCATAAAAATTTTTAAAACATTTTGTTTCAATTTAAAATTATTAGTTCATTTCCTAACAAATGAAGAGTGGGAGAAGGGCAATTTGTAAACCAAGAGATTTTTATGTATGGAACATGAACACTACTTTTTATTGTACCTTCCCATAACCAATCACATGATCAGGCTCTCTCAACTTCTACTGTCCTCAAGAGGAACATCAATTTCAAGAGCATCCTAATTGCTAGTATGTAGAGATGTCTGTCTGTCTATTTTAAATAGATTTACCAATGAGAATCGGTCATAAGGGGATAGGGTTGTTCATCCCTAATCCATTCACATGAGACAAGATCTTCTCTAGTTACGAGCTTCTACACCTCTTCTGAATGATTTGTTGAAGCACCATGAAGTACAACCTATTAGTACTTTGTTCTGTTCTCACGGGTTTCCTACTCACAGTACCCCATGAGGAGACCTTGGACACTTGGATCTTTATCTATTCTGTGTTGAAGTGCTCCACCAGACACACTGGACCTTGCAGTGAGAAAGACCAATATCCCTACCCCATCACCCTGGCAGGCTCACTCTCAGTAAACATCCCATGTAATTTGTATTAGGTAGTTCTGAAAGATCTTATTTCTCAACCTCTGGCACATAAAAGCATGTGAGAAATACAAGGGTTTGTATTTGTGTAAAATGCACAATATTCCAAGAAAAAATAAATGAAACTTACCTAAATAAATTGCCATAGTAACAAAAACAATGATGCCAAACCAATAGTTGAAAGCAGTGGTAAAATACACAATGGCAACAATGATATCAATCACAGTTGGTGCAATGCTGAAAGAAAATTGCTATATCAGTATACATGAGAAGAATTATGCACTACAGCTTATAAATGGTAATCCTTCATATAAAGCACGAATAAAAGATTGCTAGTCACAACATACATATGGAAAAGACAATAAAATTACAGGCAATGTCTAGTCAAGTTATACTTTCATGATCAAACTGTTCAAAAGTTCAAGACATGACAAACAGTAATATTAAAGTACTATGTACTCATGAATTTGCAAATACGTAAACCTAACCCTATCCTGCTTTCTAGAAAAGCTCCCCAAATTCTCTTAAAACATTTTAAAAATATCTATTATTAAATAAAATCCTGGGCTAATATCTGGATCCTTTGGTGTCCCAAAATCCAGTTTACCCTAACTTTTTAATTAGTCCACAGCCCACCAATAGCTTTTTGAAATATCTCCCACACAAAAAATCCTCATCATTATACAAATTCACATAAAAATTTAATTAATTCCTTCTGGGATCACAGCTCATACATACAAAAAACTTCACTGAAATCAAATACAAATATACCGGGCTTTCAGTGAGATTTTGATCAATATTAGATCCATGTTTATCTTCAATCTTCCCCCAGATCAATTATTTACACCAGAATTTCATTTTAGAGTATTTATGATTACTGTAGTTACTAAATTAATGATAAACAGAACAAAAATCATGAAGATATATATACATTATAGTTTCTTTATCAAATTCTGGATTAACACAAGTTAACATGGGTTGCACAATGATATGCAGTGGTACGGTTCAACAATTTAGCAAAAATGTTCACCTCAACTTTAAGAAACATTGTAATAATTCAAGACAATGAATGCAATGGATATAATGAAAAACCTGCAGGAATATACAACAAAAATGTCTCATATCAAAGCTGAATAAAGTTATTGAGTTTGAGTATTGCCCAATGACCTCAAAACCTGCCAGTTACAGCTCATAAACCAGCCAGACAATATGGGAATGATTATGCGCATACACACACACATACATACTACTAAATGGTGCCTTTAATAATGATGACAATAACCTCTCAAACCATAGGTCAAGTTTCCCTAACTGGCCACTTCATCATCCAACTAACTCCTATGTCCTCTTAATTTAAGTCTCTCCCTCCCGAGTGGCAAGATAAAGGTTTTGTGGATACTGGACATATACAATTCATAAGAACATATAATAGTAAATATAAAAAAAAAATTATACTTACTTGAATACAATGTAAGAGAGTAAGGAATTAATTGAATTGGTGCCACGGTCCATTACGCGTAATACTTCCCCAGTCTTGCGTCCTAAATGCCATCTCAAGGAGAGATTATGGAGATGGGAAAAAAGTTGGAGCTGCAATGTGAAAATATAGGAACAATGAAGACTCAAAACATAAAACAAAGCTTGTATTACAATGCCAAGTCATACACATTACTGTAATGTAAACAGTATGTATAACATTTAAATATCATTTGTACTAAACTTTTTCCACAGGAACACCATCATTTACCTATATATACTGTATTTTGAAAACTAATTTCAGTGGCAACACAACACTCAGTATTCTTGAGTGATTTTATAACATTCTGTGAAGAATAACTGTATTATATTACAAAATCATTAATAGGGTAATCTAACTACCAATCAAGATCTTGAAAGAAATTGACTACAGCACCTGTACTTCTCGACTAGTATACTGTTGCACTGATATCCAGAGGAGAGTGCGTGCATTATTGAGTAGACCCATTCCTCCAGTACCCCCTCCCTGTAGGAACTTGAGAGCACTGTAAATGAGGACATAGTCCCAACAAAAATATGGGGTGCCCCCACTTCCTCCAAGGCCATCAACTGAAAGTAAAATTTGTAACGTTACAATGAGCATCTATCATATTTAAAAATGATCTAGGAAAATAAATTTATTTTGCTTGTTTGTTTGAATGGTGTTTTAACGTTGCATGGAACCAGTGGTTATTCAACAACAGGACCAACGGATTTACGTGACTTCCGAACCATGTCGAGAGTGAACTTCTATTACCAGAAATACACATCTCTGACCCCTCAATGGAATGGTCGAGAATCGAACTCAACGCCACCGAGGGGGCAGGTAAAGACCATACCAACCACACCACTGAGGCGCTGGAAAATAAATATAGAAAATGGATGAATCATGTCCAAAAGTTGTAATCAAAATGAGCCAACAATAAAAATTATCATGCCAGTACAAGTACTGCACAGATATGAATTACTTTTGTTCTTTTGACAAAGTCTTGATTGACTAACAGTATGAAGCATACATAAGCAGACATATTTCATCCTAAAACCTGTAAGCTATGAATATCATGGAACAATACATGTCTTCAGTGTACACTGTATAGTACTACAAAACTAACAGCAATATAAAACATTCATAACTGGCTTACTTTTTTAATATGTACAATGTACTTTTCACCATCATTTTAATGTGACCTGTCCTTAAATCTAATGTAATTTTATCTTGTATCCAACAGCATTAAAATAGAAAAGACTCCAGCCAGGTGTAAAATGGTACACTGCACATCAAGAGAGTACGGTAATTGCAACACTTAATTGTAACTGCTTACCTATCATCTTGTAATAAATAGGGACAAATAAATTTGCGACTCTGCCTATGAGTAAGAGTATAATACAGAAGATGACATTCAACTGCAAGAGGACACTTTTTTTCGGCCAGATGAACGGCATAAGCAAACGCAACTTTTTCCATACATTGCGCCATGTTGATCCTGCACTGTTGTTACGATTCTCGGACTGCGCATTCTGTAAACATGAGAAGCAACATTTCAGAATATTGCACATTTCTAATGAGCAAATGCCCATTAATGAATAAATAAAGATTTCCTGACCAGAATGAATACCTAAATACACTACATGTACTGGTACCTGGAAATGTATCAAATATCTTTTAACACAAATGATCTAGTACTCATAACTAATAATTTATGTCAACAGCATGTTTTTCAGCACAGCACATAAAAATAATTTCTAAATTTTAAAGTTGTACGTATTATCAATAATTATGTTTTTGTTTATTTAAAAAATAGTCATAGCAATGATGCTCTGATATGGCTTCACCAAGGTGAAAAAGTTATAACAATGAATTACTCCAGTAGGATGCCTTTCAAACTAACAGACATCATACACTGGAATGCCTTAATTTGAGGTAAGGGTAAATGGTTCGAATTATAGAAGGAACCAGATAAAATTTCTTCAAATGTCCACCTTGGCCATTACCTATTTGAGGAACTCACTCTTTTCCTGCTTGCTATAGGCACACGTATTACTAAACTACATGTATTACTAAACTCATTCATGGGCAATCACTTTGCCACTCTATGCTCCTCGGATTAAAGAAAAAGTTTTCTATCTCAAAAGCCATCTTTTGAGAGGTCTTGTCAACACTGGCTGTAAACTATACATGGCTTACAATCTACGACATGGTTTAAACCTAATATCACTGCTTCTATCAAAGAACACCACGCTGAAATACAAAGTCTGAATCTGCATCATGCCAAATCATTTTCCCTGCTGGAACCAAAAAGAATAATGCACAAAAACATATACGTACTACTGTATCAAAGTAACAAACCAAAATACGTACTGCATGATTTCTAAGCAATAATTCCAAGTACGTTAAAAAGAAAAACATGATCATGACCCCAATATGCTAGATGACACAATTACAATTGTTTCTTGAAGAGTTGGGTGAGAAGCCTCTCTTACGTGTAACATATACATTGCATACCATTCACCAACAGACATGAGAATGAAAGTAATTTAATTAGGCAATTATTATAATTCAAAACCTACAAACAAACTTTCCAAAACAGAATGCCCACATATAAAAAAAACTGAAAAATAGACTGAAGAGGATAACACATAAAAAAAGATAAATTAAAAGACAGCTAGCTTCTGACATAACTAAAGTACAGGCAGTCCCCGGCTGACGTTCCGAGGTTACTACGCTTTTCAATTATATTCATCAGAAAGCATTAAAATTGAGGTTTTTTTTAGGATTTTTGATGATTTTCCGGCTTACGGCGACTTTCGGCTTACAGTGCGTCTCAAGAACGGAACCCCCGTCGTAAGCTGGAGACTGCCTGTACTGGTAAGCAATTCACAACATTACAATCTTACTTTTACTATAAAGACTGAGTATGATAAAAAAGGGACTCTCATCAATTATACAAACACAACAAATGCAAATGACTAGTCTGCTGTTATTAGATACAAGTGAATATGTGACAGGTATTAAAAGGCCTATGCCTACTGGATGGATCTCTCTTCCATCTTCAAATGCCATTGACTTTGTTAAAAATGAACTAAAATCTCAGTTTGCTGCTTTTGACTAGATATTTGTGAAAGTATAGTGGTAACTCAGTGGTATCATCAGTGTTCATACTCCCAGGTCATAATAGGTTTTCCCTGGCACATAAGCCTATTGTACCTAAGATCTGGATGGGAGGTGTCACATACAGGTCTGCATGTTGAGATCAGTGGAAAGGAACTCAAGCACTGATCACATGATCATTGGTGTGTTAAGTTTCTGTGCATTTGCATATCATTATTGGCCTTTAAACCTTTCATAGGTTTTCCTCTACATAAGCATATATAGTACAGTACCTAGGTTTGACAATTCAAAACATAATTAAATTTAACTAGGAGAAATCTAAGGAGCCAAAAAATGTAAACCAGCACACTGACCCTTAGAAAACCAAGTTTAACATTTGATTTGTTGCATTTCTAATTCATTTTGTTACATTGTAATACATAACATCAGAGCCATCTTTGAAAGACAGGATAGACCACTCGAGGTATTACTTTACACACTTTATATTCATAACTACCAGAAGAATTCCCCTTCATAGGAATTATGTGAGCAGACTTCAATTAAACTAGGAAATTGTGCTCAACAATTACAACATTTTCATTCCTAAGCAATTAATTATAATACAATTAAACTCATAAACAGATTTTATGCTAATTCATGAAGGCTTGTAGGTATGGGTTTCCATAATGTCCATTCTTTTATTTCAGTAACTACAGTATTATGGACAGAAGACAACTATGGGTAGAACTGGAAATGATATACAGAAACCTTCAGGAGAGTTTATATATATTGACAAGGTATGAGAGTTAAGCAAAAGAATAGGAGAGGAAAAATAGATGAGGCATAACCCCATATGAAGGAATGAGTCTGGCTCTTGTACAAATGATGTTATCAAGTATAATTTAACAGAAAGGAAAGTTGTCAAACTGGACCAAATGAAGATTCCTGACATCTGCAGGATAAATTTCAAATGCGATGGCATGATGAGTGTTCTGTAGGTGCCTGAAAGGAACAGTTTACCTTATAGTACTTAAATTTAAAGGAGATTTAAGGTGGGAAACCACAAAGCAGATAGTAGAGGTAAAAAGTGTTGTCAAGGCACCATGCTACTTCAGGTAGATCTATTTGTTTGAATTAGGGCTACATCCTAATATAACTGTGTATCACACAGTTTTTGGAAAAAATTTTGATTTTGTCATATCTGCAAAGTTTATCATTCCGTTTATCAGCGAGTGATGCTAATAAGGTCACCTTAACAATTTCCTTATTTGAATAATGTATTATGCAATGCAATCTCCCATTTTCATCAGAACACCTGGTTTTTACAATATCCGAGTTCTCATCCTTTATATTTAGGGGTGTTGCGAGGTTGTCTTTTGCCCTCTCTTGAGATCTTCATAAATTTTTGGTGTAACATACATATCCTACTGGATTTACCAGTTATACCATTGATGTCTTGTCTCCACATGTAAAGAATTGTTAAATAGCATTCAAGGCTATTCTACTTTCATTTTGGATTCTTTTTTTACAACTACATATGAGAAATATCAAATTACTGTGAAGTATAAGCATCTACAAAATACATTATCAACATTCATATTTCTATATACTGTACTGCACACCAATACATGCAAACATACACAAATGAGATATATGTACACTAATTCACTTCAAAATACATATAAAAATCTATCTCAAATATTCCCCAAGAGAGAAGAAAGCTTAAAAACAAACAGTCAAAAATAGAACCTACCATGCCATAAGTTCGAGGGTCATAGTTCATCTGTCTCCCACCTCGACCTCCTCCACCACCTCCGCCTCTCATTCTTTCAGAAGTCTTTTCACAAAAAGTCCCTCTATACTACAAATACTGTATCTTTCTACCATCCATAAATTATCAGCACTCTACGCATACATATTGACAATTTCCTTTGAAATAATTTTTTTCATACACTGCACCTTAAATGAATTTCTTGACACACTGAGCCAGTTAATAAGCTATCTTTCTTTTTAGTAGTATCTGCAACAAGATACAATTAAATCTTAAATACTTTATGATCAAGGTGAGATATGCCATATCAACCTTCTTATTAAAAGGGACTATTTTACATTGCATAGCTTAAATGGTAATTAATGACAAGGAGGTGACATTCTGATTTAATAAAAAAAAAAACTCATTACGATGATAACACCAATAGTAAAGTCAAAGAAGCTAAATTCTGACTGATTACAGAAATAACCCATGTCTCATTAGGATAACAGTAATGGTAATAACAAAGTAATTAATTTCTGATTCAAAACAAAGAAAAGCCCCGTCCTATTAAGATGATAACATCAATGGAGCTAGATGACTCGGCAGGTATTGTAACAGAGTACAAATCACTACGTAGTCATGATCATAAAATGCCCATTTACACAAGAAACAGATCATAACAGTGCATGACAAGAATTTTCATTGTTGGTTGCTGATTACAAATGTGAATTCCTTATACAAATCATTAAAAGTTGTATCAAATTATATTAAGCATAGGAAAACAAAATTAGCGGTGTTTCTACAGAAGCAGTCCGCACGGACTACAAGGAACGTAACCGCGGATACGACATCCACTAGAGATTGGGGCGTCCAATGTATTTCGCCGTGTTTAGTACTGGCCCCTGGGGGGTTAATTACAGTCGTCCGAATATTACTTAAAATTCTTGTTCAGTAGGTAAAACTGCATAGAAAAACCGCAACTGCCATAGTCTAGGCTGCCGCAGATAAGTACCCTATATCTACCAAAATTAGCCTCTGTAAAAAAGCAGTGAAGCTACTGGAATATGTTGAAACTACGCTACAGCTATATAATACTCATCACCGATTAGCAATACTGTTGAGGCGGGATGCACTAAAGCAACCCCCCCCCCCCACCCCCCCCCCCCCAACACCCTTGATCCCACTTACAGACAATAGTCTCCTCACTACACAACTTTCTACTTACGTTATCTGTAACCAGACTCTTAGATAAAGGGATATTTAAACCACTCAAATACCTTAACACTATATTTCCTAACTTGCTTAACACTTAACCAATAACAAAAATAAACCCACAACCTAACATAAACGACCCAACTAAGATTATACGATATATATAATTGGCCTTATAGGCGAATAGTGCCTGCAGCACTACCATAGTGGTAACTTGAGCCACAATACCGTGACCAACGGTACTTTTAGGGTCAATCAGTATGATCCGCAGTCAATCTCTCAAATCCAAATTCGTTCCAGTCGTCAACTTCGGGAATACCAATCCTCCAAGAACTATTCCACTATCAATTCCAAGGCCCAGCCATAGTCGTCGTCATCAATATCAATCTTATATCATTAGTCAAAATCTTCCACAATCAAGGTTGGTCGAGTCGTCCACATCGATAACAATCTTGCAATATCAATCAAATCCGTATTCCAGTTCCACGCAATAGTCTGCAATCCAATGCAATACCGGGAGATAAGAGGACAATTCCCTCTCTACAGCTTATGTGGGGAGTACTGTAGATAGAGGAAAGTTAAGGAGGAACTGCAGTCTGTCAAAATCAAGACAGATAATCATATATGAATAGTCCAGGCAGCCGAAAACACATTCACTTCTGCTGCAGCCAGAATAAAAAAATGCACTCACTCGAAATACTCGTTATCGTACTAAACTACAAAAAAAAAAAAAAGTAAACTACCTCAATTACACTCACAGTTGTTTCTATCACAAACTACCGTTCCACCACCATGCTTTTCTCTCTCTTATCGCTCTCTCCTATCTCTCCAATCGTCTCTCTCTCTCTCTCTCTCTCTCTCTAAAACTGAAGAATTTGGCAACACAGAAAATTCAATCCTCCACACTGTATACAACAGTAATTAAATTTATAGATTGTTTCATGATTATTAAAATTTTCTACTATACTGGTAAAATCCTTATCTGACAGGCCTTGAATTAAACTACAGTACCTTCAGATAAGGAGTACTACTTAGATAAACACTGAAGAGATGCATTTTCTTGGTTTTACTTATATGGAACTGAAGATCATAAAGCGCATTACCAAAGACGTTCATGTCCTGACATTCACCCTTTTCACAATACTAACTGATGTAAATCATCATCTGTAAACTGTAAATATAGTGGAAATGTTTCCAAGCGTATAATTCACACATTGAGTAGAAATTCTCCTTAAATTCAAATTCCCAAGTGAACTTCGTTTACCTATGAGGAATAAAATTAATCAAGAAGAAAAATTCATTCGACCGAACTCTGTTTGCCGAATTGAGAGAAAAAGAAAATCTGTCTACACCCAAATTGAGGGTTTTGAAGTCATTCTTTATGACATGGTTAATAATTGAATAATTTGGCCAGACATGGAACGTCAGTATCAGTATCATCAAGTTACTTGACTTTCAAAGTAAATTGAAGGTCAGAATCTGAAACCAGGATTAAGGAATCCTGTGGAGTTTCTAATCTTTTTGTTTCTGCTCTTTAAACAAAGGCTGAAATGAGAGAATTAGACACAAACATTATTTTAGTAAGTTAGAAACCAAGCCAGTAACAAATGACCAGCACTCTTTTAAAGAGATAACAAGATCAGGTATAAAGAAAGCAAGCCCATGAAAATTCAGCTCAAAATACTACAATCATTCAACTGATAACACATTTCTAGCTGGTTTTAAAGAAGTAACGACGTACTGCCTCCCGACCACAAGAGCCTATATAGGCGTCATTGAAAAGTTCATTAACTCTATTCTTATTTCTGCTAATGAAGAAATTGGCTGGATGAGTGGCCAAATTTCCTTGCCAAGGAAACAGCTGAAGGTATAAAGATAAAAAACTGAAATGTTAAAAAAGAAAAAAAAAAAGTGTTGCTGTAGTACTACAGAGAAGAAAAATATAAGTGGGAATGTTTCATCAGTCTGTACTTTTCCATAACTGTGACCTCTTTGGGGTGAGTTCCTGATTTCATCAGATGAATTGATAGTCATTTTATTAATTAATTAAAAATGAGTGTCTCTCTCAGTGATCCCCGCCTTTAAATTTAGTGACATTTCAAATGCTTTCCTCATACTATCAGAGCAAAAACTATTTTCCTTAAACACTGGTCAACTAAGACAATAAAGAACTATCCACTGTCAATTTTCACCAATTAAAATATTGAAAAAAGGCAATCAAATTTTGCAAACTAACAGCATTAACAAAACCTAGAACAGATACCTAATTACTTTTAAAATTATGTATAATCAAGCAATTCCGGATACAGTGGCAATGATGAATATTTCTTTTTTTCACTAGACTAAAAGCATTGTTAAAGTAAACAAACTCGAGGTGTGATAACACTATGTAAGAACATTAATCCCTCTGGATTCTTTTAAAGACGAAACATGAAAACAATTGCTAGTGAAAATCCATTGCTTACTAAAGTCCGTAAAAGTTACAGTACCATCATTATTTAATATCACACCTCTATCAGCACAAACACTTCACGGACGAAAGCGGGGACAATCGAACAAACAGCACCAAGTACACCAACACACCACAACGCCCAAAAAGAAACTGACCCATGTATGAGATGAGCCAGTGTGAGATTACTCAGACACATGAGATGTGGTATTTGTTACACAACAGTCCCTACAAAGTACGGTGCATACTACAGCTTTAACTGCTCTCTTTAATTGTCAAGATCTGCCAATTTACCGAATAACGTTTGTCAAGTGGGTCAAACATTACTACTAAATGGCGCGCGTGTATACGGATATACTATATATATATATATATATATATATATATATATATCTATATATATATATATAATATATATATACAACATATAATATATATATATTATATATATATATATATATTTATATATATATGTGTGTGTGTGTGTGTGTGTGTGTGTGTGTGTGTGTGTGTGTGTGTGTGTGTTTTTCAAGGGTCCGAGGAACTGGCCAAAGTTGTTGGAGTCACCCACCGAAACATCTACGATTTTCAATAACCTTCAGCACTATAACGCGGCTTGAGAATTTACAGTAAATTTATTCAGTTTTCTCAAGTAGCTTTGATTTCGATGTCATTTGTGGGTGATATATATATATATATATATATATATATATATATATATATATATATATATATATATATTATATATATATATTATAGAAATGCATTTTTAAGCTCTGCTTCAAAGTCGGCGTTTCCATTTGTTACAATGAATAACGTAAGATTTTTTTTTCACTCGATAAGGGTACGGACTCGTTAGGCAAAAATTATTTTCGTATTATTACAACAATATCATTATAATAATAATAATAATACGGATACAAACAAAATGCAGACAGTCGACGCGTGAGCAGACGATCATTACAATAACGTAATAGAAACAAATGTGACAAATCTTTCAAAGATTACATGATGCATTTTATATTCTTTCTTCCTTATTTTTTTTTATGATGGGCAATTACTCGGTTTAGTACTCACTGGCAACGCGGTTACTAAGAGATGGTGCTTCGTTTATCTCAGAAACAGTCTCGAGTCACTGACTCGAAAATGAAACATAAATGTCCATAAGATGACGACTGGATGCACATTTGACTGTTTACATTTTTTGTGATAAATATATAACTCAACCCAGTTAACAAACACATGGCAAATACTACTGATATAATACTGATACTCCTCTCCTTTACACTAACAAGTCTCACTCGAGACTAATTCAACACTTTTAATATATTTTGACAATTCAGTGATTCCACAGCGAAGTAATTCTGATGCTCATACCAGTGAAACAAGCACAAACGTCAGTGACTGCCCGGTTATTATTGCTAGGCTGTAGTACATCGTTCGTTTCACAGCTTTTTAAAGTATGAGTCAGACAGCATAAAATGCTGTCACACACACACACGAGGAAATTATGCCAAGAGGGATACCCAAAACACTGAGTCATGAAATGCACAAACGACTATTGCATGAAGTGTTCGGCATGGCGACTCTTATAGGACTATCCCAACAATACAAAATAAGGCTATATGCTTTGTTCACGCCATAAACTACCTTAATTATTCAATGAGAATATAATTAACAATCTGCCTATTTCATATTAAAAAACGAGTGGAAATTAATTAGTGGGACTTAAACAGCACATGGGAACCAACGAATTTTGACAACCAGAGAGTCTAGGAGAAACCATCCACAAAATCTAAATAGTAATTTAGCCTGGCTCCACTGGCAATATCCTAAAATAGTAGCATAGTTACACCAAAACTGTGAGAGTATTATCTGTGTTCCCATTAAAAAATATAGTTTCGACAACGGCAACAGATAAGACATATGTGGCCTAACGAACAGACAGTTCAATTGAAGTTTTGGTCCTGATTGTGAAGTGCTTGCAAAATGTAATGAACTAGCGTATTCCTTGTTGTAAAGGTTGCATGTGTGGACCAGTTGACAACTGGTTGGTTGTGGCAATTTTGGAGAAAATGGACGTGCACAAAACTCATGTGTGTGTGTGTGTATATGTATGTATATATATATATATAGATATATATATATATATATATATATATATATATATATATATATATATATATATATATATATATATATATATATATGATATATCATATATATATAGAGAGAGAGAGAGAGAGAGATGGAGAGAGAGAGAGGAGAGATAGAGAGAGAGAGGCGAGAGAGAGAGAGAGAGAGAGAGAGAGAGAGAGAGAGAGAGAGAGAGAGAGAGAGAGAGAGAGAGAGAGAGAGAGACCCTCTAGTTATGTTCACCATGTTTTATAACGATTTTTTTTTTAAATTGTCAGATAAATCCTACATTACATGATTTCCTTAACACTTTGGTTACCTCTTTAATATATTAAAGAACCTGGTAGCCAGAATCAAAGAAATTTTCCATTTGAGAAAATGGACTTTACCTTAAGTGAGCGAGAGTCAAAGACAAAACTACTTTACCAGAGTTACATTTACCAACTTTTACCTTTATGATTCAACTGCCCCCAGTTTTCCACCTCCACCATTAACATAATTGCCCCACATTCCTCTGATGTGCACTTTTCAACTGTTTCCTCTGGCTATCTGTGACCCACTTTTTTTATCCCATTACCTGGCACCTACATGTATTCTTTTTTTATTTCTTGCAATACTTCAATCGTGAAGATATTACTACCTGGCATCTACATATATTTTTTCTCCGATTCTTGCAACATTGCAATCATGAAGATATTAAGTAGTTATAAAAGTATTAAACAACTTTGTCTCAGACTAATTCGTACATAAAACTTATCCTAAAAGATTTTTTCTTCCTGTAAAGGTTTAATCACTCTCAAAAATTCCCTGTAAAGAGGGTAGTGCCATCAGTGCACCTCATGCTGTGCACTGTAGGCAATACTTAAGGTGTTTTGTGGCATCCCTTCGGCCCCTAGCTTCAACCCTTTTTGTTCCTTTTACTGTACCTCCATTCATATTACCTCTCTTCCATCTTGTCATCCAACCTCTCCCAATAGTTCATTCATAATGCAACAGCGAGGATTTCCTCCCGTTATACTTTTCAAACCTACCTACTCTAAATATCCTTTCAGTGCTGAATGACCTAAAAGGTCCCAGTACTTGGCCTTTGGCCTAAATTCTATATATATTCAACTCTCAGCAAATTGCCATTTACATCATCATACTTGACCCATACACCCTCTTTCCTATTTAATCTACACTGCTCCTTCACTTTAGAGTCTGTCATCTTCCTCCTTTAAATAAAATCTTTACTGCTCTTTCGCAATCTGTCATATTTTCTAAGTTAAAATCCTGTTATATAATGTAATGTTATGCCTTTGTAATTCTTACCCTGGCTGCCTTCACTGTTACTTTTACATGGAGGAAAAATGAATCCTCTTTCCCATCCTTCGAACTTTTCCTTAGAGATATAACACAAATAACTTAACTATGTATACTTTCACCACTGTGACAGTAATCACTGATGTGAAATACAGTATCAAAATTTCTTAACAATAATCCAGAATGCCAAGATTTTGAACATAAAAAACAAACATGTTAAAAATGTTAGTTTTATTTTTCTTACAAAGGTAATAATAGTCAAAACTTTTCTTGGGAGATACTACCTGTTTGTACATCTGTTAATTGGGATTGTACACTATGACCTTAATTGCCAATATCTGGACAATTTGTACTTGCTATTCATTTTCCAGAGAATCTCCATCAATAATTTGTTGTGCCACCATATCATACTAACAAGTACCAAGTATCAAGTACCAAAGGTTGTGTATTCCTGAAGCAGTCTTCTCAATAGCATTATGGATGGTGATTTTCTTGGATTTAAGAGGTTGTACGACTGTTCTTAAGTGCAATGTATCATTTCCAGAGGTTTTTCTTTTTTAGCAATTGTTAATGTATGTTTACTTTTTTTTGTATGCTTACTTTTTTTGTTGACTTCTTGATATCAGTTTTAATTCATTTATTTTCATCTGTATATTATAAAACTTTTCTCTGCAGTGTTCTCAGTTATGTAATTAGTTAAATGCCTTTTTGGATTAGTATTCCACGTTTATGTGTACTTACTGTACAATACTATTGATTAACAATAACAACAAAGTCTCTTAAAATTTTCTTGACTAAATGTATTAAAAATTATATATGTAAAGAAACAAAATAACTCAGAATTTCTGACCATGTGATTGCAAGATGAACAATGTGCAATGCTTTCACTTTAAAAAAAATACTTTTTACATGCAAATCAAGTGAATTACGAATTACCAATGTACTGAACAGTACATTATATAATTACTGTATACTGCACATTGTCCTTAAAGCTTTCAACACAAGAAAAAATTACCACACAAGCTTAACACTTAATAATGAAAACACAAATGATCACATTGAGACTTTGTACTGGTTCTTTATGAGGCAGACAACAGATGCCAAATGACCGACTGAAGCGAGCAAACATTGGGGGACAATAGGTCACTTGCCCTAGAAACAAAGGACCCATACTCCCAGATTCCAGCAGGAAAGTATTGGCTACAAGCATCAGTTTATTATCCAATAACTCTAGCATACTCAGATTATTCCACTAAATACATAATGTTGCCTGCTTTGACTCAATCATTCCACCTTCCAGTAACTATAGCATACTCAGTGGAATATTATATCAAGTACAAAAAATCATTATTTTTACGAGACTCGGATACATCCACTAAATAATGAGATCTGTTAAGTTTTCTGAGTTAAGGTGCCACAATATTCATCACTGTAAAAAGAAAATCTTTTCCATACATGCAATATTTTAAATCACTATTACACATTTTTTGTATGGAAATAGATTAAGTGATTGGGAATAGTGTAAGAATGTCTGCTAACTTTCAATCTCTAACCATGCCTGATTGGGAATAGGGTAAGAATGTCTGCTAACTTTCAATCTCTAACCATGCCAATCTAAGAATATGGATGGTAAGTCAGATGGCTCGTCCTGGTAGCAGAGAAACCTTCTCACAAAGAGCAGTCTCAAATATCCTTAAGTAAAATATTCACCTTCAATTCACACCTCCTTTTCAAGCATTATGTACCTCGAGATACGAAATTAATCCGTTCCGAGGCAGCCTTCATATCATGAGCTTTTCGTATCTTGGACTGCAATTTACATGTAAAATGGCTAATCCGTTCTAAGCCCTCCAAAAACACCCCAGTAAATTTCATAATAAAGCTAAATTGACCTATAAACAATGAAATACTACAACAATTAGGACCATCCAATACCTAACTTAATACGTACTGCTAATATACCTGTAAATAAAGTGTATTAGTGTGCATGGTATAAAAGAAATACTGTACGTACATAAACTTTACGAAACACTTTAACAAAACTGTAACACTTAACTTTACAAAAAATGACAATTTGTCGAAAATTGCATTTTTCCTAACTATACAAACCTGAGGTCCTTTAACAATAGGAAGTAGCTAGCGGCAGCTGGAACGGTCGTAAGCTTCGAACAAGGGGAGAACGGTAGTTAACTGCTTGTCCGATCGTCGCGCGCCGCGCGACTGGGAGGTAAACAAATCACTTTTGCTTTTGGCCCATGCAAAATACGCAGAGTGAGGGGTGGCATGAGGAGGGACTATATGTAAAGGACCTCAGGTTTGTATAGTTAGGAAAAATGCAATTTTCGACAAATTGTCATTTGTTCCGATACGTAATACAAACCCTCGGTCCTTTAACAATAGGAAGACTCACTTCTTGGTGGGAGGAATCTGAGTCTTTTTGATGAACAGACTGGTGTTCGTCCATCCCTGGAATGCCTCCCTGGTCGTAAGAGCGAGGGAGGGATCCAAGCCTCTGTCCGATTGATCGGGGTGTGCACCGCAGGATCAATGGTCAGACCTCTGGGCCGAGTACTAAGAGAGAGGCAAGCGTATCTCTTTGTACCAGCATTGTAAGAACTTTTTCCTTTACATGAGCAAATGTAAAGTAATGGGTTTGTCTCATGTCGGCATCCACTTTCTCCCCCTTGTTGGAGAAAGTGGTGGATATATACTCCTATCTCTAGTTAAAGAGGTAGGATGGAGCTCTGTTGAATAGCTTACCTGCATCTGACTCCCTTCCAGCAAGGTAACGACCGTATCCCTCTGCCCACAGGTAGAGGTAGAAAAAGATGGTGAAGAGAAGCCAGTCACTCTCTCATTCACGCATTCATTCTCCCAGTCATACCAGGAATCGATGCTGTTCTGCCTGCTCGGGTGCTGGTAAGCTTACACAACGTGTTGAGCAGCCACCACAGGTCCCAAGGAAAAAGTATCCAAGGACTTGTGGGCAATATCCCGAAGGTAAGAGAAGGACGTGAAGGTGGTCTGGTTGGCCCAGACACCTGCCTTCAGGACCTGCGCCACGGAGAAGTTCTTACGGAACGCTAAGGAGGGTCCGATACCTCTGACTTCGTGGGCTCTCGGTCGGAGCGTACGGATGTCGTCGCTACCATCAGCTTCGTACGCTCTCCTGATCACCTCACGCAGCCAGAAAGAAAGCGTGTTCTTGGAGACTTCTTTCTTGGTAACCCCAGTGCTAACGAAGAGGCGTCGACACTCAGGCCTGAGATGTCGAGTTCTCTTCAGATAGCGCCGTAGCGCCCTCACAGGACAAAGCAGCATCTCATCCGCATCGTTATCGGTGAAGTCCAGGAGGGAGGGATCGTGAAAGACTCGAACCTGTCGTCAGGGATCGACGGATTCTGAGTCTTAGCTACGAAGTTCGGGACGAAATCGAGCGTCACAGATCCCCAGCCTCTGGTATGTTTAACATCATAAGAAAGGCCATGTAGTTCCCCTACTCTCTTCGCCGATGCCAGGGCCAGCAAGAAGAGGGTCTTGAGGGTCAGATCCCTGTCTGACGACTCTCGGAGTGGCTCGAAGGGTCTTCGAGTCAAACTCCCTAAGTACGAGAGTCACATCCCACGCAGGGGGCCTGAGTTCCCTGGGTGGGCAAGACCTTTCGAAGCTCCTCATTAGCAAGGATATCTCGAACGAATTCGAGATGTCCAGTCCCCTCAGTTTTAGGACGAGAGCCAGGGCGGCTCTATATCCCTTAACTGTGGGTACTGAGAGGAGCTTCTTCTGCTCGGCGAAGAAACACGAGGAAATCCGCTACCTGCTGAAGAGTGGCTCTGAGAGGAGACAGACCCTGTCTACGACACCACCACAGAAGACGGCCCACTTCCCCTGGTACACAGCTGCAGAGGACTGTCGGACGTGTCCCAGCCATCTCTTGTTGCTGCGCTACGAGAAAAGCCTCTCGTTCGCAAGAGATGGTGGATAACAGCCAGCCGTGAAGTATTGAAGGGGACTGGACTGCTTGGTGGTACCGTTCTACGTGTGGCTGGGCTAGAAGGTTGTGCCAAGTGGGTTAGCTCTCTCGGTGCGTCCGCAAAGAAGAGCCAGCAGGTCCGGATACCAAACGGCTTGTGGCCGTTTGGGAGCCACCAGGATCATTCTGAGATTGGAGTGACCAGCGCTCGACTGATCACTTTCCGAATCAGACAGAAGGGAGGAAAGGCGTACGCGAAGAGGTTGTCCCAGGGGTGTTGGAGATGCGTCCTCTGCAGCTGCCCATGGGTCCGGCACAGCTGAAAAGAAAACCTGAAGTTTTCTGTTGTGCCGGGTGGCGAACAGGTCTACGACCGGTCGCCCCCACACGGTTGAAGAGCCTTTCCGCTACGTCTTGGTGTAGAGACCATTCGGTCCCTATCACCTGATCCCGACGGCTGAGCTTGTCTGCTACTACATTCCTCTTGCCTGGAATGTAGCGTGCTGACAGCTCTATCGAGTGAGCCGTGGCCCACTCGTGCACCTGCACCGTCAACTGATGGAGCGGAAGAGACACTAGCCCCCCCTGCTTGTTGACATATGCCACTACTGTGGTGTTGTCGCACATCAACACCACTGAGTGTCCCACCAAGCGGTCCTGAAACTCTTGGAGAGCGTTGAACGCCGCCTTGAGTTCCAGGACATTGATGTGAAGGTGCTTTTCGTGATGGTCCCACACACCTGCAGTCAGCAACTCCTCCAGGTGTGCGCCCCATCCCTCGTCGATGCGTCTGAGAACAGAAGCATCTCCGGGGGGGAGTGCGTATGGGCACTCCTCTTAGAGATTCTTGTCTCGAGCCACCAGGCTAGGTCCTGCCTCACCTTGGTCCGTGATAGCCACGGGAAAGTAAGGAGGATCCTTGGCCTGAGACCAACTCTCCCTTAGTCTCCACTGGAGAGACCGCAGGTGAAGACGCCCGTGAGGGACTAACTTCTCGAGTGACGACAGATGGCCGATCACGACTTGCCATTGCTGTGCTGCCTGTTCCTGCCGAGACAGGAACCGGCCGGCTGCCTCCCTGAATTTGCTGATACGCAAGTCTGCGGAAAGACTTGCCCTGCTACCGTGTCTATCAGCATACCCAGGTACTTCATCTTCTGCTTGGGTTCGAGATCGGACTTCTCGTAGTTTATCACGATCCCCAGATCGCGACAAAACTTGAGGAGTCGATCTCTGTCCTGTAGCAACTGCGAGCGGGAGCTCGCCAGGACTAGCCAATCGTCGAGATACCTCAGAAGACGTATCCCGTTCGAATGGGCCCAAGCCGACACCAGAGTGAACACTCGCGTGAACACCTGTGGGGCGGTTGAGAGACCGAAACAAAGTGCCCTGAATTGGTACACCGTCCCGTCAAGATGATGAAGCGGAGGTACTTTCTGGAGGACTGCATGGATGGGTATTTGAAAATACGCGTCCTTCAAGTCCACTGAAAGCATGAAATCGTTCCCCCTGATCGAGTCGAGCACTGAGCGTGCCGACTCCATCGTGAACCGCGTCGTGCGAACGAAGCGGTTCAGGGGAGAGAGGTCTATCACCGGACGCCAGCCCCCCCGAAGAAGCTTCTCCACTAGGAAGAGGCGGCTGTAAAAGCCCGGTGACTGGTCCGCCACGATTTCTACAGCTCGTTGGCCCGCATGGTCTTGATCTCCTGTCGAAGAGCGTTGTCCTTTGCTGATCCCCGGACATAGGTCTGTAGATGGACCGGTTTGGAGATGAGGGGGGGCCAGAGACTCGAAGGGTAGTAGATATCCCTCCCGAAGGACGTCTACTATCCAGTTCTCGGCGCCGGTAGCGCTGCCAAGTCCGCCCAATGGCTCGCTAGGCACCCCCCCACTTCCGGCAGCAGGTGAGGGGGAACGCCGTCCCTAGCGTTTCCCTCCTCGTTTCGACTTCTTTCCAGCACCTCCCTCGGGGAAAGGAGGGCTGGGAGGAGGGCTGGTTGCGGCCTCCTCTAGCAGAAGTTGAAACAACAGGAGTCTTCACACGGGGTTTGGACGGTGCGGATGCCAAACCGTCTTCCGCCGCCGTGGAAGCGCTAGCCAAGCTCTTTGGTTTGGCCGCAGTTACTCGAGATTGCCCAGAAACCTTCGAGACTGCCTGGTGGACTAAGCGGTCAACTCTCGTCAGTGCGCCGCCGTTCCACCGCAGCGTCCACCATCTCTCCAGGAAAGAGAGCTGGGGAACTCCTAAGAGGTCCATTTCGTAGCCCGAGTGCCGCCTCACGCCCGGACCCCCTTGGTCACTTGGGTAAGGACTGCGTCCCTACGTCGAAGAACCAAGTTGGCCCACAGGTTAGCAGTCTGATGGGCGAGGTAAGAGATTGCTCTTCCTCCAGACTGGCACAGTCTCCTGAAAGAAGCGTCGTCTTCGAGAGCAGAACTCCCAGAGCCGGCCGCTACTTTGGATATTGTGAGGGACCACAAATCCAACCAGGAAACTGCCTGGAATGCTGCCATAGAGGTAGATTCCAGGGCAAGTGCCTCCTGCTGCGAGAACCATAGGTTCTCCGACAGGAGCTGCTGCAGGGACACACCTGGAGTCAGCCTCGCTAACTCCGGGTTAACCTGTTTCGGCAGTATCGGGTCTTCCGAAGGCACGTAAAATCGCCTCTGCCGCTGTAGAGGAGAGGAAGCAGCTTAGAGGACCGTCCGGATTTTAGCGAGTCCTCCCGTCCTGAGACGAGATTCTCCACCTGATCCAGGACCGAGTCCGCAAGCTCTCCGATCGTGGCAACCCCCACAGCAAGGTCATTATGCAGACGCATCAGCTTAATGACCTCTGCGAAGTTCCTCTGTATCTCAGAGTTACAGCGTCTTGTGGAGTAGGACCGTCCAGTACCTCCAGCAAGAGCATATCCCTCGATACTCCTCCTTCAGAAGGAGGAACAGCGACAGACCCCTGACGGTCGCCTCCAACTACTTGCGCGTACGTTCTGGTCGGTCCTAAGACCGTGCCTGAGCCGTACGGCGTCATAGCTGGGTCACGAGCGGCGCACCTCTCGTGATCGCTCTCTCGGTACCTCGCTCCTACCCGGTATAGCCCGAGGAGGTTGAAGGTAACGGGAGAGGCAGACCTGACGCTCCCCCCTCGCTCGCTGGCCGGACCAGCCGTGCGTGGAGGGCTGCTGCTGATCGTCAACCCGCGTGACGGTCGGGCAGCAGGCCTAGCCTTTGCCGCTCGCCCATGGGGCGATTTGGCTCGGCTGAGAACGTCGAGACCGATCTCTAGCGTCAGGCGAGCTGCCGCTGGTCACCGTCTCCGCCCGGTCCCATCGGGAGCGGCGGACGGGTGACCTGCTAGGCGCTCTGTCGCGTCGAGACCGGTCCAGCGTCCTCCTCGGCGCGTCAAAACCGCTGGTACCAGCCGTGGCTGGTACCGGCGGCCGTGGGGACTCCTTCCTCGCCTCAACCCGTGGCCGGTCAGCGACCGTCACGTCAGCCCGAGCAGCCAGTTGATCGCTGGCGAGAAGCGTCCACCCCTGGGGGCCTGGCGAGAAGTCGTGTGCACGACTCTCGCCAGTCTTCTGCTCCGCGCCGCTGTCTTGACGGCGAGCGAGCTCGGGCGTCAAAACTTTGGCTGGACGGTCCTCTTTGGAAGAGCGTCCACTCGGTGCTTCTCGCGAACGAGAAGCGGCCGAGACGGAACCTGGTTTAGCGGCAGAACCGCTAGCACCAGGTGAGGACGCACCAGCCGAGGCTGGTGCACCTCTGGTCCCCGTCGACTTCTTCTTTGCAGAAGAAGCGACGGGCCCCGTTCCCGCAGGAACAGGAGGACCAGCAGAAGAGCTCCCCGGCTCGCTCAGGCCGGGCCCTTAGAAGATCCCGAAGGAGTCTTCTTAGGGGGGGAGGAGGCAACCTTCTTCTTCTTCGGCTGTTTAGCCTTAGAAGTCGAAGGGGAAGGAGAGGCAGCAGACGACGAAGAAGACGACGAAGACGACGACGACACCTTCTTCCTCTTCCTCTTCTTCTTCGCCAGGCTCCGCAGGACAGACGTCAGTCTTCCATCCAGGAGGGAGCCGGGGCAGTTGCCGAAGCAACAGGGCCCGACTGCACCTGTCCGGAAAGACCTGAGACTGTGACAGCACCACCAACAGCAGGAACAACAGGAACAGGTCCGGGAACAGCAGGAACGGCAGGAACATCTGAAAGAGAATGTGCAGGCCCCTGATCTGAAAAAGGAATTGAGCGGTGGGACAGCAACAGGTACGGCAGGCACGGCAGGTACCACAGGAGAGCCAGGCGTCCTGTCGGCAGTTACCGTCATCCTCGGCACTGGCGGCAGGTCCAGGGGGGTACTCTTTGGGCAGGGCGGAAGTCCGGGGTCGGCAATACAAAGAATCCAGGTGGTGGTGGCACCGTCCTCTTTGGCACGGCAGTAATGGGTTTTTGTATAGCAGCCGTGGGTGTCACCGACATTATATGTGGCGTATACACCAGATGCGGTGGCATCTCATATGCTGGTGTCGTTACTGTGGTTGTAGTAGTGGTCACCGCACCATGAGTGACACTGCCGACCCCGCCAACCGCTGAATCAACCCATTGGATGCTGGGCACTCCCTGCAGTCCCCAGCGACTCCCACACCTGTCCCAGGTCGTCCTTCGCTGATGGCACACCTGCGGAAGCAAGAGTCGGGTTAGTTAGAGGGGTTTCCTCACGCCTGGGGGGAGAAGCACCCCCCCCAGAGCGGACGGAAGACCCCGAGTACAGCTGTACGTCCTCCGGGTAGCGGGCGCCCTCATCCACACTCGACGGATCGAGAGAGGAGAAGGACTCCGCTACCCCCCCGCAGGGGAAGGCGCGAAACGTGGGGGCTGGCCGGGGGGCAGGAAAGAGGACGAAGTGTCCGTTACCAAAGGAGTCACTGGACTTTCCGATGACTTCTTGGGTGGCCTAAGTCTCTTCCTGCCCTCGTACAGCACCCACTGCGCCTCGGACCAATTCATACATATGACACAGGGCTCGTTGCGGGAGCACTCTCCGCCCCCGCACAACGAGTACAAACCTCGTGAGGGTCCACATCAACAAATGATCTAAAACCTAAACCTCCCACATCTACGCCCCTCCAGCCCGGGACACACTCTACGGGCGACTGGAGGGCGCGGTGATATCTCCATTTCTTCCTCACTCATTGCAAGATCAATAAAGAAATGTACAAGTACTTACAGTCACTCTGATTTATACGAGAGAGGGCAAATACTCAAACTCAAAGCAAACGACAAAGCGGGCAGAGCGATGACGAAACACGTCCTTCCCACACACGGCCGAAAGCAAAAGTTTGTTTACCTCCCAGTCGCGCGGCGCGCGACGATCGGACAAGCAGTTAACTACCGTTCTCCCCTTGTTCGAAGCTTACGACCGTTCCAGCTGCCGCTAGCTACTTCCTATTGTTAAAGGACCGAGGGTTTGTATTACGTATCGGAACAAACTAAAATTATTATTATTATTATTATTATTATTATTATTATACAAAATTTCAACTTCTTCACCACTTTCAACTTTCTGGTTTTAGTAGTATCACTTGGTTCTTCCTTTTTGCTTACTACTCCTACTAAAGGCCTCTTTAAAAAAATAACTATCCAAGGAAGATTGCTTCTCCTGCTACTTTTAAACAATGTTCCTGAAATGACTCAGGCAAACTTCATCGAACTGTGCAAGCATACGACCTGTGTAAGCCTTTTCGGGGTGTCTCTTTTCTACTGATTGCACCTTATGAAAAGCAGCTAGAGCATTCTTAATTTCTGCCGTTGTCATAGAGTCCTCGTCCTCCTCCTTGCCGCTGCTAGAGAACTCCTCTTGAACGACATTATGTTGCATGGCCTCCAACTCCTTCAGGTCATCCATCGTAAGCTCCTCTTGGTGCTCCTCGAGAAGGTCATTGATGTCGTCCTCGTCGACGACCAGCCCAATGGACTTGCCGAGTGGAACGATCTCGTCAAGATCTGGTCGCGAAAGTTTCAGGATCGTCAACTGTTTCTGAATCTGCAGCACCAGCTTCGCCTACGTCGAATCCCTCGAAGTCTCGGGTGGATACGGCATCAGGCCAGAGTTTCCTCCACGAGGAATTCAAGGTTCGCCTTGAAACCTCCTGCCAAGCTTGGTCGATGAGTCAGATGCATATCACGATATCGAAATGCTCCTTCCAAAATTTACGCAAGGGGAGGTTTGTGGTATCGGTGATGTCGAAACATCTCTTGAAAAGATGTTTCGTATAGTACAGCTTCTTGAAGTTCGATATCACTTGCTGGTCCATGGGCTGGAGGAGAGGGGTGGTGTTAGGGGGAAGATAAAGAACCTTGATGAAGGAATACTCCGCTAGGATATCTTCCTCGAGGCCAGGAGGGTGAGCTGGGGCATTGTCCAACACCAGCAGGCATTTCAGAGGGAGGCGCTTCTCTTCCAAGAATTTCTTCACTGTCGGGCCGAAACACAGATTTACCCACTCAGTGAACAAAAGCCTCGTTACCCAGGCTTTCGCATTAGCCTGCCACATCACTGGAAGCTTCTCCTTAAGCATTTTGTGGGCCTTGAAGGCTCGAGGAGTCTCGGAATGATAGACAAGTAGGGGCTTCACCTTGCAATCCCCACTGGCGTTCGAACAAAGTGCGAGCGTAAGCCTGTCTTTCATAGGCTTATGCCCGGGTAGCTTCTTCTCTTCCTCCGTGATGTACGTCCTACGAGGCATTTTGTTCCAAAAAAGGCCAGTCTCATCACAGTTGAAGACTTGCTGAGAACTGTAGCCTTCCTTGATCATCATCTCATCGAACGTCTTTTTAAAGGCTTCGGCCACTTTTGTGTCCGAGCTGGCCGCCTCCCCATGCCGCACCACCGAATGGATATCAGTCCGTTTACGGAATTTCTCGAACCACCCATGCGAAGCCTTGAAGTCCGGGGTTGGCGTTGATGTCCCTTCTCCTCTGTCGTCTTCGGCCTGGGCAATCAAATAGCCGAAAATAGCGCTGGCCTTGTGGCAGAATGCCGTCTCCGTTACCGTATTGCCAGCGATTTCTTTGTCTTTTATACAGACAAGAAAAAGCCTTTCCATTTCATCGTGCATGTGGGTCCTCTTGCTGGACAAAATAGTGACGCCCTTGGAAGGTGTAGCTGCTTTGATAGCATCCTTCTGCTTAAGGATGGTGCCTATTGTCGATGGATTTCGGCCGTATTCCTTGGCGATCACACTCAATCGCATACCAGCTTCATACTTCTTGATAATCTCCATCTTCGTTTCCAAAGAGAGCATCCTCTTCTTTCCGTGAATTTCAAGTTTCTTGGGACCCACGACTACGTATATACTGTACGTAATTATGTTATGTAGTACGTAGGCAGTCCCCGGGTTACGACAGGGGTTCCGTTCTTGAGACACGTCGTAAGCCGGAACATCGTCAAAAATCCAAAGAAAACCTTACTTTTAATGCTTTGGGTGCATTGAAAACTATTTAAACTGCATTCTTATGGCATTTTTCATAAAAAAACCTTCAAATATTGATTATTTTGCATTTTTGGTGTCATATTTCATCTGCCAGATGAGCGTTGTAGGTGTCGTAACCCTGGAAATAATGTCTGGTGAATATAATTGAAAAGCGTCGTAACCTCGGAACGTCGTAAGACGAGACCGTCATAACCCGGGGACTGCCTGTAGATGCATGATGGGAGGGATGCTGACCAATAGGAGAGAAGGATCTCATGGCAGTGACTAGCATCAGGCACCAATGGGAGAGCGGGAGGATGGTGGCGAGTCTACTCAGTTGGCGGCGCGCTAGTTTCAAAATGTTATCGGTGGTCCGGGTGAATCTCGGACTTTACAGCAACAACCTTTCGTATCTTGAGCAATTTTCGTATGTATAGCCGTAATTTTTTTTGTATTTGCTTTCGTATCTCGAGTTTTTCGTAAGTTGAGCCTTTCGTATCTCGAGGTACCACTGTATAAGTAATTACATATGGTATAATGCTTCAATACTGATATATATATATAAAGTGGGCGCTGAAAGTCTTTGCACCCCTGAAGGCTGCGCAAAGACTTTCAGCGTCTTAAAGAATCCTCCATATCAGTCACGGAAAATGCCTGAGAGAAAAAATGACTAATTGGCACCTTTTATTGTTTCCACTGTGTCCTTGATTAAGGAAACAATAACTGATCAGTAGCTCATTAGCCGTGGTGTAAGTCGGTTTTTTTTTGCTGGCACTCCTGTCAGGATTTGTTCGTCTCGTGGTGTTGCCCTTGTGTTGCCAATCCCTGTGCCTTTATGCGTAATGGTGGGTCCTTATACTTCTAGGGATGATCGTGTAAGGGTCATTCAGTGTTTTGAATTAGGGTTAAATACCGCTGAAATTGTGCGGCAGACGGATTTGAAGCGTCGAACAGTTCAGAACATTGTTGCGCGGTACAAGGCGTCAGGGAAGAAAGAGGTACCTCTTCCCGCCAAGAAGTCTGGGAGGCCCCCGTTGCTGTCTGAACGATCTATTTCGCTACTGAGAAGGGAAGCAGAGCTTAATCCTTCACACAGCGCTCGTCAATTCAGGGAAGAAAACCCTGAAATTTTAGGAAAGTGTAAAGTACGTACTTTACAGACGTACTTGTCATGCAAGTTGGGATTCAAGAGTGTTGTGGCTCCTAAGAAGAGCAAGCTAACTGACGCCCATATTAAGAAACGAAAGTTTTTTTTTCATAGATTTGGTAAATGGGACGTTAATAACTGGAAAAAAGTGTTGTTCACTGACGAATCCACATTCCATTGCTCGGCAAGCACCTCAACGAAAGTTTGGCGAAGTCCCCGCTTAACAAGTGCAGTGACAAACTTATTCGTCATCGTGAAAGTTTCCGCCCAAAACTTTGATGGTATGGGGTTCTATGGGTTATGAGGGAGTTGGGGAATTGTGTATATTTGAAAATAATGAACGAGTGAACCAGCACATTTATTACGTTGTGCTAAATGAAATATTTAGAGGGGAGCTTTGAGAAGACAGGTGCTTCAATTCTTCAGCAAGACGGCGCACGGTGCCACACAACGCCATTGATTAGGAACTGGTTGCAGGATTGTGGTGTGGAGCTTTTAAGTGACTGGCCCCCTAATTCCCCTGATTTTAGTCCCATAGAAAATCTGTGGTCGATCATTAAAAAACGTTTGCAGAAGGTTGACTGCTCCAATATCGAGAAACTCAAAGCCGCCATCATCGCTGCTTGGAACAGTATCGAACCAGAGATCTGTCAGCACCTCATTGAAAGTGTTCCCCGACGGCTTGAAGGCAGCTAAAGAGAACAAATTTGGTGCTACCAAATACTAGAAAGTCTAAGGTAAACTGACACACCATTTCAATATCTTTACTAAATTTTTGCATTCCTTTACAGGTCGAAGAAGGTGCGCGTGTATGCGTTTGCCTAAATTGCACTGGGGTGTAAAGACTTTCGGCGCCTACTTTATATATACGGTATATATATATATATATATATATATATATATATATATATATATATATAGATGAGAACTAACTTTCAATCGTAAAAATATGCCTATAGATAATAATGGTAATAAAAAAAAAATGTGATGTGAATCAATTTATATATCATATAGTATGTACATAAATGGTCTGTAAACCACAGGTTTTAAAGAAGTCAGTACTAATGCCCTAGAATATCATTCAACTGGATACTTTTCCAAAATATTTTTGATCCATTATCATTAGTATATTACTTTTATTAATTTTAAAACTAAATGTCCATCTTCTCACACTAATTAGCATATGTACTTACATTTAAATGGCCCGACATACACTGCATGACCTTTAGGTTAATTCCCCTAGAAATTGCAAGCAACCTTTCACAAAAGTTTTTTAATTAAGCACATAAAAATATCTTGTTAAGTTTTGCCTTTGTATTACCTGTATGTGTAGGTCACGATGACAGAATAAAATGACCAATGCTGCCACATAACTTGAGCACCACAAAACTTAAAAATATTGGGAATGCAAATCACAAAAACAAAAAATACAACATATTTATTCTAAACACTTTACAGATTAAGACAACCTAGCTAGTCTTGAAATGAACAAAAGAGACAAGTCAGACTTATATGAGACAATGAAACAATAATCTTTATGGGTATGCCAGTAGTTAAGAAAAGTATTGGCCACCAAGGAGTAGGCACATTTTACTGAATAAAGGAACCCAATATTACAACAGCAAATTTGTCAGCTAAATATACAGCAGTTCCACAGGTAATTATATCTCATGTGAGGAGGATTTGCTTTGGTGAATGAAATTAGTATTATAATTCTTTAACATGAAATTGACTAACCTCTAATATTTTTTAATGTACATGAGATTCAATTTATATTTAACAAACCCCCACATATATCAAGCCTGTAAGCAAAAGGAAGGAAACAATACCAAAGACAATGCAGTCCTATTCTAATTCAACTTTCACCAATTCATAAAAAATGAAAAAAGAAAATTTATCTTATGTTTCCAACACAGCAAAAACTATATAAAATTTAATAAATATACTATACTTCACTTTTAAAAGAAACCCAGTTAAAATGCACTATACTACATCAGCAGTCATTATATATCATAATAATTAAGTATAACTACTCGAGTCTGAAAGAATCAATAAAATATATTTACTGACAAATGACATATCTGCTCAAAACAATGTCTGAATGACAAAAATGAAATGGGTACCTCCAAAGCTACCTAAAACACATGTAATGAATATCAAAACGAGATATAATTTCTCTATAAAGTAATAAAATAATTATTTTACCATTTAAGGAGAGAGAGAGAGAGTTAAGTATATCTTAGTTTGACCAGACCACTGAGCTGATTAACAGCTCTCTTAGGGCTGGCCCGAAGGATTAGATATTTTTACGTGGCTCGAAACCAATTGGTTACCTAGCAATGGGACCTACAGCTTATTGTGGGATCCGAAACACATTATATCGAGAAATTAATTTCTATCACCAGAAATAAATTCCTCTGGTTCCGTGTTAGCCGAGCCGAGAATCGAACTCCGGACCACCGGATTGGTAGCCGAGCGCGAAATCCACTCGTCCAATGAGGAACTGACAGAAAGAAAGAGAGAGAGAGAGGGAGAGAAAGAGAGAGAGGGAGAGAGCGTTAGGTGTATAGTATCAGGATTAATTATATAGTACCCATGCACAAATTAGAAAGAAAATATGACAATTATTTGAGTAAGCAAGTACGTATTCGAATGTAATCTTTCAAATAAACCTACAACATTTGTGTCATTATATCTACTAAGATGTATTTGTCTCTTCCAGGAATTCAAAACATTTCATTAATGGCTTAACATTCCAAAGTTTTTTGTAATGTGATTAGTCATGGTTTTCCATGTTGTAAATCATCAATCATTTGAAAACTTGATTGTGTTTCATCCTCTAGAGAAACCTCCAAGACAATAAATGAAAATATGACAGCTATATAGAGTTTGTGTATACCATAATGAATTTGATATACTATGGCTTTCCAAACTTTTTCTTAGTAAGTTTCATTGGATGGAATAATCAGCAATAGTTAACCCTTTTTAGAAACTTATTAACCTCAAGAAATAGGATTGTTGATTTTATTGTTTTACCTGCAATGTACACTAACTTTTTCTTTTATTTCCAATGTACTGTACTCCTATCACATTTTCAACATTAATAGTACAATGTATAAAGGAAATTTAGGTAGTTTTATCTAGGATCATAAGAACTTAACTTCTGATCAAAATAACTACTGTATGCACTATTCTTGTTACAAGAAAAAACTAATAGTACCTGTATTACTAGATTTACATGGAGTACAGCCGTATCATGAACCTCAGGAAATGCTGTATAGTGTAGTACAGCAGCGTGTTAAAGGAACATTGTTTACTTACTGTTACTGTATATGGTGGTGTCCAAGAACTACATTTACACAATGTATTAGATAAGACAAGACACAATCTATGTTGAGTAACACATGAACCTACGTATTTATCTACATAACAAAATGTCATATGTCTAATCTACAGTACAGTACTTAGATATAACACTGAGCAATATTATAATGGAAACACAATTAACTACTAAACACATCAAATAGAGACTGCAATTAATTAGGCATGCAGAGAGAAAGAAAACTAATGTGCACATAAAGTATAAAGGCAATGCAAGGTTATTGGAAACAAAGATCGTAAAAAAAAAGAAAAAAAATTAGAAAGTGCAGGACCCATTGCAACCAAAAGCACAGGCTCCCAGCATCGGGGGTTGCAGAACACAGACGATGCTTGCAAGCGACTTCCTGGTGTTCTCTAATCATCCCCACCACTACTAGTCTGCAACAGTAGACTGGATAATAGGTATCTATTCTATGAGAATTTCACTATTATTGGAAAAATAAAAAAACCACAGAAGTTTAATTTTAAAAATGTACAAGCTACATTAAGTCAATGCTAAAGAGTTTGTTTCAGTGAAAGACAGTAACTTGTGAAAAATAAAAAAATAAAAAAATATTTGCTTGCTTATTGTCATTAATTAATTAATGACTGGCAATTCTTTTAAGCTCCTTTTTGGTCTGTCCATCTTATCTTTTCTGTTAATGTTATTTTAAAGCATATGACAAAAACAGATACATATGTAGCACTTATTGAAACAGGATACGGCAAAAGAGCTCTTTCAAAGACTAATTGTAACCAAAAGTTTTTCTATC
This sequence comes from Macrobrachium nipponense, assembly GCF_015104395.2. Taxonomy (NCBI): domain Eukaryota; kingdom Metazoa; phylum Arthropoda; class Malacostraca; order Decapoda; family Palaemonidae; genus Macrobrachium; species Macrobrachium nipponense. Next base: position 44,032,270 of record NC_061094.1, read on the forward strand.
AATTTTTCAATGTAAAATAGGGAAAGCAAGCCATTCAATATTATATTACCCATAAATCAACACCTTACCTAGCTGGGAGAGAGAGAGAGAGAGATTCTCATTTCCCATTTTCATGTAGATAAATCCGTATATGTACATGTACTGTAAACCTTTTCTAAAGTATGCAAACTAAATTTAAATCAATGTTTTGCTGATCATACTTTTGTATTTATGAATTTTGTCAAATTATAAAAGTAAATCCAAAAGAAAATGACACATTATCATTTTAAAACTTCATATTCAATTGTAATAAGTAAGAAGTAAATACTGCCTATGCAAAAAATCTAGAAATATTAAGATACAGATACAAACTATGGCATTACACTTCTTAGCTAGGGAACAAAAAAAGAAGAAAAAAAAAACATATTCAATTCACTTCTTTCTTTCTTGATTTTATCTTGAATAGTTTTGTAATTAATTTTTTTTATTTCAGTTCATAATTTATAAAATGCTGTAGCAGACAAATTTACATGTAATAAAATTTACTGTTTTTGCTATTAGTTACACAAAATAGTTCTAATGTATGCATATTCAATGCTACTTTTCAAATGAAGTTCCATTTCCCAGTTTTCAGATAATGACAGACTATCCTGTTCATTCATAGCATTTTGGATTGTTCCATAAGAATGCATGCATTCTATATACGTAGTGCATAATAAACCAGGGCAATAATAATAATACTATTACAGTATAGAGTGCATTCCTCCTTAAGGGGATTTATTAAAAACAAATTCTGATTCAACAGCATCCAATTTCAATCTTTTCTTTTCATTCCATATCTCGTTATCAGGTAAATGGTATAAAATATTCCAAGTCATGGAACAGTAAAATAAGGAATAATATGTAAATGTGTGCAAGTATTTATGGTGGGAGGGAGGAGGCTGAAGTAGTGGAAGAACAAGTGGTCTGAATTCTAACTGGTTGGTTGTAATGCCAGATGACCTTAATACTCAATTCACATCCTAGGATGTCTTCTCAGTTACACTGAAGGAGGTTCAGGAGGTTCCTGCATGCGTGGCCAATATGATGCCTCATTTAAGTGAGGAGGTAACTGTCTGTGGTTTCTCCCCTCCTCTTTATGGGTGTTTGGCACCAGTTAGGCGCTCTCTCTCTCTCTCTCTCTCTCTCTCTCTCTCTCTCTCTCTCTCTCTCTCTCTCTCTCTCTCTCTCTCTCATTCCGTTAGTGGTATGGACATTTCTAGCCTACTTCCCTCTCCTCCTTCTTAATTGTGTTTGGTGCAGACTGGTTCTTTAGGTTTCTCTGTGTCAGGAAAATATTTTGATTTAATTTACAGCATTTATGTCAATTTTTTTTTTTTTTTAAGATTTTGTAGAGCATCAAGAAGAGACATGTTTCAATAATCTGGTGCTATGTCTATGATTTTCCCAGCTTTATCATCAATTCTTTCCTACAGGGTCTTCTCTGGAATTGATGACTATGATGATTAATTATGCCTCCTACCCCTACATCGCATGAGAAACACTTCAAGAGCTTCGTAGTTATCATCCCAATGTGTGAGTGTTAGCATCTACCCACCATGCATAGAATAATAATACTTTCTTTAAAGACCTCCCTGGAGGTTCAAGGTCATCTTTATGAGGAGCCGAATGGTTTTCTTATTTACATAGTCTAACGTATAACCTTCTTTCCTTCTATAATGGGAGTGACATTTTATTTCATAATCTTCTTTATGGCCTTTTCATCTTTAGGTGATTTTGGTTCACATAGCTTTAGCAGTTACGTCTTATGTGGCATTTTTGTTGTCTTAATTGCTGGAGGTTTCACAGACATTCCAGTCACTCAAGGAAGTGTAACCTCAATCCAAAAACTTCTTGTAGCCTATCTGACAAGCAAACAAAGAGGAAAAGGAAGACACTTCTGTCAGTGCTTTGCTCTACAGTAAAGTGAAGGAGAGCATGTCTACAGATTATACATAGTGTTTCTAATTCCAATTTACTGATGATCACTTGAAAGTGTCATCTACATATGTACATAACAGTAGTACGTACTGCAAAGGACAGGGTCCCCACTGAAGACACCTCTCTTCGACCGAGCCCACAAACAAGTGAGGACATAGAACCCTTAATGAAGATCACATCACATCACTGCATCACCTTCTGGTATGTATGGCCCTTATGGGTAGTCAAGGAGGCCTTCCTGATGCATACGAGCATATTTAAGATGACCTTTCAGGGCCTCCTCCAGATTTTCAAAGCTGGGGTGATCTTACTTACATATACAGTACTATGGTTAAGATGTTTCCATTTGTCTTGTTAACAGGAATGTTGGTAAAAAGGCTCTCAATCCAGCAAAGCTATGATGCCCATCAAGAGGATGCCTGAGTTTCAATAGGTGGTTTGTCAATGACAAATAATACTGGTGAAGAATATAAGGATGTGGTGTCATCAAGCCTTCTGTGACATTTTATATAAATATGTATTGGTTGATGATGGACCACAGAGGGTTACCAGGCCTGTGGGTTTTGACTGTACTAAATATGTATTCAGGAATAAGAACACATAAACGATGAGACATAATAGCACATAGCCCTGGGATTCAACCACATATGTGCAGTACTACTGACTGACACTGACTACAACTTTCTTCCTTTCTGTTAAGGAGTGTTGTATCTGGGATGATTTCATAATGCAAAGAGAACTCATTTAAATACTGGATTCATATAAGAAAAGCTATATTAATTTTTAAAAATTCAATTCTGATGAAGTAAATCCAGAAAACATGAAATTCCAGAATATCCTCAAATGCATATGGTATTAAGCATTAAAAAGTCTCTGACATTGCCAAAGAATATAGGTAAAAAGCAAGTAACTGTCATTAATTTTTAGTATCAATTTATGATAAAAAGTTGAGATGGCTAGCCAATAAGCAAGCAGCTTTCTAAAACTACTTTAGGAAGATGAAATAAGTAATTGACAAATTAGCATGCAACATTCCCATACTATGAGCAAAATACTCATGCAAAATTAAACATTAACTAAATATCTACTAAAGAAAATGCAATGAATGAAAAAAACACAACATTGTATTTGCATACCAATATAAATTTAAAGAAGAGAACTTTATTTTATACTCACGTTTTCTTCTTGATCATTGAGTGTTCCCCCAAAGTTCACATAGTCACGCAGAGTGGAGATACCAGGGGATTTGAGTCCCAGAATAAAAAGCAAGCAGCCACTTACATAACGGAGTAGAAACAAGACAAACTCCATCTTGTCTGTAAGTCTGAAAACACCATCGAGACAGGAATTCATTACGTCTTTGACTAAAACAAACAATTGAACAATTTTCAATACTCCATTAAACAAAAACACTGTCTCAAAATACTACAAATTTGTGTTAGAAAATATAACACGAAATCTGTCACTTAACCACTGCTACTTTAGTGGGTATCTTAGTCACAGCAGTGATGAACTTTTTAACATTTATTCATTCATCACTGCCCTAAAATTATATCAAGTTGAAATAAATGATCTGGGAATCTGTGTGCATTAGGTTACCGTGTTTTGTAAGAGATGATAATGACCACTACTGACCTGGTCTTTTTAAACTTCTTTATCATCACATTCTAAATTATATTTCTTAGCAAAAGCTTGAGTTGTACTTACGTAGTCAAGTCAAACCACCAGTCTTCATTTCGTAGGTTAAGAAACGCAAGATTTTCAGACACGAAAACAAGAGTCCAAAAAACAAGGAGAACCACTCCATGACCTCTAGTAGGGACTGTTGGCAGAAGGTAGTTCCTCTCCAGGAACACAATACGAAGTGACAACGGCCAGCAGATGACGTTGCAACAAAAGTACAGAATCATGTACCCATATATCACATGGTCACCTGAAAGGAAAACCATATTGAGAAACTGTTGGACATACAGGAAAAAATTGCATTTCAAAAGAAAACTAACTTCAATTTAATGTCAATAAAGCACACTACTACAAAGTAAAGTCTACTGTATTCTCCTGTCTCAAGGTGTAGAATGTCATGAAGTAATTTTACCATAAAACATAAGAGCTGAAGTTCTAAAAATTTTTTTGGCAATAAAACTTGATATAAACTTTCTGAGGTAGCACAAATCACTTCAATTTATCAAATACTCACGTATTTAAATCTTCTTGAGCTTCAATGTCGTTTCTCTACTGATAATTACAAAATCTAGACTGACTTATGGCATTCAAGGTTAAAGCCTGTACAGAATCACAGTTCCTAACCTAACCTACCTGTACTTTACACTTTACATTAAATTTAGGAGATTTATAAAAAGTAAAAACTAAAATCAATAGCATAAAATATTCATAATAATGTAGCTGACAAGTACAGATCAAGTGAAGGGATAGAGTGGATGAAGAATGGATTAGGTTCCTGAATTTAGAAATATAATGAATTATGATGAAACATAGTGAAACAGGAGTTGGTGAGTTCATAAGGTGATAGGACTACGTATTTACAGGTACAGGTTATAGTACAATAAAATAATGTTTATGTCAAGAAAGGCCAAATATTCTAAAGAAAATAATGCAATGCTACTGTGATGTATCTGCACTTACCTATAACTGTTGCTTGGAGTGTAAGCCTTGCAATAGCTATAAAAAGCATCAATACCGTTAAAAAGACCTGCATCCCAAATAGCACTGACTTGGGCCGTAAATACTGGTCTGTGACAGTGGCATATTTTCGATACATAACCCACTGCCCTGTACCAAACAGCAGAATGAAGGCTGCATACACTGCAGAGGTGACAGTATCCAGGAAACAATGGGAAATGCCATGGTTTACCCAGATGTGGTCAAACGTTACATTAGGTGGGCAGTACAGCATTTTCAATGATTCTGGGATTTCTTATTTTCTAATATTCACCTGTGGGTTAAGAGAAGGTTAGTCTTAAAAATTCGATCAATCTATGGGTTCCTTGCCAGACTTTACTAAGTTACATAAAAAAAAGGAGTCTTATACAGTTGTAACTAAACTCCTACATAAAAAAACCTTAAATAAGTAAAATTTAAATATCATATAAAATGAAATACATGTTATATATTAAAAAGTTTTTGTAAAATTTTTGAGTTGAAACAAAGAAATCTTAAAATCACTGAGCATTTTGAAAAACATTAAACACTTTTAACTAATTTTATTAACTAGCTAATGGGTACTACTTACTGCAATCAATGTTACACTTAAGACATAAAAAAAAAACCCTTGACATCAGGATTTGTAGCAAACAGAATAGAATGACTTGATCAATTTGCTTATCACTGAACTTCAAATCCAGAAAAATCCTTTACTTATTGCAATATAGGCTAATATTAATGCAGGCGCAAGGCCATATGACTCAAACCTAGGCTAAGCACAAGTTATAAAAGTAGATTAAGGAAGGATCTGGACATACTGGCCACTTAGGACCCAGAGTCTTATACTATTCAGTTAAGTTACAATGCATCCTTCTATATGACTCTACTGGTTAGTTTTTGGAGTTCTAGGCCTAAAGGCCTAAGCCAAGTTGGGTGGGGGGTGGGGGGATGGAAGAGAATACCCCATTCATGTGAGACCTAGTAATATTGTAGGGTTGGTTAGAATTACAGAAATAATTGTACTTGACATACTAAAGTTCACTTTTAAAATCTACTTCATATTGTGACCTTTTACTGACTCTGTTTTAGTATATAGGGTAAAAAACCGCATGGTACAGGGGTGGACCATGTACGATCAATGTGTACAACCCCAAAAAAAGTACATTTTAACGCGTCCTGACTTCGGAGATGGGCATCAGACGCGACTTGTTGTTGGTGAGAAACGGAGCTAAAGACCTCTACTCCGGTGTCAGGACGCGTTATAATGTACTTTTCTTGGGGTTGTACACATTGATCGTACATGGTCCAACCCTGTACCATGCGGTTTTTTACCCTATAGGCCTAAGCCTAGACCTATCTTCCTAACTGGTCATCTTGAGATTTAGGCTTCTGAGTAGGCCTAGACATTTGTTATCATTCTCGTTGATGACTTTCAAGGGTTTTGTTTTTCTAACACAAATAAAAACTGGTTTGCCTGGGTGCCCCATAAATCTGTTATGGGGGTATGGGGTAGCTAAGGGAAATAAATGTGGTGCTCCAAAAATAGGCCTATTTAGGCCTAGGCTATCTGCAATAAAACGATGTTCTAGCCTACCAATCTTAAAAATTTAAACCCAATTTTTAAATCTTTCGTTTAGGTAACTAGCAAAAGGCCTAGATATGATCTAGAAGAAAACAAACGTGCGTACCAAAAATAGCTACTAGGTAAGGTAGGTAGGCCTATCTAGGATTCAGGCCTTCTCTACATTAAAAGATACTCTACTAGCTTCGTAAATCGAAAAATCGCACAGTTCATATAACTGGCATGATAGTATAAATCTACTATATAGTTAAAAGTTTTTAATTTATTATTAAACGTCATTTTTTCATTTCACTGTTGCATAACTGTACGTACCCTAGTGCTCACTAAGTACCTAGGGTACACTCAAAAATACTTACGCTTAATTTTCCCACTACTGTGTTAATCCACTTCCGTTTCTCTGATAAGATGCGATTAAACAAAAATAACTCTATATCTAAACACAGATCTTAAATCACATGTTCAATGACGTAAATGAAGCAAGCACCTTCCAAAAAACCAAATCAGGTGATTACTACTTCTTAGGTATTTGGATTCAAGATGACTTTTGTTATTGTTGGTTTGGGCGATCTTAAATAAAGATTTAATAGTGTTTCTCAGCAATCTCTTACGTTAGTGCATAGTTCTTCACAAGAAATTAAACCATGGAAAGATAAAGTTAACATACATACAAGAAACTGACTGAAGATTTGTTTGCATAACCCGATGCTACATATATCTAAAATCCCGGTTAAATTAGAAACATCATTTCATACATGTTGCAACAAGACTGCATTGCTTAAAGCATGTAATAGATTACTGTAATCAACTTCATATTTAATTAGAGTTTACAAAGTGACTGAAGATTTGTTTACATAACCCCTTGCTACAAATATCTACAATCACGGTTACATTGGAAATATAATTTCTATGGACTACGTGCTGCAACGTAGACTGCATTGCTTATAGCACGCAATAGATTGCTGTAATCAGTTTAAAATTTACTTAAGAGTTAACAAAGCGACGATATGTTTACATAACCCGTTATAACAAATATCTAAAATCACGGTTAAAATATAAACATCATTTTCATGCATTTTGTAATAAAGGCTGCATTGCAATAGATAGATTACTATAATCATAGATAAGCTGATGTGCGTCTGTTGATGGGATAGTCCACGGCCCACGGGCCACATCAGACAAATCATCGATTTCAACACGTTATGCCCTTGAACAAACGTCCACGCTGGCACGTAAACGGAGTGAGGTTAACAGAAATACCATAGAATGCATCATACGTACTACGTTTCCTTCCACAGTTTTGTTAATTTATCTCGATCTGAAAAGGTTTTTCATCAAATAGACTCAAGACTTAAACAGCGTTCTTATTATTATGTTAGCATGTGAACGGTCAATTAACATCTTTATTTATTATATTAAATCTAGCAACATGGCCAGACCTGGCAATGATCAGAATAAGTTCATCTGATTTGTATATCAGAACAAACAAAGCGATACTGTTTAAATTTCTCGCGCCATTAGATATATTGGGTTCCAAAAATGTATATGCGTAAAGAAAAGAATTCTTTCTTGAACACTAATGAAAGTCCTTGGTTTTTATTCACTGATTTCTAATAGAGTCCAGACTAAAAAAAAAAAAAAAAAAAAAAAAAAAAAAAATGTTCAAAGGTAGTACACGTACAATATGCTTCTCTTATCTATCACCTGCCTAATCTAATCTAATCAACAAAGACTGATCAACGAACCCCTGTAACTCTTAAAAAGTTGAAATGACCTTTTCTGGATATATATATATATATATATATATAGATATTATAATATATATATATATATCATATATATATATACATATATCTTTGTATGTGTGTTGAATGGTAAAAGACAAGTTTTCAGTGAGCTAAATCAAAATGGGTTAAATAGGTCACGCATAATTCAAGACATGTATTAATGGCCTTAAGTGACGTAGTGGTGAAAGGATAGGCTAAAATCAATGAGGTATGTAATCATTAACATAAAGAACATCTGTCAATAGCTAACCGCAATGGTTTTCGTAAAAGGAGTCTCTCTCTCTCTCTCTCTCTCTCTCTCTCTCTCACACACACACACACACACACACACACACACAGATTTACAAGGATTAGGATGTCTCAAAGACTTGTTAGTCCATCCGAGGAGACATCGTGTGCTCACTTATCTCTAGGAGCAGGTTTTGCTGTGGATTCACAGTGTCCTAATGATTTTGTCTAGCTTTCTTTTAAACTCTTCTACACTGTTGCTGTTTGCAAGTTCTGGTGGCAGTTTATTCCACGTGTCACATATTTCGTATGAAAAGAAGTTCCCACAATGGGATGTGTTGTATCTCTTCAGTTCTAGTTTCCATCCATTATTTTTTGTCTGGTTTTCGTTTAATGTAAATAGGTTACTGTCTACTTTTGTTATGCCTTTCAGTATTTTAAATGTTTCTATTAGTTGTCCACGTAATCGTCGTGTTTCTAAGCCATACAAGTTGAGAGAGAGAGAGAGAGAGAGAGAGAGAGAGAGAGAGAGAGAGAGAGAGAGAGAACCTGGAGGATATAACATTTGTGCTGCTATCCATGTACGAGAAAAGTGTGCTTGTGATATATATATATATATATATATATATATATATATATATATATATATAGAATATATAATATTATATATATATATATATCTATATATATATATATATATATATATATGTAATATTATGTATGTGTGTGTGTGTGTGTGCGTGTGTGTATTAGTTGAAAGATAAGCCAAGCACAAACAAACAGTACTATACTTAGAGAAATTCTAGTTTCGTTTGCGACAGAACTTTTTCGTTTTCATAGATTCTTCAGAATAACAAACAGTGACTGGAGACCCAGATGAGATCTTATAACACGAGGCTGCTTTTGGAATAAGTTGCGCAGTAAATAGAACACTTGTTCCATTGCCCTAAATACATGTGCTGTCTGTGTATCTGGCAAGTTATTCTTTTGCTGTTGCCCAAATCAGTAAGTCTGTCTATCTGTCAGTCATTAAATCAGTCAGTAAGCCTGTCTTTCTGTCTGTCAGTCATTGAATTAGTCAGTCAGTCTGTTTATCAGTCAGTCAGTCAGTCTGTCTGTCTGTCATTAGATCAGTTATTCTGTCTGTCAGTCATTAAATCGTCAGTCAGTCTGGTCTGTTTGTCTGTCAGTCTTGTCTGCTTGTCTGTCTGTCTATCAGTCAGTCACTCAGTCTATTTTTCTATAAGCCTACTTGTCTATTAGTCAGTCAGTCAGCCTGTCTGTCTGTGAGTCAGTCTGTCTGTCTGTCTGTTTATCAATCAGTCAGTCATGTTGTTTATCTGTCTGTCACTTAAGATAAACTCGACAATGCCTCCAAGACGCGATTAATCGCGTTCCTTCACCTCTGCAGATAACGGAAGACACTCAGTTAAGTTAAATTTAGGGACGGACAAAACCACTTATCAGTCTCATAGGTAGCGTAATGTCAGCTAAAGTTCGGCGCAATCGAAATTTCTATGTGGCGTATCAACACACCAATTTGCAGCTCTCTGGCCTCAGTAGTTTTTAAGATCTGAGGGCGGGCAGAAAAAGTGCGGAGGGACAGCCATCTCAGTTTTCTGACAGAAAAATAAACCTTGTTGTATTCGAGTTCTTAAATCCTCGTTTTCGGTGTGTGTGTGTGTGTGTGTGTGTGTGTGTGTGTGTGTGTGTGTGTGTGCTCATTGTTCTTCTTTCTTCAATAGAAGAGTTGTGACTAAGCAAGTAAATGAGTTGCTATCGTACGCTTCTCTAAGGATAAAACTTTTGAACGTTTATATCTTTTCGTGTATGTCACTGTCAGTTCTTTTACGTAAGTCTATCTTCAATCAGGGAATGCTAAATTTGCTATATATATATATTATATATATATATATATATAATATATAGATGAGAGAGAGATGAGGAGGAGGGGGAAAGAGAAGAGAGAGAGAGAAGGAGAGGAGGAGGAGATTATAGAGAGAAGGAGAGAAAAGAGAGAGAGAGAGAGAGAGAGAGAGAGACGAGAGAGAGAGAGAGAGAGAGAGAGAGAGAGAGAGAGAGAGTTGTGGGTAGTCACACACTGTTATGAAATTGGAACGTTATCGTTGGGATTGCTAGGCCGAAGAACCACAAAATAATGAGAGAGCTCACAGCAGGAATTAATATAGGATTTTGGGTTATACAACATCGTAAATAACCACCACAGACATTCACAGCAAAACTTGCCTTTTTACGATTAAATAATTTCTGAATTGTTCAAAATAAATACTTTGAGCGAATGTCCAATGATGAAAATAAAAGCGGGGAAGGCTAACGACTAAAATATAGGAATAACTAGGCAACTGAACGAATTTGTGAGCTTTTCAGAGGAAAATGAAAATACCATAAGGATGACCTTGAAGAGGGAGTTACTGACCTGGCCAAGAATGCTCATGAACGAAACCGGTATGAGAGAGTTGTTGTCCTTGAAGGCGAGAGATGATGGTATGCCGATGATGCAATAATTCTTGTTGCCGTTATTCCCTCTCCGCTCATCCGGCGCGAGATCATTTGTATCCGCCACTTCCACCCCGAATACAGCTCAAAAGCGAGCTTCAAAAAAGGAAGATTCAGCAAGATATTGATAAGATAAAACGCTAAGAAACTGATAGGCCTATTTGACAACCTCCATCATCTGGATTCTGGGTAAGACAACCTAATGGATAGAACAGAATATGGAATTAGGATTAAGGCAAGCACTGGGACCTACGAGGGCGTCCAGCGCTGAAAGGAAAATTGACAGCAAGAAGATTTAAAAATGTGTAAAAAGAGAAGCTGGGATATGAAACAGTTGTTTGAGAGGGTGGAAAGTCAGATGGAAGAAAGAATATTTTAACAGAGGTACAGTACAAGGAATGAAAGAGGATGCAGCTAGGGGGCGAGGGGAGTAATGCCTACAGTTCGCCATGTGAGGTGCACTGACGGCATTACCGCCTACCTACGGGGAAGACAATACAAAATAGATTTTCTAGCATTTCCACAAACAACGCCATTCACTAGTCTCATCCGTTAACTAGTCTCATCCGTTATGTTATTTTCCTATTTTAAAGGTATTTGTTGTTTTCGATATTTTTCCCCAAAGGATTATATATTAAAATAATGACAGAATATTTCAGAAGACACCTGAACATAAGTTGTATACTTCCACGATCTATGCGAAATGATTCAACCATTAGGCTACAAATTAATCAGTTAATTGGTTAATGTGTAGCCTAATGGCTGCGTCTGTAGCCATGGCCGACGAACTGAGTTCCCCCACTTAGAGCTACACTTTCCCTTCGTCGCTTATTTGTTCATTTAACTATTTATATTTATTAATTTATTTATATGCATAATCTCGATAAATTGGAAATGTATAATTATTTTCTCTGTGTTGTTTGATAGTTTGAATAAAAGTATGAAACTTATACATGGGGTTAATCAGATGCAAATTGGTAAATATTTTCTTTCTTAGAACATTCAGTTCACCAACAAAGAACTGTTCTTCCTAATTATACAAATAAAGTAGATTTTCCACTTAGTACGCTACCAATAAAATAGGAAATTTTACATTTAAAACGATAAGAGAAAAACTTCATTTGGAAAAAAAGTGTATGAATCACTTTGAATCGATCAGTGTAAAGATGATACAGGCAGTTATAAATTATCTACACTTCCATTATGATCCTCTTATTTTGTCATCGTCATAGTGTTTTATTTAACCTTTATGTCTCTCTAACTTTGATCACTGTAAATTATAACTGACAAATGAACAAACGAGAGGGCTCTGCTAATAGACCGAATGGAGCCCACAGCCGGGACCCCAAAAATAAACTTGGATGATAAAATATCCTATTTTTTATGCGCAGTCGTTCAGCCCTTCCGATGTCTTTATTTATTACGCAGCACAAATCAATTGAGTTATCGAAGCTTAACGTATTTTTTAATCAACATACGCTTTTGAATTGGTAATAATTATATTATTTTATAAATATTTCCATTATTATTTTGATTCTGCCTTTCTCGTTTTTAACTCGATTCTTCGATAGACTACAATCCCCCCGCCTCCGCCCCCTACTTTGCCTATGCTCATATCCTGGTAGGGCCACGCTTTATTGATTGCATTATCAAAAGGTTAGTTCCTTCGCCGCGTACATCTGTGAATGCTTACCTTGTTAACCTCTCTCTCTCTCTCTCTCTCTCTCTCTCTCTCCTCTCTCTCTCTCATCACTATAATTTATTAAAAGGTAGGCGTTGTAGTGCTTGGTATATTGCCAATTGACTTATGATCTATACATATTAATTAGTCCTATTTTAGACGCCACGTATACAAAAGAAGCCTTTTTCGCAGGTCTGCTGTTAAGAGCTGCTCCTTAATTAAGGGCCGATGTTCGTATCAGGCCAGTTAAATCGGCAACAACTAAAAATGACGTCGACTGTAGATTTGCTTAGCGACGTCCCTTTCCGCTACGCTTGCATAACTGCAGGGCTTACTGAGTGAGGCGACTTCGTCTGGACAGCTCTACTTTAAAAGCGGCGGCCGGACGTAACTAATGACCAATTCGCTTGTGCTTTCGCGGGTGTCAAGATAATTTACGGTTTGCTGTCGTGAAGAGATTGTGTGAATAATTATACTTTGCGGATGTCTTTTGTGTTTCGTTTTGTATCTTCTATGGGTAAATGGCGATGCATTGCAAGAATAGCAATATTTCGATACTCCTTCTTCTAGCTGATTTCTTCTTTCTGCGTTTTTATTGTTATTTTTTGAGTTTCAAGTTAATGGCCTCTACGAGTTTGTTCCATATGAATACGGTTTATCGTCTGAATAATAATGGCAATAGTAACAACACCAGAATCAAATGGGGTAAAAAAAAGTATAGCTATTTGACGGTTCACCCGTAGTACTATGATGCGTTAGTCTAGCGAATTTTGTCACTTGATCGCAACGCAGTTTTCAAACCCAGTAGGTCTACTTGGAAAGGATTAACCTATTGGTAAAGCTAATCCTAATCGTAATAAATAGCAAATCCCTAACATGTTTTTTTTATTTCTCGTTTGCCTTAGAGGAGCTTGAATTTGAAACATTTCTTTGGGTGAGACTAGCTATCTATGTGAGCCTATTTCTGGTTATCTTTTTTGTGCACATTACCTAACCGAACTGACAGGATCGATATCTTCCAAAATAGGTTCTGCACTAAAAAGGCACGACCATTATTATTATTATTATTATTATTATTATTATTATTATTATTATTATTATTATTATTATTATTATTATTATTATTATTATTATTATTATTATCGATACAAAGATAATCAAGTTGTTTAAAGATCAGAATAAAATATGGCTCCTTTTCCTGCGTGTTAAATCTTGGTATTTTATTACAGACACAGAAAATGAATAGGCTTTACGAGAACTACTACTGTCTCCATCGTCAGGGGAAATAAAACTAAATGAAACGTCTAAAAGTAAAGATTATTTCATATCAGTTCCTGTTTGATATGTGACTACTCGACCGGTCCGGTTATGAATAGCTTCTGAGCCAATTAAATTTCAAAGAAATTTGTTTAGTTAGCTTTGATAATATTATTCCCCTACTGGCCCTACATCTCAAGTTGTCCTTCGGTAGTTTGACGAGTAATGATATTATTATTTTATAAATTTATTTATAAAAATATGAATGGATGGATTCCAAGGTTGAACTTCTTTGTGACAGACCTTTCTCTGAAGAACAAGCGAGTGACTTTCTCTACTATACACTGACCTCCGATACTGGGACGCCAATTAAATACAAATAAAGCAAATAAGACCATAAATAGTTTTAGTTGATTAATTCTGTACATTTAAATGTCAGTTATTAGCGTAATTCTTTCACCAGACAAGAAAATCGCATGAGAGATAAAGAATTTTGGACAGTCATTGATCTCGTAATTCATTGGTCTGTTGGCTGTCGTTATATTCAAATGGGCATAGCATTGGTGTAGTAATGAGCCCAGTGATGCCCGTCAAAAGGAAGTGTATAAATACGATGATTACACTTCCTTAAGAATTCAACAGTAGACTAAGATTAAGCTACAATATTTCAGTTTCGCTGGGACTGGCTAACCCTGTACTCTATCAATCCTGAAAATATATAACATAAACGTTTGCAGATATGAACATGATACATGAAAACGTTCGGGACATTAAAAGAAAGTTGAAATTAGGCAACGTTAACAGCGATTACTAAGAGCACGGTCTAGATAGTGTAAAGCTAGACGGAATCGTGTACTTTCCTTCGACAAGCCATTCATGTTGTTGGCTGCGCATACGCTGGCGCGCGTTTATTTTTTGAAATGTGCATCACGGCGATCATTATTACCACGGACGGCAGGTATTGACAAGCGATGACTGGACACATTATACATCCGCGCTATTTCCACAAAGCGTTCTTTTCTTTGAGGCAATATGAGTCGCGCGAGTGGAGTGGCGGTACTTTTTGTGTTTTATTATTAGACGCGTACACACACACACACACACACACACACACACATGCGCTCATACGCGCATCGAAAGAGAGAGGAGGTCTGGAAGAGAGAGAGAGAGAACGTTCTGATAAAAGTTACTATTGTGCGTTCGTTCGAACTCTCACTTAAGAAAACGAAGTCACAGTTCACCCTCAGTAAAAAAAGAAAGTTAAACTAGTCTAAAGAGATGAACGAACAAACAGTTATATTTGAAAAGAGAGCGTTCGGATGCAGGGATGGTTTGAGGACCATCTGATAGACAATTTTGATCAAATTAGTAATTCTGACCAAGTTGAACTAGATACAATATACATCCTATATAGGCGATTTTATATATATACAAACCAATCTTTTGTTTTTGAGACAATAACAATATTTCGCCCCGAGAGTATTTTATAATGCAAAGAGGATAAAGATTATATGCGTCATATTTATCGATTCTTGGTTTCTTACACACACACACACACACACAGAATAAAAATTATATATATATATATATATATATATATAGATATATATATATTTAACACACAATATACATGTGTGTATTTGAACAAAAAAATTTTCACCAACTCAAAATCAACATTGACGGGGGTTAACTAACCCCCACCCACCATCCAGTAAACATCGCATAGAAAACGAATGGGTTTCTAAGAACTCATCCAACGAAAAATATAAGAGTTCTTGTCTTCAACAAGACAAACAGAAAACCATTTCATCATTCCATCTGGGTGACTAATCTGGTAACGTGTATGTACACGTGAGGCCTTATATTAAAAAAGAGACTTATAAACTAGCTGTTTATATGTTTCACAACAGTCTAGTATTTCCTGGAAATTACTTATATAGTAGCAAGATAAAAGATGCTTTAAGATTTTGCCGTGTATTGTTCGTAGTGTGAATGGGGTCCATTCTCCAATCTTTGGTCAGTGCCCCCTTAAGCCACACATCGCCACTGTTTTCTATATTCTATTCTTAGTAGGCTGGGAACATTTGGTATCAAGTCTTTGGGCTCCTTTATTGCTTCACTTTTACTATGATCCTGCTTTTTGCAACTGTTCGAAAAAATCCAGGAAAAGGTAACCCTCTTTTGTCTCTATTGTACCTACCACAGTTTATTGAAATAACTGCTATTGTTACTCTATTCTGCAAAAGGAGGATAGAATGGACACGGAAGTTATCTATCTTTTAATTTATTTATGCAAATAGTTTTTCCGCAATGCACGCAACGCACAGAATTTTAAAAATGGGATTTTTTATGCATGACCATACACAACGTTTGCATTCTGTATGCTATTAATACAAAATTAAACAGCCAAACTTTCATTTTTTTTCTTTTTTTGCTTCTGAAGAATGCTTATTTGACAGAGTAGGAGACTCAGAACGGTAATACAATGAACAATCATGATAACAACCGCGCAAAGAAGAAGAAGAAGAAGAAGACGAAGAAGAAGAAGACAATGCTACACGCACTCTCGCAGTGCTAAGGTCCAGTGAATTTCGAGACTTGCTCAGAACGGTCCAGGTGTTCGTTCACAGACAATCGCATATGCGTGCACATTCGCAGTTAGAAGGTGTTAACGTGGACCAGTTATATTCAACCACCTGACAAATGCAAGTTCCACATACCTCGTTATACACGATCTTGCATTCTTGCTTATTCAATACCCATCCCCTTACAATTACCTCCTATTGTGAAGTTGTTCTCTTTGAGAACAATTAAAAAAAAAGAATATTAAAAAAAAATATGACCAACAAAACCTGCTTCGAAGTAGCCATTGCTAGGAGAATTCCCCGTTCAGAAATTGAAGGATATATGTATAAGGATGCTTGACACTGTTATTACCCTCACGTCAGTATTAGTTCTACATAAGAAAGAAAATGGACTCCGTAGGTCAGCCTCTTCGTTTTCTGTCAGAAACTCGGAAACGTTTTTCTGTTCGGGATTTGTGTTATTCACGATGGAAAAAAAAAAGTCTAATATACAAGGCCAGGACGTCGAGATCTACCGATATTGAATTGCATCCCCCCTCCCCCCCAAAAAAAATAAAATTTAGTTTTACAATAGGTGAAAGGATACAACGGTAGTAGTACCATGAGTTATAGTTTCACATAGCAACAGAAAAACGTTCACACTCCTCTAATTTGTTTAAAGGACGACTGATGATGCTACTGGTGAGGATTCAACTCAAATAAAGTGTCGTACGACAATGCTTGCTCGCCTTTACACGAAACGTGCTTTCCAGTTCATTCATCAAAAATCTGATTTAAATTGTATTAATTATTGTCGAATTAGAACGTTTGCGTGCGCCCAAAAGAAAACAACATCCTCTTGAACATAAGTAACCAGACCGATCTTAGCCATTTTCAAAAGGCGTAGGCCAAAATGAACGAGCCACGACGATTGAGCAAGTACTCGGCTGAATTCATATAGTCGCCGACAAGCGGTAAAAGTCGCCCAGTGCGCATGTTTTAATGTCTATCTTCTTTAACACCAACGAAACACGCTCAAACACTGTCCATGGGACGCATTGCCCTTGTAATATTAATGGCGGGGAGGGGGAGGGATGAGTCAGAGAGCGGCCAGCGCTGTCATCACAGGTGACCTTTAACAAAAGAGAAGTAGCAGCGTCAGTCTTACAAATACTTTGGCAGTTTTGATTCTAAATCATATATATATATGGATTAACTCTCTTACAGATAACTTTGATATAGGTGCAGTTATGAAGTAGGAAAATACGGCGGAATGAACGCACGCGGAGCACATATACTACAATTTGTTCGTGTGTGTGTGCGTTTTCACGTGTCGTGAAACGTATTTCACCTCTTGAATACACTTTCCATTAAAACTAGTGTTAGTATTCATCAAATATTATCACTAAACTTTTTGTTAACAAATAAAGTGCCATGGGCATGTACATTTAAACGGTGACCTTGATAACAGCAGTCAGTTTTGTTGGTTGTTATTAAATTTGAATTATCTGGGATGCACGAAAAAAAATGGCAAGTAACATCACATAGAAAACCGAATGTGATTATAAGTCAGAGGGAGATAAGGAGATAATAAAGAAGAGTAAATACTCATAAACTAGACAGAGTATTTCAAGGCAATGTTAAAAGCAGAAGCAAATCACTAAATCATTAGCAACGAAACGTTAGTGGTAGAGTAAGGAAAATATTGCTCCGTTTCTAATCGACCCAACGGTTCACGGAAAAAAAAGAACTCATTCGAAGGACGTTGAAATGTTAATGAATAAATCAGTATATTATAAAAGAATAATCTAGAAAAATAAGTAAGCTGACTGTGAGTGATATGAGCTAAAATCATTGTTAAAAACTCTTTAAAGAAAATTATTTTGAATCCGCAAAGGCCGCTGTGTGACGTCACAGATCTCGCGGAATCTCGCGTTGGACGAGAGTGCCCGTGGTCGCTGAAAGTGCATTCCAGTTTTCGCTTGTGTATGGCGTGTGATGATCTATTTTCCACCTTTTTCGCGGATATATCCTCCTTAGATCGCCGTCTCCCGGGGGAGAATATATAGGAGCTCTCAATAGTGAGTATAAGCCATATTTTAAACAAAGATACGCAACCGTTCTCTTTATTTTTGGGGGTGAAAATGGGAAATGTTCAGGGGGGAGAGAGAGAGAGAGAGACTGGGTCCTGCTTTGATTGACGCCTTACCAAAATGTCGTATTAAGTCTCTCTTCTCTTTTATTGATTATCCAGGCCATTAATGTCCTACACAGTCGGCTTATCTAGTCAATTTTGCGCTAAGGACCGAAGTGCTTCTCTGCCACACCTGTGTGTGATTGTTATTGTCTGTTTGTTTACTTTTAATTTCTCGATTTACGGAGAACGGGAAACGAAGGCCGAAGTGTGAGAGAGAAAATTTTTCCACTCTAGAAATAAATTCGGTTTTTAGTCGATAGTCGTCGTATTTTGTGCCGGTATACCAGGATATACATACCCTATACCACGGAAATCTATCCAGCTACATTTGGAAATGGCCAGTGACGAGAAATATGGGCTGAGTAAGGCGTGAGGGCCATGAAATAAGAGGCAGCGGGAGAACGGAGGCGATAAAGAAAGAAAATGGCTTCCATCGCCGCTGCCCAATATTCACGGGGAATGCAAGTAAAATAAGGAAGTGCCGAGGAGAGTGGAATAACTTCGTTTTCTATGGTTTGTATATGCTCCGCGGTGGTTTTTTATCATGTTATAAGAAGGGGAAAAGATGAATTTGTGACAATAAGCTAATTTTTAGGTCGCAAATTGACTCCTTGGCTTTGGCCGTAGCCAAGCGTATCATATACTAAACATTAGGTGGCAACAGTATGTATTTTTTGCCTTCAGTATGCTATTGCCCTGACTGATTGATTGACAACTTAGCCCGTATTTGATGGGAGGTACACATGTGTATGACACCTTTCGTATTGCATTAACGTACTTTACCCCAGTTCAGTGATAGGCTAGACAATATTGAACGGTAATTTAACACAGGTAGCTTATATAGGTGTATATATACTATGTATATATATTATAGCAATAGGTAGTAGGCTAAATGTTATCTGCTGGTTAGGCTAGGCCAAGGGTAGCTGACTACCCTCCTTAGGCAACTTCAATAGATAGCTGGCCAGTCTCACCTTGTAATATACTACTATACATTGCAGTACAGTCATATGGTTACTAAAATATTTTCAAGGTTTCCCCAAGACTTAGTAATACTTTAACATAGCCTAATGTTAGGCCGACCTTCGTGTAAGTAGAAAGTTAGTGTAGCCTAGCCTAGGTCACTTCCCATTAGGTACAATAGTAAAACTTTATATTCTAATGTAAATGTGGCTACCTACCTAGTAACCTAGTATGTAGCCTATATAGTTAAGAATTGAGAATTTTCAAATTTTTTTCTGTTGGCTAAGCTTAGTCTGGTGGTTATAAAGTAATGATGCTAGCCTGACCTCGAATTACTTAGGCTAACCAATTACCCTCACTGTCATGTAATCATGGTTGTGGAAAATAGCCCAAATAAACTCTGTTGAGGCATAAGCATATGGTCATTTTTATTAATTCTATGCTACTATATAACTCACAGACCCAGCTAGTTAAGCTAACTAGTTGGGGGGTGGGGGGTGAATTGCTATTCTTGATAATGCTTTGTTTAGGGATTGATTGATTGTGATTTATCTGGCATCACTAACCAATTAGGGAATGAAAGTTGCTAAAACAGATGTACTTTATACTTTATTATGCAGGATTATTAGCATTTCATCACTGTCACAAACAGGTATGACTTTGTGCTAATCATTGATGTAGTAGCTTAAGCCCATTTGTAAATTAAACCATTCCTGAAAAAATGATGTTGCCCTTACTGATGGAAACACTCTTTTCTGTCTTTATAACATGTTTTCTGGAAGTTTTGTATTTTTTTAATACCACGCCCTTTTGCACTCTCACATTTTCTAAAGTGTTAAAGATTTTTAGATAATATTTATTTTTACCTTAAGATAGCCTATCTACATTTCTTGTACCTATTATATAAGGGAGAATTTTTCCATCTGCCGTAATGTACATGTATCACATTTTGATGCTTTCTGTGACATAAGTTTTCCTGACTGATTGGGAACATGAGTATTTAGTTAGCTTAGACAATGGGCTTTTCCATGGTACACGAGCTCTGCAGAATGCCCATTACCTTGTTGTGTCCTTTCCCCAATACTATGGAAATTTCAGAAAATTGAATTTCTGTTGATTCTTTTTGTTCTGCAGTGTGCAATTGATGGAACGTTAATTTCCTTCTTGATTTTATCCATTTTATTGCCTCTGGTTTTGTGTTCAGTAACACATAATTCAAACCTTATGACCTATTTTGTTTTGTAAACCTGATGGTTTTAATTCATTTTTAATGTTCTGTTATTGCTTGCTCTTGGAGAACAACTCCAGATTATATATCCCCCGTTCTTTTAATTTTCTAGTACAGTTTGTATCATCTCTTTTGCCTTCTATAAAATTGAACTTTTATGTCATTGCTAAGAACTCTAGATCAGATATCTCCCATTCTTGTATTTTTTTTAGCGCAGTTTGCGTTGTCTCTTTTGGTTCTCAAAATTTCAACTTCTCTGTACATTGCTCGTGGAGAGCATGTAGGTCTACTCACATTTTTTGAGGTAGTAATGATTTTCGTCGCATAACTTTTGTAGTTGACCCACAATCCGCAGTCTCTTATGTCCTGTTTTCATTATCACTCAATCAGTTTTTGTCCTTTTCTAATGCATACTACTTTATAGACAAGTTTACATTCATAACTTTAATATTATTTTTGTTTTTTCAGTAACCCGAAAACATGCAGGCTAAGGTATACGGTGTAAAAATTACCACTAAGAAAAAAAAGCCCTTGCTTCCAGTTTGGGAAATCCTTTAGAACAAAGTTTATGACACCGCCTAAAACTGGTTGGTGGAATTATGGATATCTTGTGCATTACATCACTCCAGTGTTCTTTTTGTTTATATACTATGTAGTTAAAAAGGTGACTTTGGAACATTGTACAGTAGACAGTACCTTAAGGATGTCAGGTTGAAAGATGAAATTGCATGAGAAATAATGAGATAATAATATTGATAAGCCAAATTGTAAAATTTAAAGGCTTAATATTTTATGCTCACCTTGACTATAGAGCTTGAAGTATGCTTGGGTGGTTTCTTCATCATATATTGCTGATAGCTATTACCACAGGAAGCATCTGCCTTATCAATAATGTATCAATTGCACGATCAGCAACAGTCTCAATCTTGGTGATATTTGGTCTAGTTCATGGGAAAGCGCACTAATGTGAATTGGATCTTTTAAATATTCTCCAAGCGCACATGTAAAGTTTCAGAAGTGGTGGGCTATCCCTATCCTTATTTTGTCTGTAAAAAGGTTAATTAGGTTAATGCTTAAGTGTAGTACAGTATCCTTTGGCCCCTAGCTGCATTCCCTTTTGCTATTTTACTCTACCTGCTCCTTAGTACATCTTTTTGCTACCTAGTGGGTCGTCTTTCTTTGAAGTTGAATCCCTCCGTGTGAGTCATGTGATTGCAATTAAAACTGTGTAGCCTCGTCAGACTATTAGATATTGAAACCATAATAGGTATTTGAAGTGCTGTCAATATACATGAGCTAACTCTCAAGCTATTGTGTTAATAATTGTTGATTGTCAATACACTTCACTGCTGATATTTCCTTGATAATTATATAAAGTCTGATTATGTTACATAGGCGTCCTTTGTAGGCAGCCTATCAGTTGAAAAATGTCTAAAAAATTATGGCAGGACCATGAAAATCTGTAATACTTGAAATATTTTCAGTACAAGTGCTCTTCCTAATTATATATAGAAACACCATAGCTGCAACCGCAAGAAATTGCTTTGAATGCTTTTGCATGGCATCTAAATTCTTCATGGAATAAAGTTAATGTATAAGAATTTAACGTAGATTAAGCCCATTTTAAGTTATGGTTGTCATTAATACAAAATAATGAGAACTTGTGCAGTACAGTAATCCCATATTTATCTGCTCTACTCCCATGAATCTACCTTGTTTTGGCCAAAGTGTAAACGTAAACACATTGCTTCATACATTATGTGTGGAGCAAAGTTTGAATGGTGTGGATTGGAGCATAAAAAATGCCTATTCCCAGCAATGCAAACTAAATGAGCACGGTATTTAGCAAATGTTTCATGAAAAGTGTTAATGTTTCGTACTTGCTTTAGCCATAGTAATGTTTTGTACTTGCACATGCTTTTGTATTCATCCAGCCTGGAGGAGTGAGAGGTACTCTATGGTTGTGTTGATGCATGAAATAATGAGAAAGAGATGAGCTTTGTGGTAAAGGAGGAGTAATGAATAACAGAATGAAAGAGATGGTTTGGAAACATTTTCTGTTATTGTATCAGTATTTCAAAACAGAATGAACATATTGAAAGTGGGAAAAGAGAGAAAGAAAAAAGCACTTGAATTATGTCTTAAAATGCAAGAGACAAACATTTTGATAAATAAATTACATAAGTGACATTCAAGGTGCCTTTTACTGAGCACTCACTTTGGATACCTTTCAAGGCAGAGCCAATAAATATTTCAGAATTAAAAATCCTACAGTTAATCCATAGTTTGCCATGATTGAATATTTTGCTTTCTTTTATTTTTAGGCCCCAAGGGATAATGATAGGAACCTGATGTACATGGTGGAATCAAGATGTAAATTTGAATAATTGTGGTCACTCATCATAATAAAGTTAATTTTTTTTCGTAATTTTACAGATTAAATTTTATTTGATTTTTTTTCTGTTTTATTAAGGCTTTTAAAGAATTTTTCTGTGCAGTATTCTGTACATTAAACTAACATTTGCTTGTAAGAATATTTTGTAGTTGCTTAGATCTTATAAAATCTGCAAAGTAAATGATTGGATAAGTATATAATTTTACAAAAATTTTTTGTTTTAAACCATTATAATCAGTATTTTGTTTTTGCAGAAAATGGCCTCGTCATCTATAGAAGTTATGGGGATAGGGGGGGATGATATGAAGGTCATGCTGATGGATGAAGGCCCCCATGATGAAGAAATGGCTAAGAAAATGCATGACATCATTAATTCAACTGGCACAATTGGACATATTATTGACACGGGCCCGAAACTTTCAGAGCCTGCAGCTCCTGGACATGATGATGTAAGGAAACTGCATTTTATCTAAGGGGATTAAATAGTTTGTTTGATTAATAGTTGATGTAGATTGGTATTTGCCTACTTTTTATATGATGTGATTAGTAAAAAGTAAGAATTGATTTTGAAAAATAAATTTTTTCCATGCAAACTTTGGGATTTATAATTGTTCATACACAGAATTGATTAAAAAGTGTGTCATTTTAGCCCAATTTCATAGCCCACAAAATCCCAGATGCTTTTGACTTTTGTTCAACGAACACAAGAAAAGTGGTAGCTTGTAAATTTTTCTGTGCAGTGTATGTTGATCTTTTAGTCTTGAAAGGTATACCGCTACACTTTTTGTGTGCCTAACCAATTATACCTGCAAGAATTCGGTAGAGGTTTGTATGATGTATTTTTTAGTTGAAAAAATTGGCTTTGCTACATATGTTATCTTTACTTAGCTGAATCAGAACTTAGATTGGAGGATTGATCCATGTGGTATCCATCAGAGAGCATTTGGGATTGAGATAAGCAATGTAACTGATTTGTTCGGCAGAACAGTAATCTGAAATAAAGTTCAAAACTTTGGATTAGTATAGTAGTAGGAAATTATTTTGCCAGAAAGTAATTTTGCGCAAATGGTAGTAGTGAGTAATCCCAAAAATCTGTGCATTGAGTAATGCTATAAAGAACGATGGGGAGACTATCATAATGACCATCAAGATCATACTGTGCTGAGAATATCAGCTCAATCAGGTATTACCTGATCTGTGATGATAACTGTTCACAATTATTAAGACTTGTTCAAGTTTGAGTTAATCTCTTAGTGTGAAGTTGCAGCTGTAGCCAGGTACTACCATCGGCACATGTAATTAAAACAGTTAAGAATAAGATATATCATCATAAGGAAAGATGTTGAGAGAACCCTGGTCATTTTGATAAAATGTTAACTTCTGCCCCAGATGTCTGTTATCTAGTTATACCTTCAACATGGCTTTCTGAACCAAAGGGCATTGTATTCTTAGTCGCTTGCATCCTGATGTGAATATTGAAGGGAAGTCTAAGTTCTTTTGCAGCTCCTGGTTCTTCCTAGGTAATTGCAGATTGATCTTGCTGGATAAAGAAGGACTTCTTGATCCTTTGTTTGGGATGAGAGTGATGGAATGGTGAAGGGCACCATGAATTGGCCCAGGTCCGTAATCCAGAATTACAAACACAAGCACTCTAAAAGAAAAAAAAAATGGTTACAAATCAACCGACTTGGAAGGAGAGGAAAGTCATGGCATCTTACTCTCCAAGGCGGTTAAGAAGACTAAATACGTCACGAGGTAGTGTGCAGTCTCTGACCAGCTATCACCTAGTACTAGAAGCGCAACACATTTTTGCTTTACGTATCTTATATAACATAAATACCCACACTCTGTTTTTGCTGTTTTGCAGGATTTAGCAGACATTGTGCAGGAGTTGCCAGATCTCACAAATTACTTGCTTACAATCTTTGATTATTTTTAACCAGTTACCAGCTGGTGCTTGGAAAATATCCTATTGTTAAGACCTCAGGTTGGTTAGGTATGAAAAATACAAATTTATTAAAAAATTTGTCATAAATTCACTACAAAGTCAGCTGTAAAAGACACCTATGGATTCCAAACTCTGATTAAATTATCATATGTGAGATAGCCCAAAGCTTGTTGTCCCATCTGGAAAGGGTAAAAGCCAGAAGAATCTGCTGGGTAATGGCCAAGAATGCTCATAAGATGGTTTAACAAGAATCCTCTGTATAAAAAACTAAGACTTGGAGCATCTTTGGATGTCATTAGAACAAGAATATGAGGTGGAACTGGAAGAGATGACACATCAGTAGATAGAGCATGGTGGTTAAAAATATACAATACTAAGAGATAGCTTTGACTGAATTTGCTCTAAAGCCATTAGCTCATAAGCTTTATGGATGAACTTTGTGCTTGAAAATTTAGCATCTCCAGGTTCTTTTGAAATCGGCATGAGTGTGGTTAAGGTAGAAACTTCTATTTTCTGAATATCTACAAGAATAGATAGGCCATCCCATTCATGCTGAGACTAACATGCTACCATGTATTCTTGGAAGTGATTTTGCTGTTCCATACAGTTCAATACAATTGGGTCTCTACTGTTGCCATAGATCTATGCTACAACCTTGTGAAGAAACCATTGCAAAGAAAGTATTTGGTATCTCTTGCTAAGGCTATTTGTAACTACATTAAATCATCCTAGAATGAACTTTGGGGTGAGTTTGTCAGTTAACATAGGATATCCTGTCTCATACCACCTTGGTGGTGTACCACATAAACAGTATTTGTCCATCGTCACTCGTCTAATCTTTGCTCCTACATGAAGAGTGAAGAGTTGTAGACCCAAGAAAAGGACTCGTATATTTGTTTTAAGCTCTTGATGCACTGATACTTGCTCACATTACCAAATTCCTGACTTTAGCATATTAAGGAGGTTCTCGCTCATATATTAATGCGTCTGTGACGAGGACCCTGTGGGGGTTAGTGCTAGCAGTCCACCTCACTTGATGCACTGTAGGCATTAATAAAGGGTGTTTGCAGGATTCCTTTGGCCTTTAGCTGCATGAACTTTTTAACTTAATACCTTTATTCCTGTTTTGTACTTTCTTTGTTCCTTCCTTTTTTGTTTCTTCAGCCTTGTTTTCCAACCTCTCTTAACTGTGACGTAGTGCAACTGTTGGGTTTTCTCTCAGTTCCACCTGTCCTTTATTTCCTGGATCTCTGTATCTTGTTGCCCACCAGTTACTCTTTTCACGAGTTGTCATCTGTGATAAGGCCCTTTCGAAGAGGACTGACCTGAGGTTCAAAATCTTGACACCAGTGGACATCATTGGAGTTGGTGACTGTCTAGCATTCTGGCTGTGCTACTGCTACCAAGATTAGTTAGATGCAGCTGTGGAGAGTGAATTCTGAACTGACTTTGGCAGTATAGTGTCTCTAGGGAGACAAGATTTCCAATCTAGGACTACCAAATCTTGGTGGAAGAGACCAGTCTTTGGAAATCCTTCATCCCTGCTTAAGTAAATTTGCTCTTACAGTCTGTTCCAAATCTGATTTCTCCCAGTTGACTTGAAGACCCAGATGTTGACATTAATGAAGCCATAAAAGAATATGATGAAGTTCATAGTGATTTAGTTGACAAGAGGCCTTTAAAGCTTTATAACATTCTTAATGTGCCCAAGTTTCTGCTTGTTCAAGCATCTTGGTGAACTTGAAGACATTGCCATCCCATGCAAAGTGATTTTTATATCATAAATTCTTCAAATCCACCAATGCAAGGAAGGGCATGGAACAGAGTTATTCTATCCTGAACAGTGTCTGCTGGAAGTACTGGTTCAGAGCTAAAGTAAGTGATGAGGTATCCTCCTTTCATCACTCCAGGACCACAAGCCAGGCAGCTGTAAAATCCTGGGGACGCGTCCAACTCCATTTCAACCGTCAATAAATTGTTGCTCTCTAGGGTCTGGTGCTGGTCTTCAATTTTGAATCTGTGACTCGGTAATGACTTGGACAGTAAGTGGGAGTTTCATCTTGAAAAAGGGAAAGGGAAAAATGTTTTTAATATTATACACCATCCCAGGATTAACTCCCATCTGCTGTCAGGACCTCAAGCATTTCTTTAGATAGGCACATTTTTTCAACAGGGGCCTCTGGGGCACAACCATTGTTACCTTCTCCCCTATCCTCAAGGGAGACTTCATGTCGTTGAAGTGGCTGCTTCTTATGTCTTTTCTATGTAAGTGTTTTTTTGTAGAGTGGGACTGGAGAAGATGCCTTTGTTTATATTTTGGATGCAGTGCTGCCAAGGAAGAGTGTTAAGCCTAAATAGACATAAATAGTAGTACACGTCAGTGTCATAAATACACGTCAGTATTTCAGTTTTGTGTCGTCTGTAAACAGTAGGCAACATATCTACTTTTACTTTTGGTTCTGATGTTCAGTTTACAGGGAAATTCTCTTTGTTTTATTTGGTCTCTTTCCATCTGTCCCAGCAATTTGTATCTTAAAATTTCTCTTATTGTCATTCTCTCATTTAAGGAAAAAAAGTCTGGGCTTACCGTATTTAGAGGTAGTATATCCGCTCATGCATAGATGTGAGAATTGAGTTATCTCTTGCTTCATTAGCTTTAGTTTTGTGTTTCATGTACACATTTTTATTAGTCATTTGTAAAACCTTTTTGCTCTGCAGGGGTGGTTATTTGTTGAGAGGGATAAGTTCTCACAAGGCAGGCCTTGCCTTCCCACCAACTGCTGCTCTGGTAAACGCTAACATTGGAATCTAAGTCGTGGCCATTTATTTTTTGTGTGTTGATATAGGCTATTGTAAAGTGATGAGGTTGCATCTGGAAATAAAATGTTTCTATTAGTAAAGAGTTCTTTTTTTAGTCATACGTATCTGTTTTTCCACACATTTTATTTGTTATACTGGTTTCATTAGCTAAGGAGTTTGTAGAGTTTAATGCCCAGTACTATGTTAAAATTTTTTGCTTTACCTGAATTATTATTATAACTTATTTATTTCTTTACAGGAATTTGCATCAATTAATCAGTTCTCTTCAATTGGGGGAATGATTCCTCCACCTGGGACAATTATCTTCTCCCCACAAGATCTCATGCGTAATAGTAAACCTCCAACTCGTGGAAGGGGAAGAGGACGAGGAACTACTATTAAACAAGACCCTGCAACTACAGATCAGATCAGTGCTTGTAATCAGGCATTAGAGGTTCCGGTTGCCTGTGAGATTTGCCATAAAGTTATGATGACAGGAAAAACATTGATTCAACATATGGCTATTCACTCAGATATGAAACCTTTCCAGTGCCCTCATTGTCCGAAGTCGTTTGCTCGGAAGGTTCACTTACAGGGCCATTTGGTGATACATGGCATTGAAAAGCAGTTTGAGTGTCCTGTGTGTCATCAGAGATTCAGTCGGCAAGACTGTGTCAAAGTTCACATGCGTTTGCATGATAAGAGTAAGTGTGTTTACTGTGATGTGTGTCATAAGGCATTCTTAACAGTTGGAGCTTTAAACATTCACTTGCGTATTCATAGGGGAGAAAAGCCGTTTAAATGTCATTTGTGTAGTAAGTGTTTCACCCAGAAAAACCACCTTATTACCCATATTAAGCGTCATACCAAAGTTACTGATGAACATTTTACTAAGAAACTTGGACCTAGGATGTTCAAATGTGAACACTGTACTCGTGCATTTATCCGATTAAGTGATTATGAGAGGCATGTTCAGTGGAATCATGGGGCTGTAGCTGAGGGAAGTATTATTGATAAACTTCCTACTGTGAGTAATCTAATTGATGGTGAAATGAAGCAAACTGGATTTGCTCCACAAGTCTTCAAAGCACCTAGAGATGCAATCAACAGCAGACGAGTTAAAGCTAAACGTGGGAAGAAAGTTATGTGTTCAGCTTCTACTCAGACTGATGAGGCTGGAGGCCATGTCATTATTCCCCGAATGTACCAGGGCCAGGTGTCTGCCAGTACCCAGGTGTCTGCTCCCCCTACGCCTCGTCCAGCAGACGATGATATGTATGAAAATGATATTTTTGATGAAGGAATGGACCGTAATTACAGCTCGGATGAAGATGAAGATGACCCTAGTGAAATGAAGAGTCCCGAAGAGTCTAAGCTATTTACAGTCACAGGGACAAGTGATATGGCCTCTGATCCAGTTCAGGATGCTGCTTTTGACGCTATTGTTCAAGGCGCTCACTTAAAGCCGGTATCAGAAACAAAAGAGCCTGTTTTGGAAGAAGCAGGAAGCACAAATGATGAGCATGCAATATTTTTGCAAGAGGTTGTTTCATCCATGACAAAGCAAGGTCTTGATGTCAGAGAACCAGAGCCTGAAAATGAAGACAACAGTTCCCAAGAGGAGGAAACAAGAATGCAAATAATTGAGGAAGAAGCAAGAGATAAGCCTCCTGAAGAATCTGCTGAGGAGTTAACGACAGTTAATCCAGAAGAACTTGAAGAGGAATCTCAAGATGATTTGGAAACAGATCGAAGATTGTATGGGGACACTAAGTCTGGTTTCCATTTCTCCACACCATTAGCAAGAGGCAGAGGTAGGGGGAAAACTAGAGGGCGTGGACGAGGCTCTCGTGGAAAAAAGTATTCTTTTGGATTAACAGGAGCAGCTGAACTTCGTTTTATTCGGAAGAGTATGATGATGAGTATTTTAAATGCTACTGCGGAAGGAAAAGAAGGTGGGAATGAAATGGGAAATGTCGAGGAAACAGAAGCAATGGATACAGAAGAAAGTAAGGGGATGGCAACTGCAGATGATGTTGAAACAGAGGGACGTGTGAAGCGGATGGCCAAGAAGCAGCATGGAAAAGATTTTGTTTGTAACATGAAAAACTGTGAAACTTGTCTGCCTTCCCCAAAACCAAATTCTAAACTACAGACAAAAGTCAAAGTGAAATTGAAGGAAAAGGATGCTGAAAATACAGAAACCATACCAGCTAAGAAAATTTTACGAGTACCTGATGGTCAAGGAAATACAGTAGTTTCATTGGCTAAGCCCTCTGTTTTCAGTGTGAAAAAGTCTCCAAAACCTTTGATTAAGTCTTCTGAGAAGCCTTGGTTTAATCAGGAGTCCCAATTAGAATTGCAGAAATTAAAGGATAGGTTAGCAAATTCATCAGATGTGCAGAAGATTAAACAAGAGTCGCATCTTAAAAAAGCTGAGAATGAGGAGCCAAAAATGAAAGTGGTTAATCGGGTTGGAACATATCCTGTGGACATTACTGCAAATCCCCTCGGAAATAAATCACAGACCAAACAGGACTTCTTTGTAGCAACTAGTAAAGCTGATAGCATAGTGTCCCCACCTGTTGAGTTAATGTCATTTTGTATACCAACATATTCCTGTAAGTTATGTGGAAGAGAGTTCAGGTTTGAAGGTAAATTGCATCGACACATTGAGTCTGTACATCAGAACAAGGTCATTTTCTCTGCTGATGTGAAGCCAGGACGAGGCTCTTCTAAATGTGCAATTCCTAGAGTGACAAAAATAGATGAGTTACCAATGCCACAACCAGAAGTTGAAGCTGAAAATCCAGAAATTGCTGCATTACGATCAGAGTGGGATGATGATGATGATGACGAAGAAGACTCCATTCCTGGCTCTTCCAATTCTGTCAGTAAAGCACCCACTACTATTCCTAGTGTAACGACTTACACACCTCACACACCTATAACAATTGTAACACGAGATATAACACCTATGACTACCACTGTTTCTGGATCATTATATAGCTCAGGAGTGAAACTGAATATGAATAAATTGGCTGGTCTTTTACCGCAAAATAAAGATAATCCAGTGGTGTCAAGTAACATGCAAGTTAAACAAGATACTAACACAAGAGTTACATCTTCAGTAGCACCATCTCACCATCCTAGGGAACCAGAGACAATAATGGCAGATACTCTTGATATGAAGTGTCGACGGTTGCTTGAAAAGCTTTTTAATCATGATTTGCTGCTAAGTTGTGGGCTTTTGGAGGAACATGTATCAGTTGTTTTGGGGAAAGTGCTTCAGCATTATGGAGTCAAGATGATCGAAGACTACGGGCAAGGACAGTATGAAGTTCTTAAGTATAATCTGTGGCGACTGATAGAGTGGAAAGTAACCATGGAACAAATGGAGGAGTTTTACACTGCCGGGAAGAGTGTTGAGGAGATGATGGATGACATCATGAATGAACGAGTGCCTCTCGTGTCTCATCATTTTGTGCCCCACGAACAGAAGGCTCACCCTCCTCCGCAAGTCAGTCAAGCTGGCCAAGTTACACAAGTGGAGACCATGGAAGTAACAGAAGGTCAAATGGTTCTACAACAAGTGGCTGGTGTGTTGGGTGGTCAGCTGAATTTACCAGAGGGTGTGACACAGGTTGTGTTAGCTCAGGATGTCTCTCCAGACCTCTTGCAGGGAGCTCACATAGTTACAATTGACCCGACTACTGGCCAAGTTATCTCGCAGGTTACAGCAGATCAAGTGATACTTACAGATGCCATAGGGGATGAGCTTGAGCAACAAGTGGCAGCGTTAGATGGACAGGTGGTTGTGTCACAGGCTCACATTACTGATCAGAGTGGCGCTCAAGAAAGTATAGTTGTGCAGCAGTCCTCGACCATATCTGTTCATGGGAGCCAAGGTCCGGTGAGCCATGGACAAGTAGTGGTGCATGCTGCCCCCCATCAGCAGTCCATCAAGCTGGAGACTGCCAGTCACACATCTGCTCAACAGCATCACCCCCACCACCAGCAGTAAGGCTGGTTCTCAGGAGGGTTTCTTAATAA
This sequence comes from Macrobrachium nipponense, assembly GCF_015104395.2. Classification (NCBI taxonomy): domain Eukaryota; kingdom Metazoa; phylum Arthropoda; class Malacostraca; order Decapoda; family Palaemonidae; genus Macrobrachium; species Macrobrachium nipponense. Next base: position 44,064,086 of record NC_061094.1, read on the forward strand.
ACTAAAGCAGTCAATTCTTAATGTTACACAATTATTGGCTTTAAATAAGAATTTTTATTTATTATAACAGATTTGATTGGTTTAGTTAATTAGGTTGTACCTCACTGGAGAATGCACCATTGAAATGTGCTAGTTGGTAAAAAGACTTAGGCCAGTTATGTGATGGAGGTGACAGACGGACTTTGGCGCCAGAACAAGTGATTTGCAACCTAGTGGTGCAGTCTGTTAAATCCCCACTGCCTTGTACAAAACTGTCCTCTTGCTTAAAACTAAAGTATTTAAGCATTCTATATATATATAAATAAATATATAAATATACAGATTTTTTTTCTATTCAAAGTAAGCTTATGTAAATGAATCCACTTTTAAAGTGTATTATTGTACTGTATTGACATCTGTAAAGTAAAAATTTTGGGAATTTTGCAGATATTTCCTCAGGTTTTTTGTAAATACTGAAAATTGAATGGAATTAATTGGCTGTATTATGTAGAGAGTGCCTTTCTTTGCTAAACTTGTATGCATATCCAGTTTTCTTTAGAGAAATAGTGATCACAAACTGTGGCTAATTTTGTTGAATTGTACTTGATTATAGGTCCTGGTCATTTTATGTTAAGAAATTTTTAAGGCATTCCTTATGTTTTAAGCAACGTTAACATTGCGAAGATGTCGCAAGTTAAAACCTTGACACTTGATTTTGAATTTAAATGTTGTTGAAATGGTTTACTCTAGTGTTACCTCCATTTGTACGAAATAAAACTATATTTCAGTTTTTGTCTCTTCAGCCCTGTCATCAATCATTCACAGTAGAGGGAGAAGGCCTTTCGTCTTGCTTTAATATGTTACAATTTAATTTCCTTACAAATTAGACACAACTGGTGGCCACATTTTCCCCTCTAGCTGTATATTACCTTGGAATTACCGTATCAGTTTCATATGCTGTAAACTTTTTTTTTAAATTAAGACGTTGAAACCAAAATTCATACATTTCTGAGCTATATGTTGATGCTGTACCAGCACTAGTCTTGTTTATGGCTTTGTTAGCAAAAGTGAAAAAACCCTGTATGAAATAATTTTATTCCAGGTCTTTAGAATAAACTTTTTCATATGAAGTGTACTTTTGTTACATCCTACATTCTCCTTTAAGATTCACAGTATTTAGTTTAATAGATTAGATTAAGGTGTGATACTTATGATTTGTGGCACTAGTAATGCCATCTGGTTTGGTTCAACTGTTATTTTTGATACAGTAATAACAACTTGTAACGTGACAGATTCCTAGAAATATGGTAGATTTGCTTTCTTTCAATCTGAAAACTACTATGAGGTTAGTTCATTTGGATGTATCAGTTCGCTCTTCAAGAGCACTGCTGAAGTTTCGAGGGGATTTTCAAGTCCACAAAAATTACAGGAATTGCTCAAGAAAAATCATATGATTATGCTTTCATTTCCGTCTTCCTTGCTGTTGATGAAGGATAGACTGTAGACTCAGGAATCTGAGAATTGGTAAGATAATGTCACTATTGAAATTTTTGTACGAGAAACTTGTGGGTAATGTCTGTGCACCTTATGTGGCATTACTGATAGGTTCATTGCAGCATCCCCATGACCCGTAGCGGCAATTTCTTTCATTGTACCTCTTTTCATATTCGTTTTTTTTTCACTTGACACTTTCTCCAACAATTGTTTCATAGAACAACTGTGATGTTTTCCTCTTGCACTTTTTAAACCTTGTTGCTCTCAATTTCCCTTAGTAAGTCTTAGCATTTGGCCTTTGGCCTAAAGTTTATGTATACCATTCTGTTCCTTAAGTATTGTAAACATGCTCTTAGTAAGCTATGTAATCTAAATTTTTATTCAGGGGAACTGGACAAACGAATGAAGAAGGTAGGAATAATGTAAAGCAATAGTATCTGTATCTTGCACAAACTAAAATACCAAAGCTTAAAGTTAAAGGAGTGTGTTTGTACCTCCGGGAGTTTTGTGGCCAAGATACCATGGTTTATCTTTGATTTATTCGTTTCTATGTCCAGTAATAGTTCAGCTCTTGATAACTGCCAGACGTTTATGTATTGTCACTGCAGTTAGCAGAGTTCAAAATTAAATTTCATTTAATTCTTGACTCCTCAAGTGCTTCATTTGTCCCGTTGTTTCTGTTAATTAGGGCGATAAAAAATTGGTTCAGCACAAAAAAGGCTTCACTAAACAGAGCCAGAACCACACAAAAGTGTTGAAGTATAGCTGCCTTTATACTCTGTTGGCTGGTAACAAGGGGATATTCCCAGTGGGGGTTAGTGCCGTCAGTGTACCTTATGCAGTGTGCTGTAGGCATTACTTGAGGTTCTTTGCAGTGTGCCTTTGGCCCCTGGCTGCAACCCCTTTCTTTCCTTTTATTGTACCTCCTTTCATATTCTCTCTTCCATCCTCCTTTCCACCCTCTCATACAATAGATTCATAGTGAATGTAATTGCAAGGTTTTCCTCCTGTTACACCTTTGAAACCTTTAACCGTCAATTTCCGTGTCAGTATTGAGTGACCTCGTAGGTCCCAGTGCTTGGCCTTAGGCCTAAACTCTAGATTCAATGCAATCCAACAAAGGGATACTATTATGAATTGCTCATATACGAAACAAACCTTCGGTCTTAACATTGGGATATATACTACCGCCAACAGGAAATCCGGTAAAATTAATGGAAAACTTGTATGATCCAGGGACTATTGGCATCTGTACTTGGTCACGGGGTATTGGTAGTTACCACAATGCCCTGGGCTTCCTTGACCCACCAGTTACTTTCTGACCGCCTTCAAGAGATAACGTGATTAGTACTCTATATCTTTTTTTTTCTCAGTCTTTATTAGCTTTGGAGTTAGTGGCTGATAAAAATTCCTTCTGTACAAAAGCTTCCCCATCAAATACATAAATATCTGAGACTCTACCATATGCTTCATGTTTACAAGATTATGATTCATTACCTTAGAACACCCTGAATAACTGCACATTTTCTGTAGCTTGTACTCCACGTGTTCCAAGCACTGGTAACGACATTCTTAGATATGCCTTATTATTTTCTTCCCAGTACAGTACCAGTACCAGCGTTCTTCCGCACAGTACTATTGAAGTGGACTTTGATTAGCTGAAGAGGCTACAGCTGTGTTTGAAAGCTTCATGTGTCATTTTCAATCCTGAGATATATTACTTTCAGTCTACCTGTTTATTTCTGTTCATCTGTACTTTCACCCCACTGTTCTCTTATCATACACACTGCGGTTGCTCTGCTGGTCAGTGGTTTTTGATGCAGCTTCCCTGTGAAGGAGTGTTCATTTGGATATTAAAAATTATAATTATTACGACATATACGTTGCAAAGGCCTCCATTAGCCAGTGTTCCATATGGTGTCCTGTCTAATAAAGATCGCGAGTTTTTGTGGTGCCAGACAGAAAACTGCATAGTTGCATTGTATCAGGTCAGAGAGATTTAGCATCCAAAAAGGGCCCTTAGTAACTGTACAGTACAATCTCGTTGAAACAAGTCTGATAAGGCACTCAACGGGTGGCATTGTTCCTCGCATTAGAGTAAGTTGAATGACTAATTATATTTCAAAGCATGTTGGTGTTATTATAAAAGCTGCTGTAACCAAACAGGGGACCATAGTTGAAGCGTAACAGCTGAATTGGCGGTACATAATTTACTTAAAAATTGTAAGCCCTGGTTAAAATAGACGAGCAGTGTGTCCATTTTACAAGGAAAATTCCGGCCGAACTTTTAAACGTGTTTTTGTTGTAGATCTGATGTCATTCTACAGCCTGTGGTACCTCGTAGGTTTTGTATACTACTCTGAAAAGAAGAGTGTAACTAAAGGCGATTTACTCCTGCGTTAAAGCTTATATAACACGGCCACAGGTAAAGACAGTGAAACTGACGTTTGTAACATATTTGGTAGACTTGCTGAACACGATTGGACACTGTAAGGCAACTGGATATAATAAATAATAAGAAATTTCTCAACATTAAACGATATAGTTAACAGACAAGACATGACAATGGAATGGAACGAATGTTTTGAACCATTTGTTAATATTTCATGGATTTTATCGCTTTATTCGTAGTTTTATTTTGATTTTTGTTGGAAAGACTCAAAATTTGAATCTTGAAACTGCACTCCGATTGCAAATGGTGTTATCGGCAACAGAATATTTTAACAGAAAAATTAGAACATAGTCCAGTGAAGTGGTTAACTTGGTAGTGGAAAACCAGGGAAGGACCACTCAGTTTTGGTACTATGGTAAAAAATCCATTTTTTTTTTTTTTATCTGCTTACGATTTTCAGTGGGGAAGATTTGGAAGTTACGCTTAATGAACCTTCCATGTTGAGAAAATGCTATTGGGGTTAAGCTCCAGTTTTTGGCTGCTGGAGGGTAGGAAAAACACGTTGTACAGATAAAAACAGTTGGAGGCTAGTCAATGACAGGACTGGGTTTCCTAATCACTCGCATCGTAATTCCTCTCTTGCAGAGGGCGCCATTTTTACGTGGGATTTAGCCACGCCGTAGGTAGTGTTTCACGGCCGGCCTGTACTGTTAAAAGTCTGCATTATAATTTGTGTATTTCTTGATTCCAATAATCTTAGCAATTGTTCTCGTTTGCTAACAGCTCTGCAATTATCCTAAATACTTCAACTCGTTCAAGTGGCGACATGGCTTCGATACTACATACGTAAATAGTAGATGAGTACAATTTATGATTTTGTTTCTAGAATCACCATAGCCTTCTGTGAGAAACAAGGACAGACTGAAATTAATACAACAAAATCATTTTATGATGATTCATGCAAAGGAAAGTGCGTTTAGTTACTTGGTGATGATCAAGTTTGGTAGCCCCCTCGTGTACTTTTATTATTTCATTGTGGAAATCGTTTTTTTTTTGTTTGTTTGTTTGTTTTAAAGATAAAGTTATTGTATCCATATACTCTGACGTTGAAAGGTGTGGTACACATTATCGTAGAGAAGCATTGCCACTTGCCAGGGCTAGGCTATTCAAGTTTTTTCGAAACTTTTTCGTGCATTATCGTGTCGGCTAGGTTAGCGACTTATGGCATTCCTTTTCAGTCGTAGAGGCTGTTAAAGTTGACAAAGTCAGGGAAGTCGATTTTTTATGGCCTATGGCAAGTACTTGGTTAACGTGAATCATATACTTGTACGATTATACGCTTGATAGCTCAACGGTGCGGCCACGCCTACCAATTAGTACGTGAGTTGGGCATTTAAGGAAGATTATTTAATTTAATTAAACGTAAGTGATTTGATACTTACACGAACGATACGCTATGTCTGTCTGTCTTTCTCAGTTTCTAGCACTTTCATCTCTGTAACTATTGTTGGTTGCTACGTTTCGTACCTATTCTACGAGCTCAAGTCTAAAATTTACATTGGGAATCGAAGCTGTGTTTTGGGTTGCTTAACGTAGTTTCACTTACTTATTTAATTCTTTATTTTGCATTTGCTTTCTCCCACTTTCATTCTGTTTTTCTTACATTACGAAAAAGTAATTAGGACTTTCCCTCTTTGTCATTGCACTTCATTTTAAATATTGTCTGATTAAAGTTTTTGCGTCGTATTTCTACGGATTTTCTTGGTCATTGGGTTCATGCAATAAACTGTAATATATATATATATATATAATATATATATATATATATAATATATATATATATATATATGTGTGTGTGTGTGTGTGTGTGTGTGTGTGTGTGTGTGTGTGTGTTCTTTTGTACCTAATATGACATTTACAGATATAGCGAGTGCACAACGAAGAAAATCCTAGGAAAACAGAATAGAGTGATAACATTAAGATGGAAAATTCATAAAATAAAGAAAAGTAAACAAACAAACAAACAAAAAATCATATCTTTCCTTGCATGAGATAGATATGTAATTTGAAGACTGGTGGACGTTTCAGTTTATTTAGGAATGTTGTTGATCGGGTAAATGGGATCAATAGCAATTCAAGAGATTTGTCACGCTCGACACACGCTTTCAAAAACTATGGCAAGGTTATTAAGGATAGCTACACATGTACACCATACCGGTTAATCTAGCTATGATTTTGTCAATCTCTATGCGTGTCTGTATCAAACAACCGTGTAGAAGTGATAGGAATTCACGATTAGCCAAGAGTTACTAACTGACCCTCAGCGGCGTGGGTGGTATGGTATTAGCGTCCCACCTCGGTGGTCTGGGTTCGATTCTCGGCCATTCCATTGAGGAGTGAGAGATGTGTATTTCTGGTGACAGAAGTTCACTCTCGGCGTGGTTCGGAAGTCACGTAAAGCCGTTGGTCCCGTTGCTGAATAACCTCTGGTTCCATGCAACGTAAAAGCACCATACAAACAAACAAACTAACTGACCAAACAGCTGTCGTGTTGGAGATGCTTTGATAAAGATTCCAAGTTCAAAAGATGAATTCGGGACTATGTAGGTACAGCAGAGTAGATGTTATCCTCGGATTCCTTGATAGCCAAGTGGGCAGAGTCGACTGTTTATCGCTGTATCTAAACAGAAAGGCCCTAGTTCGGGAGAAGCGCTTACCAGTTACAATTCCCTTTAGGTTCAAGTTATTCCCAACGTGTAGTGACTTCAATATTAAACGATATTTGTGACTTATTACATAAAAAAAAAAAAAATGCGCGAACTGGAGTGGGAAGGATAAATAGTGAATGTACTTGGGGTCACTGAAAGGTATAGTACTATGAACTGAAAGGTGTAGTACCAGGCAGGCTTTTGGGAATGTTGAAGAAGTATTTAATAATGTCTTAGCTCGAGTAGCCTATTTTAAGACTGAATGAGAAATGAATAAAGCTGTAATAGCGAGTGAATGTGGACCAGGGCTGGGACAGAATTACTGAAACACATTAATTTTGTGAGACTGTATCTTTGTCTGTTTGGATTTGAAGAGCAAGGAAGCATGGTTGTGCTGAGCGATATGAAAGCACAAGTTTAGGCAGATATGAGCCAGAGAGAAAGGGGTGAAAATTAGGCTATAAATGTAGTAAAGAGTACCAAATTTGTTTAAAAAAAGCGTGAGATGATCATATAAGAAAAAAAAATGAGACAACAGTTGGGTAAGGTTGCAGTCTTTAAGATGGAAGGAGTATATGGGGAGTGAAAAATCAAAGGTTGTGGTCATAGGGAAACCAGATAGCGTATGTGAGAATAGGAGTAAGAACAAGGATTAGAAACACTAAATGGTGAGACGAGAAATTAGAAAGGTCAATGAAGGAGAGATGGGAAGTATTTGGGGAGGAGTGCGAAGAAAAAACACTTCTTCAAGCTAAAACACAAACACATATATACACTCACATATAGGCTATATGTATGTGTGTGTATATCTACATAAATATCAAGTGATCAGAAAAAAATAATTGGTACACAGTTCGAGTAGCGATTATATAGAAAGTTAATGAAACTTCCAAATTTACGAGTTCATCCCTCAGCCTGTTTAGCAATTATCCCGTGGCAACAATTATGGCCGGTATTATTTTGACATTTCGGATATTTCAGTGGGATTACAATGCTGTGCATTATGTTTAACGGGATATACAAAAGGATGTAAAATATGCGTGCAATTATTTACTTACTCATGCACGTAAGTGCGCGTTGTATTTGCTTTGTAAATGCCAGTGAATTAAGTCTAGGGTTATGGTGTAAAGAAGTAGAGAATGAGGCATCAACTGAACCCGAATTGAAGCAGATTAATGCCTCTTATTCATGTAATTTAGCCAAGTGTTCAGTCGTATACGTTGACATATGTTTCATATAGAAATGAACACAAACAAACAAAAAACTCACAACTACACACACACATGTATATATAGATATATATATATATATATATATATATATATATATATAACACAGGAGGCAGGTTAGTTCTTAGTTTTTTTTGGGGGGGGAAAAAATGGAAAATTCACCTTTTTCCTTTATAATTTCCCGATACCTATATTTGCAGCCATTAACGCAACACACGTATGGCATTATGCAGTTTTTATATATATATATATATATATATATATATATATGATATATATATTATATATATATATATATATATATATATATATATATCCAATAATTATTGAGGAATTCTCAAGTCTACCTTACTTCTAAAGTGCATCTTATAGAAAACGGAGATGTTTACTGTAAAAAACTATCCTTTTTAAACGTTTTAGTTGTCAGGAATAATGATCGTTTTAACATAAGAATCTCCTTTAATTAAGTCGCTAAAAGCAAAACGAAGGAAGGAATACTGTTTAAACATTTGACGACTTACTGACCAAATTTGAGTTTTCAGTTTCAGTGACCATAGTCTCTGTGACGTCGTTTTGTGAAAGTACCGGATTGCAAATTCCGGAGATGTATACTAGTATGGCACCAGCCACCCCCCCTTTTTTTTTTGCCATGCCCCTAGGTCAGGTTAGGTTAGGTTTCTTTAAATAAACGTCAACTGGGTAACCTGGAGTGGGGAACGTAACGAGATTATTTTCTAGAAGATTCTATGGTTAGTTTTTAAAGATATGGCGACCAGCTTTTTCAGTTTTCCTTATGTTCACAAAAAACTCATGTTTATTTTATTTTTTTTTATTTTAGCTCTGACAAACATTTTGTATAAAATTATCAAGCTAATTTCAAGCGCTTCTATTGATTATTTTGCTTTTTACTGATAAAAGATTGCGATAATCGTATTTACTTAGGAAAAATACTCTATCGCGAGAGTATATAAAATGTTCTAAGAGGTCCACAATAATAAAAAATGCTGCGAGTTCGTGTATAATTCAAAAACCCTTTAAAAAGCTTTCGAACGCTTCCCTGGATTCATCTTCAGTACAATAAAAAAAAAAAGATGAACCCATGGAAGGGTTCGAAAACTTTGTAAAGGGTTTTTAAATTATACACGAACTCGCAGCATTTTTCATTATTGTGGACCTCGTAGAACAATAATATTTACAATAATACAACATATATTATTGGTTGAGATTGCATTAACCCTTTCGGAAATTCTCGTTTCCTTCGACGGAGGAAACGCAACGAACACAGAGAAATGCAGTGTCTCAGTGGCGTGGTCGGTATGGTGTTGGCGTACCACCTCGATGTCCACGAGTTCGATTCTCGGGCATTCCATAGAGGTGTGAGAGAGCTGTATTTCATCTCTCATTTCTGGCGATAGAAGTTCACTCTCGACGTAGTTAGGAAGTCAAGTAAAGCCGTTGGTCCCGTTGCTGAATAACCACTGGTTCCATGCAACGTGAAAACACCATACAAAGAAATGTTTCACATACAATTTGATTGAAAATCGTATTAACCGGACACTATTTGCGAAGATATTAAAAAAAAGAAAAATTAATATCATTCCGCATAAATCAGTTTCACTTCCCTTCGTAAACGATTTATGGCGACAGATTATTACATGGCAAATCAAATCCTCGATAACTGACGACTTTTGAAATATTTGCGCGCGCAAATTGCCTCGTTGTTAGTATGCAGATTTGTTTAGTACTCTGAAAAGCGAACAAAAGAGGTGCGATGGGCATTCATATTGTGTATTGTTCGGGCGTAATGACTTCATAATTCAGATTATGATTTCATATAAGGTTTTTTTCTTTTTTAAAGAAGAAAATTAAGGAGCGTTTACACACATTTCACTACCTTTACGTTGCAAGACCTAAAGTTGCACAATGTTAGGAATATCTGTGAAATCCCTCAATTCGAAGATTACCCATCATTTGAGCAGAATCTGGTAGCTCTACAGGAGGTATATATATATATATATATATATATATATATATATATAGTATATACACACACATTATATACATACAAACATACATGCATACATACCAAGAGATAAATACAGCAAATGAACAAGTTAAATGAGACACAAATAAATCGCTACACGAAACAAAACACGCAAGCAGTAATTAGCGCGAAACTGGAATTGAAAACAGGACATTGCGACGGATCGCCCGACTGATGTTTGGAAGCCGTCGAGAAACTGCGTCTAGATACGTAAGTGGCCGTCTTCCGTCCAACTCGGTCGGAAGATTCGTCTTCGCAAATATATTTATTGTTTTCGTAGTTACCCGGAGGCATATTTGTGACCTGTGTTAAGACTCGGCTTATGGGAGAAATTAGAACCAATCAGCGTTCAGAATTCGCTTGAGGCAATGACGTCATTATCCTAGCATTCATTCTTACTGTGTGTACGATAATTATCCGCTAGTCACGTATATTTTCTTTATTGATATATTATAATCTAATATGTGTACTATCCGTTTTTTCGTTCGGGTTATTCATTAATTACTTGTATCGTCTAAATAGCTCTTAATTTCTAAAAAAATTAAAGTTTTATTAAGGATGAAAACCGAAGAAGTAGAACACTTTTATATAGTCGTATGATTCATTAAACTGCCCTTCTTGAACGTGATTGTCAATCATTTGTAAATAAACAATTCATTCATACGATCTAGAGGCTATTTAAGAGTACTCTATCATTCCTCTCTTAGCAATGGATGGCAAGGAAAAGCCATCAAATTTCGAGAAAGTCAACAAGGTAGACATTCAAACCAGTGACAGTAGTGACATATTGAATTAAGGACAACCATGATCTGGTTTTTTTGTCTGTCATCTGGGTTTCTGAGTTTTTTACTCGGAAATCTGGTTTTTTAAAATTATATTGAAGTAAGATATTTTTGTAAATGATATGTATCTATGGTCCTTAAGTACACAATATCAACCAAGATGTTGCAACTTACAGAGAAGTTATATTTGGTGTTTACCAGAGTGATTCATTGGTTCGTCTCTGTTTAACAAATGTCTCAGACAGGTATTAAGACCATTTACACCAACACAGTGTCCGGTGTGGTCTAAAGCTTCACTGTGCGTCCTGGATTTGTTGGTTTTAATGTTTCGCGCCCGTGAGCCGACAAATCTCTTATCGACTAAAAAATTTCCCTTCGCTTGAACATATATGAAAATATATTAATTCCGAGGTAGAGCGAATTAGATATTAAAGGACATTTGTAGCTCGATGTATATATATGAATCACGGTAATGTGATATGATATGATATATATATAATATATATATATATATATATATATATATATATATATATATATAAACAATACATGCATATTTATATACACACACACACACACACACACACACATATATATATATATATATATATATATATATATATATATATATATATATATTATAATAACCCTCCTATCATTATGTAGCCATTATAATTACACAACTATTATTGTGTATGATGTCAGTGCCATCTATGGATTGCTGATCGTAGCGGACAGCCTGTTTAAAATTACATCTTGTATATTACGTTTGTATTCCTTGGTAATGTGTACTTCCAAGCTTTTAAAGTTAATACTTTTGAGTTCATTATCTGGTGGCTTACGATTCATTTGTGTCTAGTAGTTATAAGTGGTTATTTGTTATTTTTTTGTTATATATTCAGACGTAATTTAAAATAAGTAAAGTCTTTGTTTAATTTTAACTTTAGTTTGATAATTCACCTAACATATCTACTAGATCTACATGAAGTGTTGCCCTCATTACTGAGAATTGATGAATAGTTCAAGTGGAAAGGTGAAGTTGTGACAATATATATATATATATATATATATCTATATATAAATTATATATATATATATATATATATATATATATATATTATATAATGTATATATTGCTGGGCTTTTTGTTTAGCAATCTGGGTTTTTCTATCTGAATCTGGGTTTTTCTGAAAAGTACGAGTGGGAGCCCAACAACAAAATAACAGGTCAAGGAATGGCTGGGAGAGTGCTCGAAGAGTATGCAAATTTCGTTTAATGCCTTTACCCCTTATCCTTATCAAGTTACAAGATGGGTCTACCCATAGATATAGAGAAGAGAGATTGTACAGACAAGTCCAGTTGCTATGCGATGATTCTGAGAAATAGCTGTGACCTCTACTGCAGAGACCAGCAGCAACAAAGCCACTTCTGACACCCAGTGCTGGGCCAACAACTGCATTCCATTCAGAAACAGGATCACACGAGAATATTTCTTAAGATAGTGACATTTTTCATTCGTGAAATCTTTATAAATGTTGAAAGAACCTCGAAGTAAACGTGTGTTAGATATTAGTCAACTTGCAGTCAACTACACACCTGCTTTTTGAGCTTATAAAATAAAATAATGTTCTAATAGGCTCTTTATTGAAGTTTATTTGACATTAAATTCATGTAGCCTAATAATATAGCATGTAGGGTTACTTTCAGTCCATATAACCACGGTTAAGAGTGACAATATTCCCTACTACAAGTAGTACTACAATGCACATAGTATCATGAGACCTGGCCCAGGGCCTGCTGCAGTTGTACGTGTTAATGAAGTATTATAATGTCAATTTACAATGTCATCAGTGAGTTCTGAAGCCTCCTTGTATGCAGAGGACTCGGCTGAATTTGATCTGCCATAAAACCTGAAGGTAGTAGGCTATTCTTCAATTTTACCGTTATCATTTTTACCCTATTCTTCCAAGCTGTACTACATTATAGCTTTAAATGTAAACTTTACTGACTAGCTAGCCTACAAAGAAACTACCACCTAGCCAGTCTACCAGGGTTGAACATCAAATAACAAAGGGTAGCCTACCATAGCCTTACTACTAACTGTTACTGGAGAGCAGCATCAAAGTCTTCAGGAATAGGAATGACTATTTACTGGAGAGTAGCATTGAAGTCTCCAGGAATATAAATTACTATTTACTGGAGAGAAGCATTGAAGTTTCCAGTAATATGGATAACCACTTACTGGAGAGCAGCGTTGAAGTCTCCAGTAATATGGGTAACCAGTTACTGGACAGTAGCATTGAAGTCTCCAGTAATATGGATAACTACTTACTGGAGAGCGGCATTGAAGTCTCCAGGAATATTGATAACTACTTACTGGAGAGCAGCATTGAAGTCTCCACATTCTTGGAGTCTTGAATGCTACTCTCCAGTAAGTAGTTATCTATATTGAAAGAGACTTCAATACACAGCAATGAAGCCTGTTTGTCTTGTAACGACAGACGTGAATGGTCGAGCTATTGGATGTCAATGCTCATATTTTGTAATCACTACTGTAGATGAGTTCTTAAATAAATAGAAAAATAGCATAGTGACAGAGTACCAAAAATATCAATGGTAAAATTCATATTCAGTCCTTATTAATCATAATCGTCAACCTTCGTTTCAATCAGGTGTGGCTGCTACAGGCGTTTGCCGGAATTCAACTTTTGTTCATGGTATATTATTATTTGGTGTCAATTTCAGAAAATAATTTTTCGAATGGAAATATGCTTTGGATTTGCATAATCCATCTATAACAATGAGATTATAAACTGCAAATTTCAAGACCAATAAATAAAATTTCATAAAGGCAATTGTGATAGCCATTGACAGGCTAAGGGACAGAGGGATTTGGGGCAAATTAACAGAAAACCAGATGTATAAAGGAACCAATATATCCAATGTAGCACTCATATTTTGAGTACCTCATTTCTAGACGAGGTACTCAAACATGTCGTAGACACCTTTAAGTCCTTAAAGTACCCTGAACATTTTATTACTGACGCCATCAGCTGAACTAAAAAGAAGTTTTATATAGGTCAAGCTAATAAGGAAATGAAAGACAAGAAACATGTATCATTGCTCTTTGACGATGAAATCTCAAAAGTAGGTGACTATAAACACCAAAAGGATATAGAAATTGTTTATACCTACAAAAACACTTTGGCAAAAGCTCTTATAAAGAACAATAACAGTACCAAGAGAAATAACGAAGTTTACAAGGTTCCATGTCATGATTGCAATGGTTGTTACAACGGGGAAAGTGGTAGGGAATCAGAGGTAAGATTAAGGGAACACAGAAGGGCCTATGATCTTCATGCACAGGGCAGCGCTTTGGTGGCTCATAGTTTTAATTTAGACCACAGAATTAACTGGGATGGTGCACGAATTATTTTTAAAAGCGACGATTCTCACGTGAGAAGATTAGTTGAAGGTGCTGCTATAAACATGGGAATATCTTTTGAAGATAACAAGTCGTTTACAAATGAAGACCCTTTTATCAACAGTTTCATTGCCAAGCAGTACTTAAAAAATGTTAATTTCAAAACTGACGTTGGCCATGTGAACCCTGATGCTCTGCTTCCTTTTCCTTTCTCTCTCTCCAGATAGCCGACGTCCCTGTGGATGTTTCCGACTAATGGCACACCTATGCAGTGCAAACAGGAGCAACTTCACAGGTTCGGAGATCAAGGACGTTGGCGCAACTGCCTGTTGAGTTTGGGATTACTTAACACACGAACCAGCACTTCGATGATGGGCTATTATTTTCTCGCTCCGCCCACCTTTTCAGATGCTCTTCAGGAGGAAACTACCCTCTCCATTTACATTTTAACGTTACAATGATGAGGAACACCGTTCAGGTGTTCGAAAGTCTTTGTTTTATATTTACATAGAAATATATTTTAATATATAACTCTGGATTTTTTAAACAATAATAACAACAACAATAATAATAATGCAGTGGCAAAATGATTAAACAGAAGACATGGAAAATCATACTATAATGGGTGTTATGTCTGTCTGTCCGTCTTCATTCAATCACGGCCAAACGGCTGGTCCGATGGACATGAAACTTGGCAGGGTTATAGTGGAGACTCCTAAGATGGTTTATGACGGGGTTTCGTCCAACCTCCCCCAACTCCGAAGGGGGTTAGGGTGAGAAGGGATTCCCTTAAACGGGGCTGGTTCTGCCCGTGAAACAGGGCTGGTTACGACTGTAGACTTAACTACTTTACGAATGTATCATACATAATTTCTGTATACATATGTTTGCTAGTAATAATAATGATAATAATAATAATAATAATAATAATAATAATAATAATAATAATAATAATACAGTGGCAAAATGATTAAACAGAAGATAGGTAGCAAATAATAATAATAATAGCAACAATACTCCAGTGGCTAAATGATCAAACAAGATAGACAGACAAGAAAAAGAATAAGAGACTACGAGTCGTCTTGATAAACTATAACAAGCATAACACACGTTCACTGGAAGTAGAATCTACGTCCCTTCCTGGAGTGTTATTAACTCACACCCACTCTTGGAAAAGTCTTCCCACTTGAATATCGTTCTTTTAATGGTTTCCCTGTACTCAGTCCCTCTCTCATTAATAGGAGAAGCCCATTTCTCCTCTCCCTCACGATCTCCCTTTTCTTCCTCCAACATGTTCTCCCTTCTCCTCTTACCTCTCTGATGCTCTCTTCTATTTGTCTTTTTTTTTTTTTTTTACCTCATTTAAAAAAGAATAAGCTCCTCCCTTCATTGCACAAACTCATTCAGCTTCCATTTTATCTTATGAGACTTTTAATTTCCTCCTCCTCCTCCTTCTCTTACTCTTTTTACCCGTCTGATACTCTTCTCTATTTCTCTTTCTCATCTCATTTTTTTTAAAAATGTATTTAAACATTCCCCTTCCCCGTACCAAATCATTTAACTTCTATTTTAAAGATGGCCTGTATTTTGTGACCCCAATTTGAAGATAGACTGTATTTTGTGAACCCAGTTTAAAGATAGTCTGTATTTTGTTATCCTGATTTAAAGATAGCCAGTATTGTGTGATCCCGATTTTTGTGTGACCTCAATTTAAAGATAATCTTTATTTTGTGGCCCCAATTTCAAGATAGCCTGTATTTCTAAAACGTCTTCCGACTTGATTTCATCGGTTTAATTTGATCTCTGTCTTGTAGTTGCCTTATTTATTTTGGTAACATTTGCTTCATCATTAATCATAACCAATTTTGCAGTTTTTTTCGCATGCAATTCACTGCGTTTATGTATAGATAAACATTTCTCTTAGTGTACAATCGCTTCGAACATAAGATAACATTTATTCCATTCGGTTTCCTAAAGCCTTCAAGACTCGTCTGTCTACTGTACACAGTACTGAAGACCGGGAAACCTTTGTGTATTCAGGTTAGTTTCTCGAACTCACTCCAACTTACGAAATGGAAATTGTAGCTGGAAATAAGTTTTTATCATGGACTCTCGTCCCCTCAGTCTTTCTGATTAACTTGAATGCTCTTGGGGAAGGAACAATGTCTGCGATGTTTTCGTCTTGTGTAGCTTTCCTGCTCCGCTCTGTGGAATGAAGCCAAGCACTGGGACCTATGAGGTCATTCACCGCTGGAAAGGAAACAGAGTAGGTAGGTTTGGAAGGTTTAACAGGAAGAAAACCTCGCAGTTGTACTATGAAATAAGGATGATATGAATGGAGGTACAGCAGAAAGAGGGATGGAAGAAAGATAATATGAACGGAGGTATCGTAAAAGGAATGAAAGGATTTGCAGCTAGGGGCTGAAGGGACGCTGCATAGAACCTTTATTAATGCCAGCGCTACTCCCCTAAGGGGTCCCCCCCCCCCCCCTGTGAGCTTATGCTTTATGTCTGTCTGTCTGTCTTTTAGGTTCGCTATCGTTCATTTGTTTGAAACAAAAACTTTACCTTAAATTACTGTAAATTTGATTTTGAGTCGACATTTGCAGTGAAAATTAGGAGAAGTGAAAACACAAGAAAGAACTGATTTGACGCCTCGCAGGTAATTAAAATATTGATTTCAAATATGTCTTTAATGGTTAAGCTTAGAAGTTGTTCTTTCTCTCTCTCTCTCTCTCTTCGCAGTGTCTTTTTGTATGCATGACCAAGAAAGAGGAATTTTCTTTTCCTTTCCTTTCAGGGTCTTGCAAATGCAAATTGGACGAGGACTGGAGGCATTTGTTTATAAGAAAAAGATGTTGCGGCTTACTACCAAATTGCTGCTCGTGGTATAGGTACGAGACTATTTGTTATACGAACGCGAGTCTTATTTCGTGGTCTTTGTCACAAATATGATTGTCACACGCATTTCTGATAAGGGATATGAATTGTATGTTATATGTTTTGTAGGGTCTTTTTTTTTCTTCTGCTGCAAGAGCGCTATAGGAGACCTTTGTACTTGTTTTTGATTACTAAAAAATCTGCTTTTTTTTTTTAGAGTGTCGTTTCCATTTACCTGTCTCTCTTTCTGCACTCTGTTTTATCTGAGTATGTGTATGGTATAGTGTAGCCTCTTTTTTTCGGGGCTTTCTCGACAGTATTATATGCAGGGGTTCATCAATTGCCTTGAATGTTGACGAATTGCGTTAAGGTCTTTTTCATGTTACCCAGGTGAGCATATCTTGTGCATGACAAGTAACGTCTGATTTTTTTAAACGACAGCGGAACTCGCTGCATTTTGCTTCTCTTTATGAAATGCAGAGGAGCAGACATTAGAAATTTATTTGTTTCTGAAGCATGGGTCAATTCATAGTTTCTGATGTAACTATATTTTTTCTAAACTAGTTAGTGGGGTCCGTACGCGGGCGGTGAGGCCGGATGCCACGACCCTAGACGATGTGACTGTACTCTAAAATAACAGTTATCTAATACTGGTGTTTTTTTTTTTTCTTTTTACCGAGCTAACGCTCGAACTTTTATTTCCTTTGCTTGTTGTACCCCCCCCTGCTTGTCAGAACGTAAGAATTCACAATTCAATGTTTACCGTAAACTACCAACCGAGCGGTAGTTTTCCCGAATGTAATTTTCACCGTATCTTACCATATTCAACAACGATTTGAAAATGACTTGGTGTTGTTAGTTAAGTAGTCACTGAGTAGGGAAAGACCCTCTCTCCTTCACCCCTCTTTAACCCCTAATGCTAATAAATTGGTCCGTCAGCTGTTAAGCACTTACGCGGGATTCCGCATCGGTGAAAAGTGCTTAGTACAGACAAGAGATAGACACACGAAACTACTGTTTTTTGTAGTAAGATGCCAGCTATGAGCTATGATCGTTCCCGAAACATCATGACAACTTAAAAAGACGTAATAATATCAACTCATGCAAATATTAGCTTACTACAGGAGATATCTGCCTTTTCCTTGCGATCACCAGAATACCGGAGAGTCCAACCAAGGTCTAGAAAATATTCCCTAGACCGAGTCAAACGGTTTACTAATATGAACCTATTAATCGTTTTCAGTTCCCGCGCATGTTACTAAATTTCTTCTATATACCAATTATGATCGTCCTGAAACATTATCATAAAAAAAATGGATATCAACACCTGCAATTGTTAGCTTACTGAGTACAGAAGATATCTGCCCTTTCGTGCGATCACCACAATCTTTTAAAGTAAACTAGACTCAAACCGTTTTCTATGAACCCGTGAATCATTCATTTGTTTCTTGCTGTTTCCTGATTCTGTTTTTAGTATCTATTGTATCTGTCAGTTTCTTTACTTACCTCTCGCTCTCCCTTTCATTACTTTTAAGGGAAATACGGAAAGGTTTTAAAAACATTTTTGAAAGATAAATTAAAAAAAATTGGCCAGTAAGTTCCACGATTAGTTTTATGTGGCAATCTGGTACCGAAATGTCGAGAAAAAATAGTTACACAGATGCATTCACACACACAGAGAGAGAGAGAGAGAGAGAGAGAGAGAGTAGTAGGAACTGCTCGTCTGTTGGATAACTTTGCAAGTAATTACACCAAGCGACCGGAACTCGGTCAGAGGCGATATGATTGGGCAACTTGATTTTCACGAGTGAAACGGTCCATTCCTGACCGTCGGAAAGTTCGTAACTGGGAAGATAAACTAAAGGCGTTTGGGGAAAAGCCTTTAGACGAGGCTTTGTAGCTTCAATTATTTGAATTCTAACGATTCCAGCCACCGTTGGTTGATGTTGAGCCTAAAATAACATAACGATGCGTCTAGAGGAGAGTGAGTGGCAGCGTTCAATTGTTTTTGGTTCCTGCGGTATTGACTGCCTCTCGCTGTGCTAGCTTATGTTACATCCTTGGGGCTCCTATCTCTCTCTCTCTTTCTTAGGGAGAGGGATAGTCGATGATAAAAAAAGACCTTCAAAAGCTCTTCTTTTTATTGTAATGAGACAGCATCCCTGGATTTGGAGTTTTCAATTGAGTCGACGTAGTAAGCAGTTCTAGAATCTAGTCATCTTAAACACTCTAGGAACACTTTTAGTATCGAAGTGATGTATTCAATAGTTTCCGTATGGTAAATGAATGACAAAAACAAAAGATTATTCATAAATGTATTTTCTTACGCTTAATTGTATATTTTCTAATACACGATTCGTAATATTCTAAATTCGTCCTTGCTTCCACTCTGGATTTGCAGTTATTGTAAACATATTCTCGATAATAAAAAAAAAAAAAAAATATGGGTGAGAAAAATCTCTTCGTAAAATATTATATTTTATAATTTTTTTTTCTTAAAGTTGTCCTTCGAATAAATTCATGAATATCCCTCGAGAGACCGAAGCGATAATTAGAAGTTATTTGATGAATCTGCATAACTTAGGGTATGAAAAGTTTTTGTAAGATTATTCTCTTACGCTTAATGTATATATTTACTAATACGTGGTTCGTATAACTACCAAAGAGACCAAGTTATCAAATAATTTAGCGCGTATATGAACACACACACGCACTCTCTCTCTCTCTCTCTCTCTCTCACACACACACACACACACACACACACACACACATATATATATATATATATATATATATATATATATATATATATATATATATATATATATACATATGGAAGGAATCTGAAAGACATTTTCATATTAATTTTTAAAATCTTACGGAAGCAATGGTTACTGAAGCCATTACAGACGGAGTGACGTCATTTGAGATGATATACTTATTTATTGGGATTTATTGAGATTTCTTAAGCCTCTCCTCCCTTTACAAAGATTTTTCATCCTGTAATTGGATTTTTTTTTTTTTTTTTTTTTTTTAAGCATCAAGTCAAAGTACTCTGTTTCAGTTCGCATCTAGAACTGGCATCGCAATATTGGATACTGAAACAGCGGAAGGTTAGTGTTTTTTTTTATTAAGAACAAAATTGGAGAAATATGACAAACTATAAAAATGAGAATCAGTCGTTAACATAAAAAAAAGGCCCAGTATTTTTAAGTTCCTGCAAAATTCATAAAATTTTCCCTTTTTTAATGAAAGGAATTTTTAATCTGATAAACTATAAAAATGAGAATCAGTCGTTAAAAGAAGAAAAAAAAAAATGGCATTTTTAATTTCCTGCAAAATTCCTATCATTTCCCCCCCTTTTTTTTCAAAGAATTTTTAACCCAACTTATCTTGGAGTTTTTGACCGTCGGCGAAATCAGAGTTTTAATGAAACTCATCGGGGGTTGGGGGGGTGGGGGGGACACTTCTCCCCCGGTACCCTGATACGAAACAGATCGAATCCGCTGTGGCTTAAATATTTCGCCGTTTTCCGAGAAAGAGAAATAATACTTTCGTCTTTCTCCTTGGTAAAAAACATTAAATGCAACCAATTGATTAGGCGAGTGATGAATTGGATCAAAAGAGAAAGAGAGAGAGAGAGAGAGAGTGTGCGGAATATCAGAGATCGCTATTTTGTGCAGTCCCGAGAGAGAGAGAGAGAGAGAGAGAGAAGGTGTGTGGAATATCAGAGATCGCTATTTGTGGTTATTTTCTTGTATTTCATAGTCAAACATGGAGCCCAGTAAGGTCTTGAAAATGTTATCAAAATGTGAATGTGATACTAGGTGTAGTATTATAATTTCCGATAAAAATACACAACAGACGGAAACATTGATCAAACTTGATTTTTAAAAATTTTGTTGAGCCAATGAAAATATCCTGAAAGTGGATGCACGTAAACAATAAAATGTCACATTTATAAATATTTTAAATATTTCATATGATCTTAGAGAGGCTCAGTGGCGTGATTGGTATGGTCTTGGCCTGCCACCTCGTTGGCCGCGAGTTCGATTCTCGGGCATTCCATTGAGGTGTGAGAGATGTGTAATTCTGGTGATAGAAGTTCACTCTCGACGAGGTTCGGAAGTCACGTAAAGCCGTTGGTCCCGTTGCTGGTTATTCAGCCATTGGTCCCATATAATGTATAAAAACACCATACAAACATACGATCTTAGCGAAAATAAAAGATACCAATCATAGAAGAGAAAGTTATCCATTGAATTATATTATCTGTAGAATTGAGTATAAAATATTGGCACAGAGGCAAACACTGGGACCTAAGAGGTCATTCAGCGCTGAAACGGAAATTGACAGTAAGAGGTTTGAAAGGTGTAACAGGAGGAGAACCTGGCAGTAGTTGCATTATGAACCAATTGTAAGATGGGAAGGAAGAATATGAAAGGAGGTACAGTGAAATGAACGAAAGGGGATGCAGGTAGGGGCTGAAGGCACAAAGCTGCAAAGAATTTAATTAATGATTACAGTACACCGCATGGGGTACACTGACGGTCAAGTTAAGTATATCTTAGTTTTACCAGACCACAGAGTTGATACTGGTCTGATTAACAGCTCTCCTTGGGCTGGCCCGAAGGATTAGATATTTATTACGTGGCTAGGAACCAGTTGGTCACCTAGCAACGGGACCTACAACTTATTGTGAGATCCGAACCATACTATATCGAGAAATGAATTTCTATCACCAGAAATAAACTAACCCGATTCCGCGTTGGCCGAGCCGGGATTCGAACCTCGGACCACCGGATTAGCAGCCGAGCGCGAAAACGTCTTGTCCAACGGGGAACTACACGTACGGAATTGCCTCCCAAGAGGTACATATAGAACTTAGCATGATGACGTTTCCATTGGGAAGCTTGCAATAGTCTTCGAAGCTACACCGATATGTTACTGAGCGATTCATTCTGGATTAAAGTAGTTGAAGTTTGCGCCGGAAGTTAGATACCAGCGTATTCTTGCCTTTTATTAAATTTATTTTTCAGAATAATGAAACTTATTTCCAAGAACCTGGTAATTGTAAATAATTCAGAAAAAAGCGATCGTTTACTTAATGTATCTTACTCAATTCCAGCGTCTCGGTGGCACGATCGGTTTGGTCTTGGCCTGCCACCTCGGTGGTCGCGAGTTCGATTCCAGGCCATACCATAGAGAGAGAGAGAGAGAAAACATCCCTCTGGAAAAAACTTCGTTCTAAAAGACGAAATCTAAAATCCACTTTAGTTGTCATTCATCGCTTTAGCTATTATACCATTTAAGAATTTCCCGCCCCCAAGATCAAGTCGATAAATATTCTGAGATCCGCAGCACGGAAACAACTCATTTTTCTTATTTTTTTTCCCCGAGGTTGAGGAGCAGACCGGAAAATGACCTTCGGAACTAAAGACATAAATTCTTCCGGGTGTCAGAGTCGCTTCAGTTTTTTTTTTTTTTCCCGAGGGTTCTTTCTGAGGGGGACGAAGAACATTTTATGCTGAACAATATAAATGGCTGTATGGATAACAGTGCGTCCATGTCTTTATGTTAGTGTATATGTACTCGTGTATGTATATAAATATTTATATATGCATACACACTCACACACACACACAATACACACACACACACACACATATATATATATATATATATATATATATATATATAGATATATATATATAATATATATATATTATTTATATTGCTACTTTCAAAATGCATATTTCCCCTCTTTGAAATGTCATGTAGATTGTGTAACATTTTTTCAGATTCCTAGATCGCTTAGAATAGGATGTTTTAAATGTGTGTTCAGATTTCGCATTACATAATGTAAAAGAATATATATATTATAACGTAAAAAGAGAGAGATCTTCTTTGTCTGTTCGAAACTACGAATGTTTAACTTTTATGTCAACACAGTAAGATTAGAGGGTCTGCGAGATCCGTTTGCTTTCCTATTCTATCAACAAGTTTGATAGCGATAGAATCGACTCTTGCATTGTTATCAAAACATGTCAATCTTAATTATCGCTCAACCTCCGTTTCAGTCGAGTATGTGTCTTTTTTTTTTTTTTTTTAACAGACTTGACTCGTACGCGTATGTCTTTGATCAAAGCCACGTGAAGATTGCGTCAGATTTCGAAGCTACTGGAAGCATTTGTGCCAAGAACGTTTTGTATCATATCTGCCTTGTCCAGTTTTTGCAAGGGAAGATGATTTGATTAGATCATAGAACCTCGAGGCAGTCAGATCTCTCTCTCTCTCTCACTCGACATCATTGAGATTATATTAACGTAACGTAAATTGGTCACTCGTAACTTAGAATTTCATATTTGATATTTCTTAGAGTTTACTTAGTGTTATTTAGTTTATTTTGTGGAATCTGAACAAACATTGTTTCGTAACGGCGTCTGGTTTTTGTGAAAGTGTGATTCAAGCCTGCAGCAGAGAAAGAGACAAATTGGTATACCAAGGTAAAGTGTGTTATATTTTTATTAGTTGCAACTAATAACTAAAAGCTAATGAGAAAAGTGTTTGGCTAACTAATAACTAATAACGGTTAGGAACAGTGATTAACTAATAACTAATATTTAATGGTTATGATGGTTTGGTTAACTAATAACTAATAACAGGTGGTTATGAAGGTTTGGTAAAAACTGATGGTTATAATGTTTTGAGTGAAAAAGATTTACACGTTTACACATTGCGTATTTTTGTGTTTGTTCCATTGTTTGTGCACTATTTCATTTTCTTATTGAAGTGTGTCTTTTTATTTTATATTTTCATTTGCATTCACAATTTAATTGACTTAGTTATTTTCATTGCACATTTAAGTAAATTTAACATTTGTGAATTAATTGTGTTTACTAAGAATTCTTTTCAAGTTTTGTTGTTGTTTAGCACTTGTGAATTAACTTCAAATTTTCAATTATTGCCTAACACTTTTGAATTTTGATTAAATTAATTTTCTTGAATTTTGTGACGAATTAATTTTGATTTAATTTTACTTAATTTGATTCAAGATTTAATTAAACTTTACTTTGTTTTCAAGTAACAGTAATTTTCCCTGATATTGTGAATTTCACTTATAAATTTTGAATTTAATAATAAATTTTTGTATTTAAAATTTTTATAAGTTTTTATTTTTATACCAGTATATATGATTATGATTATATTGATGATAGGTAGAAACATAGAGTGGTAATTGATTTGCTTTCCTTTAATTTACTTGAAGTGACTGAGAACCAGGGAAGTACTTAGACTTCTGAAATCAGGGAAATACTTAATACTTTTAAAGTTGTTGATGGAGTGATGCCCTTTGATTAATTCAATTGCTTACAAGATTACCTCACACCTGTTTTGATGAACTTAGTCTGATTTTCTGCAATACTGGTAAGTGTTAAGGGATCACTGCTGCCTTTAGAGTATTCAGTCGTTTAATACGTTTTATGAGGGTTCAGGTGTCTGGCTTTTGTGAGGTAACATTAAATGAATGGTAAAGTGTAGTAACCAGATACTTGGCACTTCGTAACAATATGTTCATTAAATAAGCGAATAACACAGGAAAATGAGAGGCAGAAATCCAAGCGCTTTCGTCTTTACCAAGGCATTGTCAAGGAACGAATGTGAGTGTGTGTATACTTACATACATGTATATATATATATATATATATATATATATATATATATATATATATACACACACACACTCGAGTACATAAACTAACATAAAGACATGGACACACTGTTATACAGAAAGCCATTTATATTGTTTAAGTAATAAAACAAAGCACAGGCACTCAGAGAGCCGAAAGAATTTATGACTTTTGTTCCGAAAAGTTTTGTTGTTGTTGTTGTTGTTGCTGCTGTTGTTGTCAGGTGATGTTTTTTGGTGTTAGGTATTTGCTACAAGACTGAGTATTAGAGATATACTGTTCGTTATTTGTTGAAGATTCACTTCTCTTATCGCACGCACATTCCATACGCCTGTGTGCACATGCGCAAAGAAACGTGATGCGCGTGCATATAAACTGAAACACACTGAATTCGCCGTTGTTATAAGAAGTCGAAAAGTAGTGTAGACGACGCTGATATGTTCCCAAGGACACTGAAGACGTCTCAAGGATCTCCAGCTGCATTCCTTTCATTTGTAGTTCTTGCTTGTTCCGAAGGTTGAAATCTAAGTTTTGGAAAGTTTGGATAACATTTTTTTCAAGAGCAACATTATCGCGTGGAATTGTATGGAAAAATGAGTGGTTTAGTTTTGTGAATACTCGACCGTTCTTTGCAAATACTGTTAAGTTGAAAGACTGTTTAATTAGGTTAAATGTTATGTTGAGTTTGAAGTGTTTCTCCTCAAAAGTAGTGCTAGGCAGGGCCACTATTTTAATTTTGATATAAAAGTTTAGTGATTGCCGATTATATATACAGTCGGAAAAAATCTTGAGGCAAATGAAATTAAATCCTAAAGGAAAAACCGGTTTACCAAAGTGTTCATAAAGACGCTATTTCTACAGAAGCAATCCGCGGTGGCCTAGACTATGGTAATTGACGTTTTTCTGTGTTATTTTACTTACTGAACAAGAATTTAAAGTAATATTTTTTCGGACGACTGTAATTAACCCCCAGGGGCCAGTACTAAACACGGAGAAATACATTGGACGTCCCAATCCCTAGTGGATGTCTTATCCGCGGTTACGTTCCTTGCAGTTCGTAGGGAACTATTCTTTAGAATTACCCTGCAAGAAACGTAACCGCAAATACGACATCCACTAGGGATTAGGGCGTGTATTTCGCCGTGTTTATTACTGGTCCCTGGGGGTTAATTACAGTCGTCCGAATAAATATTACTTAAAAATCTTGTTCAGTAGGTAAAACTGCATAGAAAAACCGCAACTGCCATAGTCAGGGCCGCCGCGGAGGTACCCTAGATCTACCTATTTTTTTTTTTTTAATTTTCTTATGCTGAACAACCGCTTAAATGAATATTTTTACAATATCGCCACTGCTTAATGGCAGTGGTTTCTAGATTGTGGCCTTGTTTTATCTTGTGATAATTGTTTATATCTCAATTTTGAAATATTTTCTTCAGCCTCATATAGCTTTTCATAAAATTGCTTCATTGGAAAATGCTTGAAAGCAGTTGAGCTATTTAAAAAAAAAATATTTAACTAGTAGATCCTTTATAAATATTGTTTCCTTCTAAGTTTTTTTTTAAAAATTGATTCCTTCAAAGATTTCTTTTTCACTTTAAAATAAAACTAATATTTATAAAATAAAACTAATAGTTACATAGTTATTATTATTATTTTTAATAAATCTGGTTAATAACTCCGCGTCGGGTATTTCCTTAGAAATTAGTTTCCTATAGTATTTGGGTTGCTTATTAAGCATTTACAGTTATTTTTGGGTGGTCAACTGTAATTAGCCCCCAGGGGCTAGTACGAAATACATTGATGCCCCACTCCCAAGTGGCTTTTGTATTCGTGGACTGTTCCTTGCAGTCCGTGCGGAGTTAGTATAGAATTATTATTTTTTTTAAACAAAAAGCATTCCGCAGAGTTTGCATGCTGTACAGCAGATATAAACAGTCTACCAGTACCTGGATAAAACTAGATTTACGCTAATACAAGAATTAGCGTATATTAGGCAAGGATATAACCCTCTTGCGAAAAGTCTTCTAAACTTAATAGTTTGTAGCACACACTATGGGCCTATTCAGAAGGAAATGTAACTCGAATTGATAATACCTATTGATATCTAGGAAGTACAGAACGCCTTTGTGATATTAGGTAATAGTTTAACATAGTGAAGTCCAGGACTAGCCTGGATAAGTTGTTCGTGGTCAGCTTAATATTTAAGTGAAGTTCAGGACTAGCCTGGATAAGTTGTACTTGTTTATGGCCAGTTTAATATTAAAATGAAGTCCAGGACTAGCCTGGATAAGCTGTAGGTACTACTTGTTCGTGGCTAGTTTAAAATTCAATGAAGTCCAGGACTAGCTTGGAAAAATTTTACAAATTGGGTAGATCTATATTACTATTCCGCAGTGGCCTAAACTATGGCAGTTGAGGTTTTTCTATGCAGTTTTACCTCCTGAACAAGAATTTTAAGTAATATTTATTCGGACGACTGTAATTAACCCTCAGGGGCTCGTTCTAAACACGGCGAAATACATTTGACGCCCCAATTTCTGGTGGCTTTCGTATTCGAGCAAAGACAATACACGAAAGATGGGAAGCTCAAGCCACAGCCGCATCGGCCGCATACAATTTAGTTCCTGGCATGAAATGAAGATGGCGGTAGCATTTCACCTGCCTACATCGTCTGTTTGTTTACTTTTTCACAAAGCGGGCATTCAATTTCAATCATGAGTGGGCGTAGCCATCATCACCCGTGTGTGGTTTGCAATAGGACGAAAATGATTTTCCCCATCTGATTTTTCATGCTTTTCCTCAGAATAAAGAAAGGCAATAAAAATCATTACATCTGTTACAAAGTACATGATGACTTTTAGAGAAAATGAAGAAATAAAATAGACCAAAGCAAAATTGAATGTCGGTGCAGTGTTATTCCGAAATAAATATTGGAAAATATTTATAATACGGTGGACGCCTCTAAGCGGAAAGAAAATATATTTACATGTGATTTTCGACTAGAAAAAAATATTTGCCATTTGAAACCCCAACAACCAACCTAACCTTCCTGGTAATGTACATCAGTAGCCTAATCATGTCAACAGTAAACCTAACCATATCAGCGGTACCATAACCATGCCAACAGTTACCTAACCATGTCAACAGTAATTTGCAATGGAAATGAAGCTATCTTGCAAAACATATCAAAATCAACTAGAAAAACTATATTTTCTTGTCATTCTTGTCAATTGTATTTCAAATAAATACCTTAAAGTTATATTTGCATATCTTGAAAATCTCTAGAAATATGAAATAAACATACCAATTCCTATCACTGTCATACAATTCGTGAATATTGGGTCTCCATGCCTTTTCCAGATAGGCTTCTCACAGCAAACTTTGATATACTGTATATATACTGTAGTTATGTTATATTCTCAGCAGCTTACCATTGGGTTGTAGTTATAAATGTTTACCTTAATTTTTCATTAATAAGCAACTATTTAGCGAACCAAAGTTGTTCCATCAGGAAGGATGTATCTTGTGGGAGCATTCATATGGGAGAGCATAAGTAGGTTAGTTAAGTTAGAGTGACTTACTTTAATTTCAAGTTCACTAACCTTTTAATCTATGATTGAATTTTCCTATATGTATGGATAAAAGCATTCAAAATAAAAGAAAATTACATGCAAACCAGCATATCTGCTCCCACAAGATCCATTCTTCTTACCGTTTCATCTAAGTTTCTGCATTATATGCTCATAATTGTTCAATTTTTTTAATGAAATCTTGTAATTGGTACCAACACCCCACATAGTATTCCAAAGTAAATTTACCATTTGGCAGCAAATGTAGACGCAGTAATACAGTAGTAATAAATTGGCAAAACAAGTTGTGAAAACCTATGATATTTGCTTGTACTGTACATGATGCAAAAAGAAACATGGTTCAAGTCAATTAGAATAATTGTTTCAAATTTTTTTAGGAATGTGCATGCTTCTTGCAGAAATGGCATTTTACTAGAAAATACCAGGCAGAAGTGTTGTTTACATTACCTTCATAAAAGGGTGCCAATTGAATATGCATTTTTGAGAACTCCCACAATTGGGCTATGAGATTTTAATAAATTGTTATAAATAGGTTTGTTTCCTATTTGATTTGTGATTTCAATTTTTATTTGTTTTTTTATGGAAATTAAGTTAAACCTAGATTTTTGCTTATACAGTATTCTGTAAAATACAGCATTGCATTTGTTATAAAAGGGTACCTTACTTTTACTACTTTGTTGTTGTACTTTTTTTAGTTTTATTAACAAATATTGCTTAACTTTTGCCTAATCAGCATGCAAGTTAAGTCTGCTTTTTCATTTTGATTTCATATTATTGGTTTTGATCATCCCATGCTTTGTTTGCTATTTAAATTCTGATATATGCATGTTTTGTTTGCATGACTTGTATGACTATTGCATGCAAATGAAGCATGTGCCATTTCTTTTACTTTGTTTATGTTCTTTGCAAGAACATTTGTGTACAGTTGCTTAGGTATGTACAGTATACAATCATAAGCACAAGCCCAAAAAAAGGAAAATAATTACTGTATACTATATTGGTGAAATAATAAGATAATATGAGAATAAGTTTGTTTCATTCTAACTGCCCTCTCAATTTTAGATAAAGATACTTAGCAATTAATGTTACATTAACTGAAGGATTTTATTTAATGATTCAGAAATGCCTAATATATAAGTCATAAGCTATGATAGAGCCCTATAATCATGTTAACAAGCAATATTAATCGATTTAGTATTCAATAATTTATAAAGAGAAGTTTATTGGAGCATAAGAATAAATTTTAACATTTAAAAAAGCCGCGCTACGCCACAGCCGAGTTTTAGTTGAGGGCATAATCAATAGATGGCGCGCATCCTGACGGGTTGGATGACGTTTTTTTTAATGGTATAAATAGTCAGTTTCCCATCTTTCGTTTATTGTCTTTGGTATTCGAGGGGACGAACGATGCGGAATGCTTATATAGAAATTCCACAAATTGTACTTTATCGTGTTCAGTTTAATATCATAATTCCACGACTAGCCTGGAATAGTTGTACTTGATCGTGGTCAGGTTAATAAGTCCAGGACTAGCCTGGAAAAGTATTACTTTATCGTGGTCAGTTTAATATTCAAAGTCCAGGACAAGCTAAGAAATGTACTTAATCGTGGTAAGTTTAAGATGAATTCCTTGACTAGCCTGGAGTAGTTTTACTTGATCGTGGTCAGTTTAATATTCAAGTGAAGTCCAGGACAAGCCTGGAAAAGTTATATGATCGTAGTCAGATTAATATTAAATCAAAGACTAGCCTGGAAAGGTTGTACTTTATCGTGGTAAGTTTAATAGGCCACGACTAGCCTGGAGACTTTAAACTTGATCGTGGTCAGTTTACTATTAAAGTGAAGTCCAGGACCAGCCTGGAAAAGCTATATTTGATTGTGGCCAGTTTAATATTAAAGTCCAGGACTAGGCTGGAATAGTAGAAATACCATCGTGGTCAGTTAGTATTAAAGTATAATCCAGGACATGACTAGTAAAGTTCTTTTATCGTGGTCCTTTGGTTTAGGGTTGTAGTTATTCCAAAGAATATATTTTGAAGTGATATTCAATAATAGGTTCAGCCGACATAGTTCCAGTTTAAAGCATTAAATGCATAAACGGTTAAGTGCTCTTTAAGACAATGGCTTTACCATATCGGCAACCTGAAGATTAATAAAGAAGTCTCTTAAGATCTCGGAGTACTTGTATAGTTTACAGAAGTCGGTTCTTTGTCCTTTTATTTTTGTAATCTAATTTCAGATCGTTGAAGGTTTTCAGACACTTTATTTCGCTGGACGTTTGGGAAATGGATCTGTAATGCTTCATCGCTTCAAGATAAAAGGTAAATGCCGAAGTAGGTGTTCTTCATTGATTCAGTGTGTACTCGAGTTAATGAAATGTAGAAAGTGTTAACAGTAAATCCGAAATTAACCGAGGTGGTTTTCATTCCTTCGTTATTTGGTTTAATGGTACTACTGCAGCAGGAGTGTTGCTAAATGAACTGAAATTTAGAATTTCAAACTTGAAATTGTTGCTCCGTCAAGAATTCAAAAGTGTAGTAGATCTAAGCCCGTATACTGCGGCGAACTAGACTGTGGCAGTTGACGTTTTTCTAATGAATTTTACCTCCTGAACAAGAATTTAAAGTTATTTTTTTCGGCCGGCTGTAATTAACCTGTAATTTACCTTTGAACTCTATCCTACGGTAAGGGGGACCAATGGGAATGCGGGGTTTTGGGGTGAGGTAAAACACATGGGAGAATAACGCCTTAAACTCTGTCCTACCATAAGGGTGGCCGATGGGAAAGCGGGTTTATGGGGGAGGGGGGGGAGATAAAACACTTTGGGAAAGGTTTTGCCGTGTTATTTCCTCATATTTATGACAATTGAAACACGAAATACAAGCTGAAATAAAGTGATAAATAAACCTATTACTACTGCTATAACGACGCCGAATCCTACTGTGTATGCGCCATGTTATAGGAGAGCTTTTGTTTCAGACAGACTTCTTACCTATGTTACATTTCTAAGCTCACCTTCCTTTAAGGAGGGGAAGGGGGGCGGGGCTCCTCCCCGCCCCCCGGGCCGGTAACACGTTCTCCTAGGTTAGGTTAGGTTGGTTAGGTTAGTATCATAACCTTTGTTACACTCCCTGCTGGTTAGGTATCCCACACCCCCGACCAGAATTCATTCAGAAGATAATATTTTGCCGGTCACCTGTAACTAATCTGTTTTTTATCCTTGAACTCTGTACGCCGGTACATCGCACCCCTCGTACCGTCATGTAGTCTTCAAAGTTAAATTACGGTTTAATTACACTCGGCCGAATAAATATTTTAAAACTTGTTAAGTAAGTAAAATAACATAGGAAAATGTCAACTGTCATAGTCTACTTTACTGTGGAATGCAGGCTTAGAATTACCAAAATATAAGACTAAAATATATTGTAAGAATATTGACCCCAAGAAATATTGTGAATTCTATTATCGGCCACCGTAAATTAATGGGACTTTTTACTGTCTTTTTTTTTCTGTGACTTTTTATTTTCGGTGACTTTTTATTTTTTGTGACTTTTTTACTTTTTATTTTGTGACTTTATTTTCTGTGAATTTTTATTTTCTGTGACTTTTTTTTTTTTTTTTTTTTTTTTTCAAAGCCCAAACCACCCTACCTCCGTCCGTCGATCTCAAGAGGGTTATGCCTAAAACAATTAACACTTTCGTAGTAGTTTTGAAAATAGGCTTAATATCGAACAGTGAGATTTTTATCATACTTCTTCATCCTTGAGTAAGTAAAAGTAATTTGGGACGATAATCATGGAAGAAGGAAATTTGGGAGAATTATTATTTCGAAAGCAATAGGAACTTCATTTACTTGAATAAAAAAAAGTACTTTCACCTCCAGGTTTTCCATAGACTATTGCCAGACACACTCGTTATCTTTTCACTCTAGTTTCATTTTACACTTAGTTCCGTTCGAGATTTATTTAGGCATTAAAAGACTAATCACAAATAGTCCCCTTTTGGTCCCACAATGGTAGTATATTGTTCGAGCCAAGCTTGAATTTAGCCTAAAAATTTATAATCTTAATATAGATACGAGCAGGATTTTACATATGAGAGGCAATGGGCTATAGTAGCGGGAGCTCGAAAAGGAGTATGTACAAAGGCTTTAGCTTGATGTGTGTGTGATTTAGAATAAACAAATGAAGTATGAATAAATCATATATGACAAAGATAAAGTATCCCACTTGACTTACGAAACGGGGCTCCATTGCAAAGGGGCAATGGGATGAAACGCTAATGTAACGGGAAATGGCATAAGATGGAATAACCTCTTTTGTTCAATTCGTCACTTAGAGCCTTTCCTTCAAACCGGTGTTGCGAATGATCGAACCGGTGTTGCAATGATCAAACAGGTGTTTAGACGACAAATCAGGTAGTCGCACATTACGTTAAAATAAGAGAATGAAAGACGAAAATTCAGTCTAAGTTTATTAAGTTTTATTGTATGAATCAGTAGTATCATAACAGCAAACCTACTCTAAGCTGAATGCAGCTCACTTTGATGCCTTCTTATTTTCCAGTGGATTTTGAACGGTATCATTTCAAAGGTAACCTCACCTGGATTTGTAAGCAAAATGGTGAACTCGTGATGGTTAAGCAACTCTGAACTACAGTGAATTTTTGGTATCATATTCATGTGGAGTAACTTTTACAGAGGTAAGGCACTGAAAATATGTATCAAAATTATTGTGGTTACCAAACTAATAGGTGATTTAGTCAGATATGTTATGTATTGGATGACTGACATTGGCCCCTACGTATTTTAACTCTATTATTAAACTAAATTTGAAAGTTCTTCCTATTATTAAGCTCAATTTAAAAGTTCTTCCTAGGATCCATATTAACTTGACTTCAAAGTTAATGTTCTGGTGCCAAACGTAAGCGTCAACTTACTATTTTAAAGAAGGGGACGAATAGCTAAGACAACAGCTGATGAAATCGTGATTGTAATTTTTTTTGTATCATTTCAGCTCTGCTTTTCGGAATAGTGGGAGTAACCTTCTAGTGGCAAATTACTAATGAATATCTTTAGACTCCACTCGAACTAACTCCATCTGACGGCAAGTTATTCTGGAGTAACTGAAGTTCATTTTTCAATACCGAGAGTAGATGGACATCAAATAATATTGAGCTTGCGATGGTTAATCGTAATGAACCAACTGGAACAAATAATTCAGTGAATTAACGTTAAAATACTCCTTATTATTGCAGGATATTAACATTTGAATTGCAATCCACTGCAGACTTCATAATGAAATAGTTCGAAGCAGCCTAAGCAGAGGTAGAGGATTTCCTCCAGTTTTTAAAGTATGGGCGAAGATTACGAATGGCAGCACTTGTTTAACCGTATGGATGCCATCAGCTCATTCTGCTAATGATGATGAATAAGGGTCAGGGAGACATCTGAGAGTAACTTTTGACAAATCAACGATCTAATAGACAACCGAAAGAAGGCGAGGGTTGAAATGATTACAATTAGAAGTCACGAATCTTAATCTGGCTTATCCATATGAGAGGTCAGATTAGAAACCATAAACGGGAAAAATGACCTATTACACCTGTTACAAGATGATGCGGAGAGAGATCCAGAGGTAGCTGAGAGACTGAGAAAGACTTATCAAGATCCTGTGATGAGGTTTTAAGGACAACGCTTTTCCACTAATATCTTTTACATAATTAATCTAACCGCGTTGTGCCTTATCTCACTATATAGAGCATTTTCCGGCCTTACCGCCAACATAATACTCGTGTGTCTTTGATAAATGTTAACTAATTATATTCTTGTCTGTAAGTTTGTGTAGAAACACAAATCGGCTGGCCCAGAGTCTGTTTTTGCCTTAGTGTGAGTCGGATACTACATATCCGTCCGCACCCCTGTTTATAAGCTCCTGTTTACCTGTAATAAAAATACTACGGGCTGCTCTATGAGCAAGTCTGTGCTGTCATAAGGCCAGGTTAATCTCCAACATGTAATGAACATCAGTATTGCTTTACCTGTCTCTGTCGAGTTTTGAGAAACTCTTGACTCTAGCTTTAGTGTGATTCAGTATCTTGTTTGAAAACGTGAAACTTGGGCGTCTTCGATAAGGACGACATGATACTAGATAAGCATCTGTGCTTAACTCAAATGGTAGGGAAACATGGCATTCATCGGGGCATCTGGGTAGGAACGCGAATTCCACACTTATAGTAGAGTGTGGATCTAAGTTTACTGCTAATGGCTATAAAACTCGAAGACAGTCGTCTTGATGTAGGACAACTCAACAATGGTTATTGACTTTTCAGTAAGAGAGGCATAAGAATGGAGAGCCTATTCCCAAGTGTCAGGGTCTGTTACCATGTAAAGGAAGAAAGTGAAGGTCATTCTTAGATTCAGGCCGTGGAAATTGATTGCAAATAGCTGCAAGCAACTTTACCAGGGATCAAGGTATTCCTTAAGGTACGTCCACACAGTCGAACAATGTCCGACGGACAAACATTGTTACCATATCATAGACGAAGCGGATGACGTCATAAGCGCTGAAACGATGGTAATAGATCTGGTAACAAACAGTGGTACCAGATGAGGTTGTATACCACTGCTTTTACTCTGTTCACAAGGCAATGACCGGCGGACAATTGGTAACAATGTTTGTCCGTCGGACATTGTTCGACCGTGTGGACGCACCTTTAGATGTTCATTTGACCCTGAACGATGCAATTTTCATCTTTTGAGCCCGAAATGCTGGTGGTGGAGAATCAGACAATACAGCTAAATGACTCCTGCCGAATCAAAGCCATAACTTAAAACTTGAAGTTGTTAAAGGAGGTAAGGCCCCGTCCACACGGTCGAGCTTTGGTCAACGAACTTTGTCCGATGTGACGTCAGAAGCAGAGAAACAGTGAGAAAAGTCAGAACTTTGCTGCGATTTCTCCGCTTCTGACGTCACATCGAACAAAGTTCGTCGAGCAAAGCTCGGCCGTGTGGACAGGGCCTAAGACTATACAAGTGGAGATATTGTTGCAAGTTGTACTCAAAAATTATTTGAAATAGTTTCTACTTTTAACTTGCTTTGCTATGCATACCAGGTAACCGAATGTAAACTAATACTTTTTTTTTCAGATTCAGACTGTCGAATTCAAATAAATCGCCCATGAATAATGAATGTTAAACTTCCCTGGATGTCTGCATATCCTTGTAGCTAAGAACTTTTGAACGACTGCTAAGCTTAAAAAGGTCGTTTGTACTTGATACTTACCCGGTAACTGGGTCTTGAGATCTTGCGTTAACTGCGGACTACGTAATATCACCAGCTTTTGACAATGGTGACTGTTACCACATAGTTGAGCGAATAAAAAAGATATTTCCACTTAGAACACCATTAAATATTAAAAGCTGATATTTTACAGTTTTTAAAATTAAGTTGGCTCCGTAGGGTGGTAGTGCCGTCAGTAGACCTCATGTGGTGCACTGTGCGCCTTACTTTAGGTACTTAAGGTTCTTTCCAGCCTGCCCTCGGCCCCTAGCTACAACTCCCTTCCGTTCCTTTTACTGTACCTACGGTCATATTCTTAACCTACATATTACTTTCGATCCTCTCTAGCAATTGATTCATAGGGGAATTGCTTTGAGGTTTGTCTCCTGTTACACCTTTCAAACCTTTTCCTGTCAATTTCTGTTTCAGTGCTGAATGATCTCATAGGTCCTAGTGCTTGGCATTTGGCCTTAATTTTTTATTCGGTTCAATTAAAGTAAAATTGAGTTTGAAAATAAATTATCCTTAAATTCTGCTGCATTAAAGGTTTAATTGTTGAAGAGGATTGAAGTAATTCGACAAAATATCGGTGTCAAATATTCATTATACTTTTTTTCTTCTTAGGATCCAACTTCTGAGTTCCCGATGGAAATATTCCGGATCGTTTGGTAACAGTTCCTTCGGGTCTTCTTCCTTCACGACGTGAGCACTTCACATCATACGACATTTCAAGTGGTTTCTATTCAAGGGAAGAAAACCGGAAGAGAATTAGTTTCCTACTGTATGTCGGCACAAAACTGGGAAGCGCCTCAGTGGCGCGGTCGGTATGGCGTTGGCGTGCATTCTCCGTGGCCGCGAGTTCGATTCTCGGGCGTTTCATTGAGGTGTGAGTGATGCGTATTTCTGGTGATAGAAGTTCACTCTCGACGTGGATCGGAAGTCACGTAAAGTCGTTGGTCCCGTTGCTGAATAACCACTGGATCCATGCAACGTAAAAAAAATAATATACAAACAAACACACACCTGGGAGGCTTATATTTTAAAAAGTTTACCATATTTTGTAATATACATTAGTTTTGCAACCCACCCTTTTTCATACGGTTAATGTGACTTTTAATATTTCAATGATCAAACTTTCCTGTGATGTAACCCCTAACCCCCTCCCTTGTTGATACGATGTTATTCAGTTCTGATCTATGAATAGTCAACTTTTGATAAATATAATGTGAAGGAGTAATAACTTTTCTCAAAAACTTTTTGTAGATAAAGATTTTTTTTCACTTTCCT
This sequence comes from Macrobrachium nipponense, assembly GCF_015104395.2. Taxonomy (NCBI): domain Eukaryota; kingdom Metazoa; phylum Arthropoda; class Malacostraca; order Decapoda; family Palaemonidae; genus Macrobrachium; species Macrobrachium nipponense. The sequence continues at coordinate 44,100,863 of NC_061094.1, forward strand.
TCAAAAAGAATGTAATGTTACGTGTTTCGGATAGTTATGCATGTAAACTTTAAATTTGTAATGATTTTAACAGTTTGATGTTCTTGAAAGGTTTCCAATAGCTTTTATTGACATTACAAAGCGAGATTCTGTAATTTTAAAACATCCTAATTCTCTTGTATCTTGTTATACTGATAGAAATTTAATAGGAGAATGGTTAAGGTATATACTTTTCGTGGTGTGAAAATTTAAAAGTAGTCAGCACACTTGAGCACTCAAGCTCAATATTCTATCTTGAACCTAACGATATCTCGTGATTCTGAACTTGAGTTAGTCTTAAATTGAATATATAGAGCTATTTTAATTTTCTGCTTTAACTACTGATTCTCAAATCTATAGAGACGATTAAGACTGTCAACACTGTTTGATGTCTGTTCCATTTTTCACTTTCCATACTATTACAATAGACATATTATGACTTAAGACGAATCAGTAATGTAGGGTAACATAACTAACAGCTGGGACAGGTTTTACTCTTAAATTTAGTGAAAAATTCTGGTGATATGAGTTGTTGCTTTCGACTTTTGTCCATCAGAAATTCACGTTTGCCATTGCGTTAAGTATTTTTTTTTATTTTAAATATTCCTCTACGATTCTTTTGTTTATATATCACTGTAATATAACCTATATTTAAAATGCCAAAAGAAAAATTCCAGTTTTGCATTTTCTCTAATATCAGATCTCTTAACAAAGCTATAGAAAAAACGAGACATTTGAGAATGTTGGACTGTTGATTCTGTTACAGGGTACAACTACTTATTGTAGCAAGGTGAATATCTAAAGTTGGATATTAGTTCGTAGCTTTTGTTTTTTTCTGATTTGTTTTAACTCTTGACTGCTTTTGTAATTTTCACGTCGGTTTCTTAATGTATGCCAGTCGTATCTTTAGATTATCAGTTTATAAACTTGATGCAGTAATGATTTGCATTTGGAACATTAGTGGTATTAAGAGTAACCTTGAAAGAACTTCATTCCTAATCCAAAGAATTTTTAGAAATATTAGTTTTAAATAAAAGTGGATTTTTGCTATGCTAAGTCTAAGTTTTGTTGGAAATATAGGTTTAAGAAATAGTGGATTTTTGGTATGCCCAGTCCAAGGTATTGCTGGAAATACTGGGTTTGAGATGGCAGGTTATTCGTTTATTAGCATATTAGCCTCAGTGGCGTGGTTGGTATGGTGTTGGCGTCCCACCTCTTTGGTCGCGAGTTCGATTCTCGGCCATTCCACTGGGGAGTGAGAGATGTGAGATAGTAGTTCACTCTCGACGTGGTTCGGAAGTACGTAAAGCCGTTGGTCCCGTTGCTGAATAACCACTGGTTCCATGCAACGTAAAAGCACCATACAAACAAACTCTTGTACTGTGTTTTTTTTTTTAAATTTTTTTTTACGTTGCATGGAACCTGTGGTTAATTAGCAACGGGACCAACGTCTTGACGTGACTTCCGAACCACGTCGAGAGTGAACTTCTATCACCAGAAATACACATCTCTTACTCCTCAGTGGAATGCCCGAGAATCAAACTCGCGACCACCGAGGTGGCACGCCAACACCATACCGACCACGCCACTGAGGCGCTCAAACAAACTATTAGCAGACTACTACCAAGCCGATGCCTGAAATTTAATGTTTCTTGGCCTTTGACTTGGTCGAGGGGGGTTGATTTCTCTCGTGAATGATTAAGAATACTTGAAAACTGTCAACTTCTGGTTTGCTATTTCACTTAATGTTTAGTAAATCCTTCAGGTTCATTATTTAAGTTTACTGGAATAGAAAACGCCTTTCATATCAGTTAATTGGCCTTATAGTAGAAAAAAAAAATTGAGTGGTTTTCGTCGAGGATATTCTTTTAAGTGATTGATACTGAATGATTGATACTAAAGTCCCATCTCGCTCACTGAATTTCACATATGTTGCATTTTGATTTTTCATAGTCTCTCGTAATTGTCATTTGAAATTAGTGTAATATTTACTCTCCATCTTTTGAGCATTCAATACCTTGAGCTGTGCTGAAGATCACTTGCCTTGTCTATTTACGAAACCTACGTATATTTATTTATTTTTTTACAAATACTCAAATTGCCAATGCATTTCCATACTGAAATTCCACGTTCCAGGTGAAATGTTTACACTTCATTGAAAACTCATCAGTGACGTTATTATTGTACTACACTTGACTAAATCGTTTTTCATGAAAGCTTTATTGAACGAGAACGTATCATTGTGTAATTTGATAGATTTTCTGTATTTTTATGCAAGAGGACTTCTGTCATTGCCCCAGTTTTACACAAAGCTCTCATTATGCCCTTCAGAAGGTATTGCATTTTAAGTTAAAGAAATTTTCTGGTACTAATTAGTGATTACTGAATCTATTTTTCCATTTGCAGTTGCTCAAATTAACAAATATTCCAGCTCAGGACGGCCTTGCCTTTCAGAAATTTTAACTTGTGCAGTAAATTATAACCATATTAGTATGTCCTGGGTATTGTCAGGCAAGAATTTAGGAATAGGTCTCAATATCCTTTGGCCACCCTTGCGATATTTAAATGTATATTAAAACTATATTAAAACTCAGTAGTCTGGTTAAACCATGTAACAGTAATACTAATGAAAATAAGTCCGCCTCCTTCATGCTTTCTAGGCTGTTGACATATTGCTATATGGATAACTGTGAAACTTTCATTAGAGATTTAATTTTTCTCTGGTCGCCTTATCTTGGTAGATCTAGGATACTATTCCGCGGCGGCCTAGACTATGGCAGTTGCAGATTTTCTTTGCAGTTTTACCTCCTGAACAAAAATTTTAAGTAATATTTATTCGGACGACTGTAATTAACCCCCGGCGAAATACATTGGATGCCCCAATCACCTAGTAGATGTCGTATCCGCGGTTACGTTCCTTGCAGTCCGTGCGGAACTATTCTGTAGAATTAAATTTATCTTTTGATATATGTTAATGGTGTGGAGTAAGTGGGCTTTTCTTAGCTATTGCTGGTACTGGTCGATGAATTGACTTGACAAACCTAAAATCTAGTCAGTTCTTGAATGAAAGCTTTGTCATGTCTGGATATTTTTGTCTTGAAACTCAAAATCAGTTAACGATTTCAAGTTTTTTTTATTTATTTTTATTTTATTTTATTTATTTATTTATTTATTTATTTATTTATTTATTTATTTATTTATTTATTTATTTATTTTTTACAGTTTGAGGTACCATCATTACTTTCAGTGGAATGTCACGCGTCTGGAAATCAATGTTCGTCCTTTAAAAGGTTACAAGTGAAACTCGACCAAAATGACTACTTTTAATAAACACTTGGCACTTGTTCATATTCCTGCGTTTGCTAAATTTTCATTTAGTAAGTTGGTAATCTTGACAACTGTATCAATGTTTAAGCCCTTTTATGAAAGCAGCATTCCTGAGTTGTGCAAGGCAGTTTGTTCGATAGATTTAGTACTATCTAATCTTCCAAATTCAGGTGTTTTTATAAATGAGTACTGCTAGGTCTGTTACTCACTGCATTACCATACTACAATTGATCTTTCAAATTCAGATGTTCATAAATGAGTACTGCTAGGTCTGTTACTCACTTCACTGCCGTTACTACAATTGCTTTCAAATTCAGGTGTTCATAAATGAGTACTGCTAGGTCTGTTACTCACTGCATTGCTATTGCTACAATAGCTACTTAAGTATTTATGTAATGCGTTGAAGTCAAGACTTGAACAAGTTGCTATGTATTCAATTCAGTTTTGTTTTTACCGCCTCTTGTTTATTCAGATCTTGACGCCCTCTACTGTTGCTAAATATTAACAGAATTTCTTCTTGGATATTTAACTAATGTTCGTCTCGGTCTGCAAAAGAATCTATACTTTGTTTTTTTCCATCTGTCCACCAGCCTGTGGTGTTTGCGTATGGTAACACTGCGTCCCGGGCTTTAGATAGTTACATTCAGCTTACATTCAACAATAATAACAATATCCTATTTCGAATATTAACGGTGTAATTCGCATACAGTACATTATTAAAACACTTTTTCAGTTGCAAATGTACACCAAGATATCTTTTTATTTACCTAAAACTTACACATAGCGTAACTATCTAAAGCCCGGGACGCAGTGTTACCATACGCAAACACCACAGGCGGGTGGACAGATGAAAAAAAAAAAAAAAAAAAAAAAAAACAGTAAAGGCCCGTCTCTTTTGTACTTGTTTCTGTTCGTGAGAAGATGTCTGCTCATTATGACCTCAGACACGCACTATATCGTACGTACTATTGAATACTTTAACCAGACCACTGAATTAAACTACCTAATCAATGTTACTTACACCTCTCCTTACAGGGGCAAAATAATGAGAACTTTATTGTAAATTCCATTGTAATGGTTATTGAAGGCAGCAATCTTCAACATATACGAAATATTTGTTCTAGATATACGTAAAATTTACTGTTTGTACAGATGTTCTCTCTTTAAGCTTAAGTTAACTACAAATTGTTTTAATATTTTATGTAAAGCTTTGTTTACAACGATGCCTTTTTTTGCAGACTGTAATATTTGGAAATTTAACAATAAAGACAACTTGGAGTCAATGCCACAGCAACTCAAGGGGGCCAGCGAGTGTTCTCAGCACAAGGCGACCAGGCAGGCTTCGTCGTTCATTTTGGAAAAGGGTCCTTAAATCGAAGTCATGAAGAGGGAGGTCAAGATGAATATCTAATTACTAGGAGGACGACGAATCCTTCCCAGCCTTGTGGTGCTCATCTCAGATATTAAAGTCTACCCAGCAAATGCTGAAGACCTACCCCGTTTTCTTTGAAGCGTTCAAGATTGAGACTACCTTGAGTTTCAGCAATCAGCACTTGTTTAAATTACTTTGCAAGCAAAGGTTGGTTAACAGTCGTATTATTTTGATCCCGTGTATTTTTGTCATTGCTGTAGTTGTAAATGTTAAGCAAATTTCCCTGTGACATATCTAGCAGTTGTGGTTTGTCTAGCTTGAGTTCGTCATAATGCGCTTTGATAAATGTCAGTGGTGAAAGCAAATCATTTTTAACTCTAAAGAAACTACTAATCCCAGCTTGTTGATCCATAGAATATCAGACAGTTTCTTTGGTTTTCTATACTAATTTGAACCTAGAGAATCTAATGATTTTGTGATCTCATTGGCAATATTGTATGAATTTTAAGTGTTCAAGAGTTCTGAAAGATTTTAATCGGTAGTAATTTATTGAACAGCTGCTTCAAATGTAGGTATACCGTGGTCAGATTTTGGCTTAAAGGAAAAGCTATTAAACGCCTCCATTTTTTCCATTTAAGATAAGTCATCCTTCAAGTCGTCCTCAAAATCTTGCTTTTATGGTAATTTTCGTTGCAATTAAGGGTGGTCCGTGGGCCAACTGAAAAGGGGGGTATCAGCTTGCGGCGTAAATACCAATTCCTGCCTTCAGATTTCCTTTCGTTCTTTGTACTTGACATAAAGGATGGGTAAAACATCACAACGAGCCAATTTCAGGTATTTGTGTGAGGGATCCTTCAGTTGCGTTCTATAGACACTGGTGTGTTATGCAATAGGTATATAGGGATTTGTTGATGGTATTAACTACATTAAAAATAAAATGCTAGTTTTTTATTCTGAGATTTTATAATGGGTTAATAATTCCAGTCATTGGAAGTTTTGAATAAGATATTTTTTCTTTTGATATGGAGAAAACCAGTATATGCAATCAAATATTTGTTTTTCGTGAAGAGGAAAAAGCTAGCTGCATTTTTGGTGTTATTGACTAACACAAAATATATAATTATAAAAATCCAATACTAGTTTTCAAAACTTTGCTTTTCGTGAAATCGATAAGAATGAAATACGAAATATTTTGCTCGTGTTCGGCTAACAAAAGTTAATGAATGATAAAAGACCTAATGTCGTTGCACACCTTTTGGTTTTAAGTGCTCTGTCCATGTGGGCATAGTTCACTGGTGGTAGCTGTTATGGGAGTCTTTTGACTTCGGACTTGGACAGTCTTTTGACTTCGGACTTGGACAGTCTTTTGACTTCGGACTTGGACAGTCTTTTGACTTCGGACTTGGGCAGTCTTTTGACTTCGGACTTGGACAGTCTTTTGACTTCGGACTTGGACAGTCTTTTGACTTCGGACTTGGGCAGTCTTTTGACTTCGGACTTGGACAGTCTTTTGACTTCGGACTTGGGCAGTCTTTTGACTTCGGACTTGGGCCAGTCTTTTGACTTGCTTGGTTTGGCAGGTCTTGGATTCCGGACTTGGCGGTCTTTTGACTTTGGACTTGGACAGTCTTTTGACTTCGGACTTGGACAGTCTTTTGACTTCGGACTTGGACAGTCTTTTGACTTCAGACTTGGACAGTCAATTTTAACTTCAGACTTAGTCTTTTAAATTCAGACTTAGTCTTTTAAATTCAGACTTAGTCTTTTAAATTCAGACTTATTCCCACGGGAAATCTAGCGCTCGAATTCTCTGTCATTCAGGTTACTTGGACCAGCTTTAACATTATGTATGCCATAAAATTTGTATTAATTGTATAGCTAGCTGGTGTTCTGGCTGCAGTTTGGCAGGATAGCGAACATTTGAACTCTTGATTTAATAAAAGTTTTTAGAGTGCTCCTAAATTAAATTAGGTTTCATTTCAGCTGAGCTAGATTCTTTGATATCTTTGCCTTTTCCCATAAAATAATTATCCACACTTCAGTTTCCCTTGAAAGCTCAGTATTACTTAATAAGTACTCCTTGTAATTTATACTAGGTAGCTGCAGATGACTTGAATGTGAATGCTAATATATTGTATTCAACATATATAAAACTTTATTATGTCAGGAGACAAAGTACATACGTAGATCTGGTGATAGAAGTTCACTTTCGACGTGGTTCGGAAGTCGCGTAAAGCCATTGGTCCCGTTGCTGAATAACCACTGGTTCCATGCAACGTTAAAAACACCATACAACAAACAAAGTACATAGTACAACTTTAGATTTCCAGTTTATATAGATGAATTTAGAACAGGGGTAGCATGAATGGTGGTAGATCTGGCAAAACTAAATCTTTACTCTGATAGGATCATCTGTTTCATCCATTGTAGGGTTTGCTATTTCTAATGAGCCTCCACCAGCTGTGTGTCTGGGAAGGCCCATTTCGTAACTAGTTTTGGCAGGTGTTTGGACCTTACTGTCTTTTTTTGGGTGTTCTATATGATTATATTACTCTTCCCGTGTAAGGTATACTGGGCTTCGAATCTAGAGTAAATCAGTAATAGAGGGTATTAGGCGAAGTCTTGGTACATTTTTTATTTGAAGTTCTGCTCTGGATTGGAACAGTTTTTACTGTATCTAAAAGTAGGAAAAATGTTAAAAATGAAATATTTCAAAACTGATAAAAGCTACAACCATGGGTTGTATTTTGTTGTATTATACATGAAATTGCGCACATTGTCATATATAAAACTTTATGTAACTGCTAATTTAAGGAGTAATATTCAAGACTGCAGTGAATACATCATCATAGATTCTGTTTAATAGGTCTGGTGATTGATTCTCGGGCATTCTATTTAGGGGTGATAGAAGTTTACTCTCCACGAGGCTCAGAAGTCGCGTAAAGCCGTTGGTCCCGTTGCTGAATAACAACTGGTTCCATGCAACGTAAAAACACCATACAAACAAAAAATGGGCCTGGTGAAATTCATATTTTCTTATAGGTCACATAAATTTCAGGTTCGCCCTTACACAAGTTTTGTCTAATTAAATTAATCTAAGGAATCATAATTTTTCGATGATGGGTTGATCTTGCTAAAGGGAGTTTTTTCATAATTTCACTTTTTCCACATTTTCTTCACCATTTTTAATTCATTTTTTTTCGTAGACATTTGGAGCTTCCCACACGTTTCTTGTAATTCAATTTTCTCTCGAGTTGATTTACATAGCAAAAGAACTTTTACAGAATAGAGACCTGTTTCTCATTACATTCTGGGTCGGTCTAAGTGGCTATTACTTTTTATATGATATTGAATGTGGGTGTGGTTAAAACAGATGAATAGAAAAAATGATCCCGACGTTAAGCATACTAAAATCCATTACGTTTCATCGTAGAATCTCTCTCTCTCTCTGCTGATTTTGTATAGAATTATAGTAGTATGTGAATTAGTGCTTATTTTGAATATAATTATAGTATGCGAATTAGTGCTGGTTTTGTATAGAATTATAGTAGTATGTGAATTAGTGCTGATTTTGTATAGAATTATAGTAGTATGTGAATTAGTGCTGATTTTGAATAGAATTATAGTATGTGAATTAGTGCTGACTTTGTATAGAACTATAGCAGTATGAGAATTAAATATGGCTATGCTGGTGGTGGTTGTCTTCGGAACTGGTGACCTGACTTAAGACAAACTGGATGTCATTTGACCATGGACTGATACGGGCAGGTGAACATAACGATCTCAGTGTTCCATTACTGCTGTGTTACCGAAGAAAAACCACGTGAAAACCTTACCATAACCCTCGTGAAGCCCGTGATGGAAGATTCAGGCAATTTATAAAAAAGCGGTTTTAAGCATATATTTGAAACGTCTAACACACTTAGAGTATTTAGGATCCGATTCAAATATATTAGGAAAGGTGATTCGAATTAAATAAAAGGGTAAACCCCCTCCCACATAGGAGGAGGATTTTGATGAACTAGCAATGCCATGCGTTTTTTTTTTTTTTTGGGGGGGGGATGATAGTGCAACTTCATTCCAGCATATATATAAAAAGTGAGGTTCACTGAAGGTTGGTTAGTTGTTAGTAAGACGTGGGTCATTGTTAATTGCACGATGGAAGAAAAAACATAAAAATCATAGTGGATTGAATATTCGCAAATTTATCTGTTCTTGAAATTACATGTTTAGAGCATTTCCTTCTATTGTTTCTGCTTCCATAATCGATACTTTCTAATGTAAATGTATAGTTTATTAACAGCATTTACAAACTGTGCGATTGTTTCATAAATGACCTTCGCTTATCTTGAAGTGGTAACTTTTCTTAAATTTCAATAGCAACTCATTTTTTTAAAAGATGAAATTGGTTCCTTAAAAATTCTACTAGATATGTTGATCTTCATATATAATTTATTTGCATTGCTTAATCTTATACCCTGTTAGTGAAAATTTCATGAACAAATATTTGAAAAATAGATATACATACCGTTAAATAATGAAAACGTAATTGTGAATATATTTCTTACTAGCTATTCCAAATTCTTGGTCAGTGAATCAACCAAGACATTCTCATCCAGTAAAAGTGTTAATAGTCCTCGAATATTGCAAATCCTCTTAAAGTAGTTTTCATAGTTACAACTTTCCACCTTGAATAGGCATAAGTCCTTGTTTTTCGTATTGATGCATTTTTTTTTTCAATAAGCAATGCGATAACTTGAATGTCTAATCAGATAAGTGAATTCGTGATGAACGTCTCAAAGCTTTAAAAAAACTGGAGCTGAGGAATCTTGTAATTCTCTCTCTCTCTCTCTCTCTCTCTCTCTCTCTCTCTCGTTATTGCTCTGCTATCCTATGCGAAATTTGTGATTTTACTTAACTTTACAAATAAAGTAACCACTTGATTATTTAAACCCCATGGCAGTAAAGAACAGCTAAAAAATGTAAAGCTTAAAGATGTTGATTAAGAGTAGGCAGTCAGAATTGGACAATGAACTTCCTCTTTGTAAGGAGGATCTGAAATATTCAGTAGGATTGTTGTACGTTTGGCTTTAATTCGGCAATAACTGGAAAAATGGTATTTTTATGTTCCTGGGTTTGTGTAATATCTAATAGGTAATAGCTGCAAAAATAGGAATATACAAAATTGATTGCTTAGTACCGAAGAGCGCTCTAAGCTCTAGTAGTCTTTTGTGCATATACAAATGGACAGTACGTCATAGTACATAATGTTATAGAATGCAACTCTGAGAATCTAACAACCTTGTCTGAGTCGGCTGGTGGTCCATGTGCAGTAGAAGGCGACCTCGGTCCGATTTGATTATCGTGCTGGTGGGAGAAGCCGAGATAAGGAGAACATTCGCTGTGCATCACTTTCTCTTTACCTAACTCAATCACTTACATGGCACGATGGACAATCGGGGCAGGATTTGGTGTTTGCGCCGTCTTGTCTGCTTTTGAGGGGACTGGACGGGCCTCTTGCGATTAATTGTACCATATCTGACGTAGATGTATGGATGACTTGTTGATCCCTTAGAAATTAATATTTAATTGCATTTCTTAGTTTTCCTGGATGAGCCTTTGTAATGTTTGAATTGCCGTTTGTGAGAGCATGATTAGAGCAACTCTTTGAATAAGATGTGTATTTTCTTATATTTCTTTGTAATATTAATAATTATCCTTTTTGACAAACATCTGGCCAGAACTTAATATAATGAACTCTATTAAAGATTACAATGCCCTAGATTTAGAATGCTAGTTTTACTGTAAATAGATCATAAATTTCTTGAACTCTTGTTGCAGTCTCCGAATCAATTAGCTGTTGGAGAGCTATCTGAGAACCTTTTAAAATTTTTTTGAAGTATCGAACGTTCGTCTGTCCTCATTACTAACAATAATATAACTAGGCCATCTCTTAGTGTTGGGAGACTTTTTCTGTAGCGCAGCTGAAAATAGATGTAAAAGCACTACGTGGAATTTAAAGTGGACAAAATACTAATCGGATATTTTCAAAGATTTTGAGATCTCAATGATCGAGACAAACTACCAATTCTTTGTAAGATTTTTCTGTTAAGGTTCAACGAGTTATGGTCAGTTTCCTAAATTTTAAGTTTTGAATTCACCATGTCCAAGAAAACGTATTATGTACGAGCGTAAACTAGACAAAACTCATATGTGTCGTTTTCTGTTTGGGAAGCTTTGTTATCATCGACAACTATTGTAAGATTGGGTCATAAAGACCCTTTGATATCTTGGAAACTTACAAATGCCATAAGATAGAGGTAAGATTTGTAATTAATGAATGTCAATGTTACTGCCTTGTTTCAACCTCTGTGTGGGCACCATCCCCTGCAGAAAGCACAGCTTGATTGTAATCGATTTCTTAAAGGTATTGAACATTTAACTGTTTCGAACAAAGGAGTACTACATCCTCCATTGATATCGATTCGTTATAAGGAATTGGCTGGAAATCTGTTACAACCATACTGTATTGTGTAACGAATGGAACCCATACACAGGTCTATTCAAAATGACAATTATTCATTTAGAATTTTGGCATTTTATTAAATTTTCAGAATTAGAAACGGACTTTGTGGATTTCTGTACAAGGGCCACGAGAGAATTCCATAGTACGACTGTTGGTAACTTCTCCCTTAGTTTGCTAAGTAACAAAGCAGTGCTAAGTTCAAGACAACCTTTTGTACGCTTCTAGAGAAAACGGGATTGTTCTTCAGTATTTTTAGGGCAGACTCGAATATTTGAGATGCAAACCATAAGGACGGGAAGGGGTTCCTCCTTCCTCTGAGCAATTAGATATT
>NC_061094.1:44117436-44146091 GCF_015104395.2 Macrobrachium nipponense
TTCCCTATTACTGCAATTTGCGAGATGAAACTCTACATACTTGCATGAACAGAATGCGCTCTGGGTAGGGAAATGCCATGGCTCGAACAGTTGGGACCATCACGTCTTCCAGTATTTCAAGGTATTGGTCATCGCCAACGATGGTGGATGGACTAAATACTGATACTGTAACAGAAGGGAGGAAACTTTTTTGGTAGCGAGATGAATTTGTTCAGAAAATCTTAATAAAACTAAGATATTGTTGCTGGTTGAAGTGTAATGTGCCTTCATTGAGACTAAGCAATAGTTTGTTCTTGGTCATATCTTATTATATCACATTTTATAATAAATGGTTATTTTTCAATCAATTGTGTATCCTTAATTATAGGGTGCTGTAATATTTGTCCCTTAATTACGTATACGTTAAAATGTTACTAATATCAGGTTTGGACGTCAAATAACATATATATATATATATATATATATATATATATATATACGTATATACATATATATTTTATATATATATATATATATATAGTATATATATATATATATATATATATATGTATGTATATATATATGGGAGAGAGAGAGAGAGAGAGAGAGAGAGAGAGAGAGAGAGAGAGAGAGAGAGAGAGAGAGAGAGAGAGAGAGAGAAATATCTATATATAGAGATATATATATAGTATATATATCTATATAGATTATATATATATAAATATATATATTATATGTATATATTATATATATATACATATATATATATATATATAATAGATAATTATATTATATATTATATCATATATATATAATATATATATATACAGGTGTGAATTCCAACGTTAAGAATGTATCAAGAGATAATGAGATTATATCCATATATATATATATATATATATATATAGATATATATTATAGGATATATATACATATTATATATATATATATAGTATATATATATATATATATACATAATATATATATATATGATATATATATATATTTATATATATATATATATATATATATATACTATATATATATATATATATATATATATATATATATATATGTATATTATATAGATATATATATATAGTATATATATATATATTATATTAATATATCATATATATTATATATATATTATATGGATATAATCTCATTATCTCTTGATACATTCTTAACGTTGGAATTCACACCTGCAGAACGAACACAAACAAACAAAAAAGCACATGCTTGCCATCGATAACTGTAGACGTATGCCGAGCAGTTAAAATCCTGCATAAAAATACGATTATTTGATCCAATGAATTTCGGTTGTGACCAAACAAACTTCCAGCCATAAGGAAGAATCGACTCCCATAATAACCCCTATTACACTGTGTCTCCTTTCCGTCTGCCTCCTTCTTGCTGTTGTCCTTTCTCTTATAACTGTCTCTTTGTTTCTCCTCCTTCAGTGTCTTCTAGGCCTATGGAGGTCTTTCTCTCCTCAACTTATGCCTTCTTTATTTCTCCATGCTTAATTTGAATTACGTAAGGTCCTACACGATCTGAAGCTAGTTGTCTTTGTAATAATAAGAATTTGGAATGCGGCTGTTGATATTACAATTAAAGAGTAGTAGGTATGCTGTTATTTGATAGACAAGGCTTTTATTGGTAGATAGCTAAATCCCATTATTACAAGAGAGCGTCATGAAAACCGAGTTGATTCTTCTGTCGGTAACAGCAAGTAATAATATTATTACAACTAAAGTTGAACAGACGGGTTTTCTCGCCTCCATGATGAGAAAATAAACCTACAAAATAGATTCAGCTGTATTATTTTCCTTAAAGGAGAAATTAGAGAGATGGAGCAGAAGTTATAAACGTGTGCTTGAAAGGGTGGGAGTGAATGGTGGAAGGAAAAATGTTGGGGGAAGACGTGTGGCGGGGCGGGTTTCATCGTACGTCTGGAGGCACAGTTCCAGTGTTACCAGATCACATCCAGCCCTTGTGGCTGAAATGTGTTTACTAATATATGTGACCGACTGTACATATGGTCTCAATAATTCTGTACTTGGCTGTTATTTGTGTACGACAAATCGGGGCAGGATGGAGGGAGGGGGGAGAAAGTGGGGGAGAGGGGGAAACTAGCCCTAATCAGTGCCGTTCTCAAGCCCGGATGAATAGGGAGGGTTGGAGCCTTCTTTAAAATTGGTGCCAAGACCGATTATGGAATGAGCACCACAAGATATAAACAGCTGGACGAGTGTCAGTAAAAAACCACGGAGATGTATCGAGTCCTTATAATAAACTGTCTTAACACCCCCCTCCTCCCTTTTCTTAAGACCGACTTTGTATTTACTTCAGTTTCATTCCTGAAACAGCTCAGTTGAAACGGGGAACGCTGGTTACATTATGGCTATATTTTTCTTACTATGTTAGCTGGGTAATGACAAATTGTATGTGAGTTTTTAGAAGAATATCAGTCGTCTTCCCTACTATTTTTAATTATCTGGGGCACCTGGACTAGATTCTCGAAGGGTAATTCATGAGATTATGATTAAGATATTTAGCACCTCTCCTGTCAATGGACATGTTTCTAACAAAAGCAATTCGTTCTGTTTCATCAATATTGATATCAGTGAAACTTACTCCATTGCTATCGTATTTTTTCTGTATTTTTTTCCAGCTTACAGTCTTCCTCCACGACCCTTCACCCTTCCCCCTACCAACACCACACCTCCCCCTTCCCCTTTCCCCGCTGCGCCAGTGAGCGACATGGTAATCACACCACATATATGAGGACCTTGGACTGCCCATGATGCCTGACTGCACTCATGTAAGGTGACCACTGCCACAAGAATTTTGGATGAGACACTGCCCACCCTGCATGAGCACGGCCATTCATCCTAGCCGATCTAGGATTCCACATCTCTATGCTCGTCATGCCCGATCGCATCCGTGCAACAGGAAGCCTACCGCCAACCGTCCTGTGTGGAGAGACAATTTCTGTCCTTAACAGTCCACCCTGCCGGAGCATGGCCAGTCATGCAAGCAGCAGAGACGCAGCAAGCCCAAGTCCTCTAATGCAGCTACTCCAGTGAGTGACATGTTAATCACACCACATATATGAGGACCTTGGACTGCCCATAATGCCTGACTGCACTCGTGGAAGGTGACCACTGCCACAAACATTTGGGATGAGACACTGCCCACCCTGTATGAGCACGGCCATTCATCATAGATGACATAGGATTCCACATCTCTATGCTCATCATGCCCGACAGCATCCGCGCAACAAGGAGCCTACCGCCAACCGTCCTGTGTGTACAGACAATGTCTGTCTTCAACAGTCGACCCTGCCGGAGCATGGCCAGTCATGCAAGTAGTAGAGATGCAGCAATCCCAAATCAGCCAGAGCAGATAAGCCACTGAGCGACATGGTAATCATACCACATATATGAGGATCTTGGACTGCCCATAATACCTGACTGCACTCGTGCAAGGTGACCACTGCCACAAGCATTTGGGATGAGAAATAACCCACCCAGCATGAGCACAGCCATTCATCCTCGCCGACATAGGATTCCACATCTCTATTCTCGTGCAACAGGGAGCCTACCGCCAACTGTCCTCTGTGGACAGACAATGTCTGCCCTCAACAGTCCACCCTGCCAAGCATGGCCAGTCATGCAAGCAGTAGAGACTCAGCAATCCCAAATCAGCCAGAGCAGCTAATGCAGTGAGCGACATGGTAATCACACCACATATACGAGGACCTTGGACTGCCAATAATGCCTGACTGCACGTGTGCAAGGTAACCAATGCCACAAACATTTGGGATGAGACACTGCCCACCCTGTATGAGCACGGCCATTCATCCTACCCGACATGGGATTCCACATCTCTATGCTCGTCATGCCTGACCGCATCCGTGCAACAGGGAGCCTACCGCCAACCGTCCTGTGTGGACATACAATGTCTGTCTTCAACAGTCGACCCTGCCGGAGCATGGGCAGTCATGCAAGCATTAGAGACACAGCAATCCCAAATCAGCCAGAGCAGCTACGCCAGGGAGTGACATGGTAATCACAGCCCTTATATGAGGACCTTGGACTGCCCATAATGCCTGACTGCACTCATGCAAGGTGACCACTGCCACAAGCATTTGGGATGAGACACTGCCCACCCTGCATGAACACGGCCATTCATCCTAGACGACATAGGATTCCACATCTCTATGCTCGTCATGCCCGACCGCATCCGTGCAAGAGGGAGCCTACCGCCAACCGTCCTGTGTGGACAGACAATGTCTGTCCTCAACAGTCCACCCTACCAAGCATGGGCAGTCATGCAAGCAGTAGAGACGCAGCAATCCCAAATCAGCCAGAGCAGCTAATGCAGTGAGCGACATGGTAATCACACCACATATACGAGGACCTTGGACCTCCCATAATGCCTGACTGCGCTCATGCAAGGTGACCACTGCCACAAGCATTTGGGATGAGACACTGCCATTCATCCTAGCCGACATAGGATTCCAAATCTCTATGCTCATCATGCCTGACAGCATCCGTGCAACAGGGAACCTACTGCCAACCGTCCACCCTGCCGGAGAATGGCCAGTCATGCAAGCAGCAGAGACGCAGCAAGCCCAAATCCTCCAATGCAGCTACTCCAGTGAGCGACATGTTAATCACACCTCATATATGAGGACCTTGGACTACCCATAATGCCTGACTGCATTCGTGGAAGGTGACCACTGCCACAAACATTTGGGATGAGACACTGCCCACCTTGTATGAGCACAGCCATTCATCCTAGACGACATAGAATTCCACATCTTCATGCTCGTCATGCCCGACAGCATCCGTGCAACAGGGAGCCTACCGCCAACCGTCCTGTGTGGACAGACAAAGTCTGTCCTCAACAGTCGACCCTGCCGGAGCATGGCCAGTCATGCAAGCAGTAGAGACGCAGCAATCCCAAATCAACCATAGCAGATAAGCCACTGAGCGACATGGTAATCACACCACATACACGAGGATCTTAGACTGCCCATAAGGCCTGACTGCACTCGTCCAATGTGACCACTGCCACAAGCATTTGGGATGAGACACTGCCACCCAGCATGAGCATGGCCATTCATCCTCGCCGACATGGGATTCCACATCTCTATGCTCGTCATGCCTGACCGCGACGTGCAATAGGGAATCTACCGCCAACCGTCCTGTGTGGACAGACAATGTCTGTCCTCAACAGTCGACCCTGCCGGAGCATGGGCAGTCATGCAAGCAGTAGAGACGCAGCAATCCCAAATCAGCCAGAGCAGCTACGCCAGGGAGTGACATGGTAATCACAGCACTTATACGAGGACCTTGGACTGCCCATAATGCCTGATTGCACTCATGCAAGGTGACCACTGTCACAAGTATTTGGGATGAGACACTGCCCACCCAGCATGAGCACAGCCATTCATCCTAGCCAACATAGGATTCCACATCTTTATGCTCGTCATGCCCGACCGCATCCGTGCAACAGACGCCTACCGCCAACCGTCCTGTTTGGACAGACAATGTTTCTCCTCAACTGTCCACCCTGCTGGAGCATGGCCAGTCATACAAGCACCAGAGACGCAGCAATCCCAAACAGCCAAAGCAGCTATACCATTGAGCAACATGGTAATCACAGCACATATACTAGGACCTTGGACTACCTGTAATGCCTAACTGCACTCATGCAAGGTGACCACTGCCCCAAGCATTTGGGATGAGACACTGCCCACCCTGCATGAGCACTGCCATACATCCTAGCTGACATAGGATTCCACATCTCTATGCTCGTCATGCCCGACCGCATCTGGGCAACAGGGAGCCTACCGCCAACCGTCCTGTGTGGACAGACAATGCCTGTCCTCAACAGTCATGCAAGCAGTAAAGACGCAGCAATCCCAAGTCAGCCAGAGCAGCTAATCCAGTGAGCGACATGGTAATCACAGCACATATACGAGGACCTTGGACTGCCCATAATGCCTGACTGCACTCATGCAAGGTGACCACTGCCACAAGCATTTGGGATGAGACACTGCCACCCAGCATGAGCACGGCCTTTCATCCTAGCCGACATAGGATATCACATCTCTATGCTCTTTATGCCCGACTGCATCCGTGCAACAGGGAGCCTACCGCCAACCATCCTCTGTGGACAGACAATGTCTGTCCTCAACAGTCGACCCTGCCGGAGCATGGCCAGTCATGCAAGCAGTAGAGACGCAGCAATCCTAAATCAGGCAGAGCAGCTACGCCAGTGAGCGACATGGTTATCACAGCACATATATGAGGACCTTGGACTGCCCATAATGCCTGACTGAACTCATGCAAGGTGACCACTGCCACAAGCATTGGAGATGAGACACTGCTCACCCTGCATGAGCTCAGCCATTCATCCTAGCCGACATAGGATTTCACATCTCTATGCTCGTCATGCCCGATCGCTTCCGTTCAACAGGGAGCCTACCGCCTACCGTCCTGTGTGGACAGACAATGTCTGTCCTCAACAGTCCACCCTGCCGGACCATGGCCAGTCATGCAAGCAGTAGAGATGCAGCAATCCCAAATCAGCCAGAGCAGCTATGACAGTAAGCGACGTGGCATCAATACTAAATGTTCGAGGTCCCTCGGCTCTAGACTCTGGTTTTGATGAGACTTGTCTTGGTCCAACTTATCTTTTGCTGCAATTTATCTTCATTGGAATTGAAGCTCTTTTTTCCTCGCTTCCGTGCAACAGGGAGCCTACCGCCAACCGTCCTCTGTGGACATACAATGTCTGTCCTCAACAGTCGACCCTGCCAAGCATGGCCAGTCATGTAAGCAGTAGAGACGCAGCAATCCTAGATCAGCCAGAGCAGCTACGCCAGTGAGCGACATGGTAATCACAGCACATATACGAGGACCTTGGACTGCCCATAATGCCTGACTGCACTCATGCAAGGTGACCACTTCCACAAGCATTGGGGATGAGACACTGCTCACCCTGCATGAGCACGGCCATTCATCCTAGCCAACATAGGATTCCACATCTCTATGCTCGTCATGCCCGATCGCTTCCGTTCAACAGGAAGCCTACCGCCAACACTCCTGTGTGGACAGACAATGTCCGTCCTCAACAGTCCACCCCGCCGGATCATGGCCACTCATGCAAGCAGTAGAGATGCAGCAATCCCAAATCAGCCAGAACAGCTATGCCAGTAAGCGACGTGGCATCCATACTAAATGTTCCAGGTCCCTCGGCTCTAGACTCTGGTTTTGATGAGACTTGTCTTGGTCCCACTTATCCTTTGCTGCCGGAGCATGGCTGGTCATGCAAGCAGTAGAGACGCAGCAATCCTAAATCAGCCAGAGCAACTACGCCAGTGAGCGCCATGGTAATCACAGCACATATGTAAGTGTTTACATAATAATAATATGGAATGTTAGTCCATATATATAAAAGATTGCTTGCAGGAATGTGATCAGACTAGAGACGCTAAAGATGACGTATACAATAAAAGTATGCTAAGATAACATGCCGTCACCTGTAGTCATTCAATTGTTTATAAACCCTAGTCCAAGCTCCCTGCTTGAGACAACTACCCCGACCTATAATTCAAACGGCCTACGTGATCTGTAGCGTGTCTCATTTTGATTGTGTGTTCGTATGAAACTATGTCATTTGTATGTATGTTCATATGTTCGAAATACTGTCTGTTCCTTCATAACTTGTAACAGAGATGGTAGACAGGGAGAACAGAGTTAGCTATCGTCATTAGGAGACCTGTACCTCTTTACCTAAGCTTTATCATGTAGAGGAATAGGATTAGCCATCATCATTGGCAGAAGCGATCAAGCTATCGTTATTAGAAGACTTGTACAATCATATCTGATCTTCAGCATGTAAAACTTCAGAAGAATACATATATTTTTATATTTCGTGTTTTCTACAAGAACCTCCTCACCATGAGTTTAAACCAACATCGTCGTGAATAACTAACAAGATAATACCGACTTCGTAAGTGATCTACAAACCCCCAGACCACTCCATTGAAGATGGAAGTGCAATACCAACCGACTTAGCGTAAGATTATCGCTAGTCTAACATTACCTCATAGGGCGCCTTATCATACAAGGCACAAGCTCTAATATTGGTGGCAGTGGACCAGAAGAACTCTACAACGTCCTACGAAGAAAAAACAGAATAATAAATCATGAAGTCAACAACGACGAAAGCAGCAGATTCTTCAAGCAACCTAGTATCATCGTTAGTGAGCGACTTCAGAAAACAACAAGATTCGTCAAGCAACTTAGTATCATCGTTTAGTGAATCAACTTCAAGAAACAAAACCGACGTGTCCTTTTCCTACGGCAACGGAAGCTTCGTCTCTCATTAGAATCATTCAAGAAAACATCGTTAGTGAGCGTTTCCGGCACTTCAAGAAACAAACCGAACGCGTCTGCAGCATCGACTTTCAAGGGCTCGAATCATCGAAACAACGCGCACGGAGGAAACTCAAGCCCAAACCCAGGTCAGCCGCTAAATTAGGAGAAGGAATGACCAAGCGGCCCGTGTGTCGTTATTCGGAAACACCGATGACCTTCACCCACAAAAGCAAGATAAGTACAATTTTTTATTCATTTTTTGGAGTAACTTTGAGTGTTTCCTTTACAGGTCGAATTTCGTTATTCCTGTGGCTGAAGTTACGAGACATTCTAATCCTACTTTTTTACAGAAATTATCTACATCATTGAGATTTCGCTACTGCGAGTTTTTTTATCTTTGAGGGCCTGTTTCCAGAAGTTCTACTGAAATATCATAATCATATACTATGTTAATTTTATCATTTTGGGTGATTATTAATCCCTTACGTAACAAATCATATTAAACAGTGAATATGCGTTTACGCAGTGGACGTCTGTATTTATACAGATGCATGGATAGGGTCGTTAAGCACCGTAGTGATTAGAAAACACACAAAAAAAACAAGTGGAACACCCGTACAAATCTATATAAATTAGAGGTAACACTATTTCGGGTCATGACAATAAATGCTCCTTTGCAAAGTCCCGATCGCAGTTTTAGCCTTGAGTTTTTTTAGTTATATAAAATATCGAACC
The DNA here is from genome assembly GCF_015104395.2 of Macrobrachium nipponense. Lineage (NCBI taxonomy): Eukaryota > Metazoa > Arthropoda > Malacostraca > Decapoda > Palaemonidae > Macrobrachium > Macrobrachium nipponense. Next base: position 44,126,553 of record NC_061094.1, read on the forward strand.
TCAATGACTCAACTTAACTTTAAAAATATGGCTGGATTGCAAGGAATAACATGTCTGTAAAAAACTTTCATCAGGCTAAATGCGCTGACCAGGATCCCCACTATTTCAAATTTTAGCAAAGAATGAAGTACAAACAGTTAATATTGAATGCAGTAGTGATAACTTGTCTTATTAGTAATCGCTCAGTTCCTAATAGTTCGTCATTCATTGCTTTATACGTAACCAGCAACATAATGCTAAAAACACACAATACGTTGCCGATGGTAATAAAGAGAAGGATCCTAATTATTACAAAAGAAATAGAAACAGTTGGCCCGTTCAGAATCAAACAAGCAAACTCGGTGACTGTGTCACCTAGTCAAGCAGTCAAGGTTAGTTAAATCTGCCGAGTGTTCAAAGCATAGCAAATTCCACACAATAAGCGACTCTAGCAGAGTGGGGAAAAGCGATGTTGGTTCATACATGCCAATATCTTTTTGAATTAAAAAGGATTTTTCCTATGAAACACACGACCGTATAAGTAATCAGAGCAGGTTTCGTTTTTTTTTTAATACGTAAGTTATTATAAGTAGTGGTGGATAAAGCCCGACTGTACGCGCCGTAAAAATTAGAATATCTTGTTTTATTTCTTTAGTACACGTAATATCTTGTATTTACGGACTCACCGTCTGTTGTTCGAACTTCCCTAATGAGAAGTCCGGATAAGCGAGCGTTTACAGATACCTCTATAGTTATAAAAAACATTGATCTGTATCTAGTGTAATTGTAAGATATCCATCTAGGGATACACAAAATATTATCTTACATCCTGCAAAATAAGGCGTGTTTATCAAAGGAAAATCCTATAAACCTTCAAACATATTAAAATCCGTTTGAACAAAAATGAGACAGTTAATCAAATAATAACTTATATAAAGGAACTATACATTTGTCTCATAAATCGTAACATTGTTCAAATGACCCAACAGAATTCTTTCCCACAAACCGCAGTACGTAGTTTGCACGCAAAATCTCGAGGAAGCATGCACCCTCGAATGTCTTAGTGCGTGTAAAAAGACTTTGCTGGGAAATGAAATTTTAATCCTTCCCGACACTCTGAAATATAACGATTTCCGCGAACAAAGCCCTAGACACGGTTGACTCGCTGCAAACAAGTTAATAGTAATCCACAAAACCTATACATATATAGTCGCATTTTTTTTATTGTGCTAACTTTTAATCCCGCCAATCAGTCGTGGATGAATCTCTCTGTTAATCTATCTAAAGTAATATCCGTAAAGTCATTCAAGCAGAGGTGATTCAGCAGAATTTTTTTTTTATCTTTTATCTGAATACCAGGAAGTTTCTCCACTAGCGAGTGATCTCTGGGAAAAAACGGATGTAATTTAACACAAAATACGGTCTAAGGACAAACATAAAGCTATTTACGTACCTTCGTATAGACTCTCACTGAAATTTCAAAATAGAGGTAAATGACGCAGTTGAAAAATGTTAGTAATAGGAGCCATTAGGAAAATCAAATAAGCCCATATAATTTTTCCTCAAACGCCATGCCATAAAAGATCGGACTTGGCGTATCTGCGTAGATTCTGTCGCTTAAACAAGGAAACGACTCCCGATAGTTTCCAGTGCCATGTACCGACGACATCTTATCTCTGTTAGGTTAGAATAAATTTTTCACCAGCTTGGACTTACTTAAAGGCTTTTACCAGATACCATTACCTAAGTGATTATACCTCATACACCGTTTTCAGCACACTCAGGGGACATTATCAATTTTTTACGTATGCCTCCGGCTTACGTTGCGCCCCAATTACAATATAGTGTTTGGAGACGTTTAGGGATACCTACATGCCTATATGGATGATCTTGTAATCCTTTCTAATACCTTAGAAGTACATTCACATAAACTAGAGCTAGTGCTACAGAGACAAAGACAAATAATCTCAGAGTAAAATATCTAAATGTGAGTTTTTAAAAACCGAACATGTTTATCTAGGTTTTATGTGTCTAGTCAAGGTCTTAAAGTAATCCATGGTAAGGTGTCGGCTATTCATAACTTTCCGGTACCTATTAACGTAAAAGGGGGATACAGCACTTTTGAGCAATAGTGGGTATTACAATCGTATGTAAATATGTAACTCTTCAATCATGACAGCTCCTTTAACAGATCTTACGAAGAAGAGCGTAGATTTATTATGGTCTAAAAAGCATCAACAGGCGTTAGATATCTTAAAAGCGGAATAATGCAGCTCACCTAACTTAAAAATCCCTGATTTAAATAAGGAATTTTTTTTTATTGCAATAGACGCCTCAGACCAAGGGGTAAGAGGGTATTACTTCAGTAATATGATAAACAGTTCTTTCCTATAGCTTTTTATTCACGTAAACTAAAGCCCTCTGAAAGTAAATATGCAGTAATAGCAAGGAAGGGCTAGGTATCTTTAACTCACTAGTACATTTTAAGTTCATAATCTATGGCTATCCTGATAAAGTCCTTACTGAACATGAGTCCTTTACCGAGTTTTTCAAAGGCTTTAATCACAGTCCAAAGGGAACTCTTTGGAGCCAAGATAAGATATCTACCTGGGAAAGCAATTGTCATAGCTGACGCATTATCCCGCAATCCCGCACCATACAGCAAAGAACCATTAATTGGACTAAAAGATATAAAAACATCCGTGACCTATTGTTAAAACCGTATCTAAACAAGAAAATTCCTTAACCCAAGAGATCGCGACCATTGAATATCTGGGTGGAGCGCAGAACTGTTACAACTGAACAAAGCAAGTGTCAACAGTGATAAGCAAAACAATAAACACCAAACACCAAAAAAAACACTTCGAACGGAAACAAGGTCAGCAGCTAAGCAAACCAATAAACACTTCGAGCAGAAACACTAAAGCAAAAATATATTTAAAGATATGTTTAATCAGAATAATGTAATCAAATGTAATATTAGATGTAGGTCCGTGACGAGGAAAACCCGAAGACACAGCAGATGACTAACGCCAGGTAGTAATAATAATCTCTTTCATACCAATCGTCATAAACTGGTTGCATTCCGTATCAGGGTTCCCTACTATGTCACAGAAAGCCAAATCACTGTTTACTGGCCTACAATGCTTACAGATATAAAAAAGCACATAACTAATTGTAACCCGTGTCATGAAAAACAAGGGATACACTAAGACACCTGTCAGTTAGGGGCCTATCTGTGCCAAATCAATCCTTGAAAGAATATACTTAGAATTATTAACAGAGTAACGAGTCTGACAGAGGGAATAAACACTTCTTAGTGTTAAATAGTTCCTTGACACGTTTATATAGAAGTAATAGCACTAAAAACAAACACCGCAATTGAGTGCATTAGGAATATTTATGAGTGCTAAATCAGTAAACATGGAATTCAACACATGATAATCTGTGACTCGGGTGGTGTAAATCAAATAATAATCTCCTTAACACGTTGTGTGAATTCCTTTCCATTAAGAAAACCAATAATATATTTTATCACCCAGAGTCAATCGGTTTGGTAGAATAACTGATAATTAAATAGGAAGTGTCAATGTCTTACGAGTTACAAACTCGTGATATTGGATCCGAACTGGATTATAGCGGTTCTCGCGGTTTTAAATACCTTTATCATTTATATCTTGTATCTATAGAATTGATGCCGCAAGTAGCCTTATACGGTACGCCGCTAGAACACTCTTACCATATTCAAGCCAAACCCATTAATTTATCAAATATATATAAAAAAATATATAAATAAATAAAAAATATAAAAAATAAAATAAATATGGATACAAGTGGAGTCAATATAATACACTCCGTAAGAAGTCGGAAGGGTTACAATTATAATAAAAAACAGAATCACGATAAAATCAATAAGCAAAAACGTAACCAACCAGGTTATTAAATATCCAAATATATATGCGTAAAGATTTGAACTCTAACTTAATGCTTTAGTAATGACAAATAAGCTAAAAGTTCAAACACATATCCAAACCTACTGACATATTGTCTGTCCGGTGATTTATTCGTAGTTCAATGAAAAAAAAAAAATAATAATAATAAATAAATAAATCAAATTAAAATAAAATAAAAGAGATTTTAAAGTCAGGAAGTCTAGAAGTGAAAATGTTATCTATGGAATAATCCTATATGAATCTTATAACAGGGCTAATAATATATATAGAATTTGTATGGAAACCTTTTTCATCAGTTTGGATATAAAGAAATATTTAATTTAACATAATTACAATTATGCAGATTTCCAACATGAAACTAATATATTGTTCAATTTTGGTACTGTTTTTTCAGACATTCTTCTCATGTGGGTCGAGTATTAAAAGATAAATAAATTTATCCTAAAGTCGTATTTATTACAGCAAGTAACGTAACTCTTAGCTGGCTGAGAGCAATCTCCTGCCAAGTGACGACGTCATCATTGCCGTATCAGTATTTGTTCCTTTTAACCTCAATAATCTGCTTACACAGGCTTCATCTCGCGCTAAAGCAGATTGACTGGAGAAAGGAATGCTTAGCCCGAACTTCTCATGGGCAAGGCAGACATGTCTATCCGTATGCGCAATGCAAATTTAGCTAAGGACTTGCAATCATTTTAAAATTAATGAACAAAATAAGCAAATAGAATTTCTATAACAACAAAATGGATTAATTTTTTTTTCTGAACCTCATAGACATTTAGAAGTATCAAGATATGTATATATGAAATATTTACTTGCAACATTAGCCTATTACAATTCAAGTAAAACTTCATGGGAAAATGTCACATTTTCTTGAAAAACCCAAAGTTTATTTAGAAATTAGTTACATAGGGTTTTTTTCGTTGCACTCCTACCTATTAATAAAGTTTTTAAAATTAACCTCAGAGGATGCGCGCGAGAAAATTGAATATGAAACTTTGTTAGGGCACATAGGATCAGATTTTATCACAACTTAATTTCAGTTAGCATGAGAAATACAGAATCATGATTAATCTTCTCTTTGACTCTTATGTTGCCTGGCAATCTTACAAATAGCTCCGTTTTCCACTTCTTTGTCTAGTAATTTACTACCAGTAATATCGAATTTTCTTTGAGATTCGTAATGATATCTATTATTTTTTTATAATTATGGATATTTTTACAAGTCATCATAGACCTGGATAGGTTCACTCATTGTTAATGCCATGGATAAAAAAGTTTGTACAGCGAATTCATGTGGGTTACGTCTGGTCTAAATGGCTCTCTTCCCTCCCCTGTATTGGATGTCGTCTGAAAACTTTGCCCTTGTGACAAGTATAATTTCACTTGCAGGCTGATTAATGGAACCTGGTTACAGTATCCTGCAGTACGAGAGTTTCACATCGCAACTTACAGTCAAGTAACAACCGCCTACAATGTGAAAGGAATTTCATGGACTTCTTCGACCGACACCGTATCTCGTCGTTAATCTCGTTTTAATGCGGAATGCTCCGGCGGCTGTCGGAATCGACTACGAATGGGACATACTTCCGACAATTACGACCCGAAGGATATTCAAACTCTACTTTGCTGGCGAAGGACTCGTGGCTGGGGATGTTTTTTTTATTCATCGCGAACGTAATCGTGTTGCTTAGGATGCAGAGAATAAGTATGAGCGCAAAATAGAACGTTGGACCCGCCCAGGGAAATTTTCCCCTTGTTTTAACCCTGTGAAATAGGCCGTTTCATTTGGCTATAGGTGGATGTCTGGAACTGTGTAATGGACGAAAAGTTGTTCGAACGCTAGTTAAAAGTGAAGTAGTATAACCTCGGTCATGTATCCTATATATATAAAGTATCATGTATCCTATATATAAATGATCATAAATAACAGAATCGAAATATATTTTTTGCGTGTACGCACTAGGTATCTATATATAAATGATCATAAATAACAGAATCGAAATATATCTTTGCGTGTACGCAATAGGAATCTATTTAAAGTGCACATATATTAATCATAATTTTATGAATCCATATACATATGTATAAACAAATCAGGTAGCCTATAATCAATCTGTTACCTTTTATCTTACCAATATCTGCAGTTATTTATGAGTTAGTATATGAATTACTAATCAGATATATAACATTTAGCATAAAAATCAACGAATCAATCAGCATAAACATTATAATTTTATCAATTCATATATGAAATTTTTTTATCAGTTAAAATATGATTTTTATCATGTTAATCTTCATTCTATGCAATTATCAGAGTACATTAGTATTTTCTGTAGCATAAGTATCTTAAAGAGATGAAGTGAAAAACTGTATCTTATATATCACGTGATCACTATTTATTTACCAATATCATTGTTTGTTTTATATTTTATTACTTGAATCAATTCATGTACACAATGAATTTTTATTTACTTATATATATATTCACATAGTGTCTGTATCACACTCCTATAAGTCAAATGCAAGTCAAGTTTGAGTAATATTCAGTAGTTGGTTTTGGTAGCTGACCGAGCTGATGTAAGTGTTTACATAATAATATATTGGAATTAGTCCATATATATAAAAGATTGCTTGCAGGAATGTGATCAGACTAGAGACGCTAAAGATGACGTATAACAATAAAAGTATGCTAAGATAACATGCCGTCACCTGTAGTCATTCAATTGTTTATAAACCCTAGTCCAAGCTCCCTGCTTGAGACAACTACCCCGACCTATAATTCAAACGGCCTACGTGATCTGTAGCGTGTCTCATTTTGATTGTGTGTTCGTATGAAACTATGTCATTTGTATGTATGTTCATATGTTCGAACTACTGTCTGTTCCTTCATAACTTGTAACAGAGATGGTAGACAGGGAGAACAGAGTTAGCTATCGTCATTAGAAGACCTGTACCTCTTTACCTAAGCTTTTATCATGTAGAGGAATAGGATTAGCCATCATCATTGGCAGAAGCGATCAAGCTATCGTTATTAGAAGACTTGTACAATCATATCTGATCTTCAGCATGTAAAACTTCAGAAGAATCATATATTTTTATATTTCTGTGTTTTCTACAAGAACCTCCTCACCATGAGTTTAACACATCGCCGTAATAACTAACAAGATAATACCGACTTCGTAAGTGATCTACAAACCCCCAGACCACTCCATTGAAGATGGAAGTGCAATACCTACCGACTTAGCGTAAGATTATCGCTAGTCTAACATTACCTCATAGGGAGCCTTATCATACAAGGCACAAGGCTCCTAAGGTACATAATACGAGGACCTTTGGTCTGCCTATAATGCCTGACTGCACTCATGCAAGGTGACCACTGCCACAAGCATTGGGGATGAGACAATGCCCACCCTGCATGAGCACGGCCATTCATCCTAGCTGACATAGGATTCCACATCTCTATGCTCGTCATGCCCGATCGCTTCCGTTCAACAGGGAGCCTACCACCAACTGTCCTGTGTGGACTGACAATGTCCGTCCTCAACAGTCCACCCTGCCGATAAAATGCCAGTCATGCAAGCAGTAGAGATGCAGCAATCCCAAATCAGCCAGAGCAGCTATGCCAGTAAGCGACGTGGCATCCATACTAACTGTTCCAGGTCCCTCGGCTCTAGACTCTGGTTTTTGATGAGACTTGTCTTGGTCCCACTCGTTAATCGTTTGCTTGTAATTTATCTTCTTTGTTAATTTGAAGCTCTTCTTTCCTCACTTCCGTACAACAGGTGAGCCTAACTGCCAACCGTCCTGTGTGGACATAGAATGTCTGTCCTCAACAGTCGACCCTGCCGGGAGCAAGGCCTAGGTCATCCAAGCAGTAGAAGACGCAGCAAAATTCCTAAAAATTCAGGCCAGAGCAGCTACGCCAGTTTGAGTGACATGGGGAAATCACAGCACACTTAATACGAGGACGCCTTGGGACTGCCCATAATGCCTGACTGCACTCATGCAAGGTGACCACTGCCACAAGCATTGGGGATGAGACACTGCCCACCCTGCATGAGCACGGCCATTCATCCTAGCCGACATAGGACTCCACATCTCTATGCTCGTCATGCCCGATCGCTTCCGTTCAACAGGGAGCCTACCGCCAACCGTCCTGTGTGGACAAACAATGTCCGTCCTCAACAGTCCACCCTGCCGGATCATGGCCAGTCATGCAAGCATTAGAGATGCAGCAATCCCAAATCAGCCAGAGCAGCTATGCAAGTAAGCGACGTGGCATCCATGCTAACTGTTCCAGGGCCCTCGGCTCTAGACTCTGGTTTTGATGAGACTTGTCTTGGTCCCACTTATCCTTTGCTGCCGGAGCATGGCCGGTCATGCAAGCAGTAGAGACGCAGCAATCCTAAATCAGCCAGAGCAGCTACACCAGTGAGCGACATGGTAATCACAGCACATATACGAGGACCTTGGTCTGCCCATAATGCCTGACTGCACTCATGCAGGGTGACCACTGCCACAAGCATTTGGGATGAGACACTGCCCACCCTGCATGAGCACGGCCATTCATCCTAGCCGACAATAGGATTCCACATCTCTATGCTCATCATGCCCGATCGCTTCCGTTCAACAGGGAGCCTACCGCCAACACTCCTGTGTGGACAGACAATGTCCGTCCTCAACAGTCCACCCTGCCGGATCATGGCCAGTCATGCAAGCAGTAGAGACGCAGCAATCCCAAATCAGCCAGAGCAGCTATACCAGTAAGCGACGCGGCATCCATACTAAATGTTCCAGGTCCCTCGGGTCTAGACTCTGGTTTTGATGATATTTGTCTTGGTCCCACTTATCCTTTGCTGCCGGAGCATGGCCGGTCTTGCAATCAGTAGAGACGCAGCAATCCTAAATCAGCCAGAGCAGCTACGCCAGTGAGTGACATGGTAATCACAGCACATATACGAGGACCTTGGTCTGCCTATAATGCCTGACTGCACTCATGCAAGGTGACCACTGCCACAAGCATTTGGGATGAGACACTGCCCACCCTGCATGAGCACGGCCATTCATCCTAGCCAACAATAGGATTCCACATCTCTATGCTCGTCATGCCCGATCGCTTCCGTTCAACAGGAAGCCTACCGCCAACACTCCTGTGTGGACAGACAATGTCCGTCCTCAACAGTCCACCCTGCCGGATCATGGCCAGTCATGCAAGCAGTAGAGACGCAGCAATCCCAAATCAGCCAGAGCAGCTATGGCAGTAAGCGACGTGGCATCCATACTAAATGTTCCAGGTCCCTCGGGTCTAGACTCTGGTTTTGATGAGACTTGTCTTGGTCCCACTTATCGTTTGCTGCAATTTATCTTCTTTGGAATTGAAGCTCCTCTTTCCTCGCTTCCGTGCAACAGGGAGCCTACTGCCAACCGTCTTGTGTGGACATACAATGTCTGTCCTCAACAGTCGACCCTGCCGGAGCAAGGCTAGTCATCCAAGCAGTAGAGACTCAGCAATCCTAAATCAGCCAGAGCAGCTACGCCAGTGAGCGACATGGGAATCACAGCATATATACGAGGACCTTGGTCTGCCCATAATGCCTGACTGCACTCATGCAAGGTGACCACTGCCACAAGCATTGGGGATGAGACACTGCCCACCCTGCATGAGCACGGCCATTCATCCTAGCTTACAATAGGATTCCACATCTCTATGCTCATCATGCCCGATTGCTTCCGTTCAACAGGAAGCCTACCGCCAACAGTCCTGTGTGGACAGACAATGTCCGTCCTCAACAGTCCACCCTGCCGGATCATGGCCAGTCATGCAAGTCAGAGAGAATGCAGGTCAATCCCAAATCAGCCAGAACAAAGCCTAATTGCCAGTAAGCGACGTGGCATCCATACTAAATGTTCCAGGTCCCTCGGCTCTAGACTCTGGTTTTGATGAGACTTGTCTTGGTCCCACTTATCCTTTGCTGCCGGAGCATGGCTGGTCATGCAAGCAGTAGAGACGCAGCAATCCTAAATCAGCCAGAGCAACTACGCCAGTGAGCGCCATGGTAATCACAGCACATATATGAGGACCTTGGTCTGCCTATAATGCCTGACTGCACTCATGCAAGGTGACCACTGCCACAAGCATTGGGGATGAGACAATGCCCACCCTGCATGAGCACGGCCATTCATCCTAGCTGACATAGGATTCCACATCTCTATGCTCGTCATGCCCGATCGCTCCCGTTCAACAGGGAGCCTACCACCAACTGTCCTGTGTGGACTGACAATGTCCGTCCTCAACAGTCCACCCTGCCGGATAATGGCCAGTCATGCAAGCAGTAGAGATGCAGCAATCCCAAATCAGCCAGAGCAGCTATGCCAGTAAGCGACGTGGCATCCATACTAACTGTTCCAGGTCCCTCGGCTCTAGACTCTGGTTTTGATGAGACTTGTCTTGGTCCCACTTATCGTTTGCTGTAATTTATCTTCTTTGTAATTGAAGCTCTTCTTTCCTCACTTCCGTACAACAGTGAGCCTACTGCCAACCGTCCTGTGTGGACATAGAATGTCTGTCCTCAACAGTCGACCCTGCCGGAGCAAGGCCAGTCATCCAAGCAGTAGAGACGCAGCAATCCTAAATCAGCCAGAGCAGCTACGCCAGTGAGCGACATGGGAATCACAGCACATATATGAGGACCTTGGTCTGCCTATAATGCCTGACTGCACTCATGCAAGGTGACCACTGCCACAAGCATTGGGGATGAGACAATGCCCACCCTGCATGAGCACGGCCATTCATCCTAGCTGACATAGGATTCCACATCTCTATGCTCGTCATGCCCGATCGCTTCCGTTCAACAGGAAGCCTACCGCCAACACTCCTGTGTGGACAGACAATGTCCGTCCTCAACAGTCCACCCTGCCGGATCATGGCCAGTCATGCAAGCAGTAGAGATGCAGGAATCCCAAATCAGCCAGAGCAGCTATGCCAATAAGCGATGTGGCATCCATACTAAATGTTCCAGGTCCCTCGGCTCTAGAATCTGGTTTCGATGAGACTTGTCTTGGTCCCACTTATCCTTTGCTGCCGGAGCATGTCCGGTCATGCAAGCAGTAGAGACGCAGCAATCCTAAATCAGCCAGAGCAGCTACACCAGTGAGCGACATGGTAATCACAGCACATATACGAGGACCTTGGTCTGCCCATAATGCCTGACTGCACTCATGCAGGGTGACCACTGCCACAAGCATTTGGGATGAGACACTGCCCACCCTGCATGAGCACGGCCATTCATCCTAGCCGACAATAGGATTCCACATCTCTATGCTCATCATGCCCGATCGCTTCCGTTCAACAGGGAGCCTACCGCCAACCGTCCTGTGTGGACAGACAATGTCCGTCCTCAACAGTCCACCCTGCCGGATCATGGCCAGTCATGCAAGCAGTAGAGATGCAACAATCCTAAATCAGCCAGAGCAGCTTCGCCAGTGAACGACATGGTAATCACAGCACATATACGAGGACCTTGGTCTGCCCATAATGCCTGACTGCACTCATGCAAGGTGACCACTGCCACAAGCATTTGGGATGAGACACTGCCCACCCTGCATGAGCACTGCCATACATCCTAGCCGACATAGGATTTCACATCTCTATGCTCGTCATGCCCGACCGCATCCATTGAACAGGGAGCCCACCACACTACCGTCCTGTGTGGACAGACAATGTCCGTCCTCAACAGTCCACCCTGCCGGATCATGGCCAGTCATGCAAGCAGTAGAGATGCAGGAATCCCAAATCAGCCAGAGCAGCTATGCCAATAAGCGATGTGGCATCCATACTAAATGTTCCAGGTCCCTCGGCTCTAGACTCTGGTTTTGATGAGACTTGTCTTGGTCCCACTTATCCTTTGCTGCAATTTATCTTCTTTGGAATTGAAGCTCTTCTTTCCTCAGTTTTCCAGAAACGTTTTATCTCCGTCTCTTTCACGCTCTCGTCCTCACCATTTCTTGCATCAGACCAATTACTTTAGTTTTGCTCTACTACATATACTGTGGGCAACTATCCTTAGCTACAGATTATGACACATGGGCGCTGGTCCTCGTCAGCTCCTTAGGATCTTCGGAACGTTCCAATATCACCTTTATGGACTATTGGGAATAAGATCATCTTTCGAAGGCTTCAGAACGAAGTCTTCAGAGCTGCTTCCTTCCTTCCTTCCTTTTATCGATGAAGTCAGTCTTGGTGTGGTGGAGCCGGAACGAGGACGGCTTCAGGATTGAAGCTTCAGAAATATGAACAGCGAACGCATTCAATGATCCTCTTATTTCAAAGCCTCAGGACTGAAGAACTTGGATTTTCGACATTTCTAGTCTTTTGGAAAATTAAAACTGATATTCCTTTTTTTCTCTTTTGTTTCATAAGTCGTAATTTTGAATTCTTTCAGCGTATATGAATGTGGTGTGTGTTTTTGTATATATTTCTATGTAAGTTGAGTGTAATACATACATAAACCTACACACACACACATTATATATATATATATATATATATATATATATATAATATATATATATATATATATATATATATATATATATAGAGAGAGAGAGAAGAGAGAGAGAGAGAGAGAGAGAGAGAGAGAGAGAGAGAGAGAGAGAGAAATTAACAATCCTATCTGATGAGCACGAAATTTTTTTTTATTACGATACGGTGGTATACAGAGATGTAAACAGGAGAGAGAGAGAGAGAGAGAGTTAATAATTCTATCTGATGAAGACGAAAATTTTCTTATACGATACGGTAGTATACAGAGACATAAACAGGAGAGAGAGAGAGAGAGAGAGTAGTAGTGGTACTGGAAGTGATGTATTATCTTTTTTCTATTCATACATTGTTATGAATAGGGATCATCTTCTGAGTACTGATGTTGATAATAAAAACAATCTACTTTTCTGCTGTTTTGTGTTAGTCTTACTCATTCAACCGTAGAATTGTTAGAGTCAAACATTCTGTATATCTATGTAGTCGAAAAAATAGATTTTATTAACTGGCGAGAATACCTTAAGTATTTATTTTTACATTGTTGTTCTGTTAGCATTTTATATATTAGATATAGATATAGGCTCCGTGCTACGAGTAAATATCTGAGCTGCATTAAGTTTGCATTTTGCTATTCTTACAAGATGAAAGTTCTTCCACTTATGCTAGGTCCAATTTGTGACGTCATAATGACACAATCATGGCAAAGTAGCTCTTGGCAAACCATTATTTTATGAGAATAACCTTTACTCTTTCATGTGAATGGATATTCACCTTTGTAACATGTCTGGCTCCTTCACCAACAAAATGGCTTAACTCGGGCGTTTATCGTAAATGGATTTGTACAAAAATGTTGCCAAATATTATGTCTTATTTGCGTCACTGTCTTTTGGAAAATCAGACTCAAGAATGTGTCCACCCTCAGTGCTTATGAAGACTTTTTGGAAATCAATTTTCAAACTCACATCTTATCAGGAGCTGCGGTTTTCAGATTCACAATATCGTCCCCTAGGCCCCGTCCCCGAAAAAAAGCCAAATCAAATAAATTATGTTATATGTGTGTATCTCTCTCTCTCTCTCTCTCTCTCTCTCTCTCTCTCTCTCTCTCTCTATATATATATTATATATATATATAGATATATATACATATATTACATATACGTGTATATATGTATATATATGATTATATACATATCAATATCTATCTATCTATCTATCTATCTACTATCTATCTATCTATCTATATATATATATAATATCATATATATAATATATATATATATATATATATAATATATATATATATATAGATATATATTATACATATATATAGAGATATTATATATCTATATATTATACAATATATATAGAGATATATATATCTCTATATATATATATATATATATATATATATAATATATATATATATAGTATATTATCTAATTTATATATAGTATATATCTATATATATATATATATATATATATATATATATATATATATATATACCACGTATATGTAATATATGTGCATTTGTTTTGGTAAAATCAAATGTTTTACCTTTTAGATGATTTGCGTGTTTGCAGAAGGAGGAGATATTAGAAGGTCATCCTAAGCATTGATTGAACGATATCGCTATGTAAACTCTCTGAGCGTCTCGATCTATTTTTCTTTTTCCCCCGGGTTTTTGTTGAAAGATGCTTTTATCTGATAGGGCCTAAAATGTTGTGGCTGTGGGGTGCACACACACACACACACACACACACTCACTTACTCGCTCACTCACTCACTCACCCTCACGCCCCTCCTGGCGCTTGCAAAGCGAAAACAAGCAGAGCAAAAACTGGTTCGGTTGTAAAGGACTTCATTATCCGTTTTTTATATTTTTCATTATTATTGTGGAGATTTTTCAACGAGTGTTCTTCTCGCAGGCTTTTGAAAACACGACGCCTGGACATTTTACTTAACCGAATCTTTATGCGGAGGAGCTTCGCTACTTAGGGGCGTTTTTTATAATCAAGGTCTTTTATTGTTTTTGTTGTAAGGCCATCATTTTTGGAAAATGTCCACCGTTTTATTTTCTTCAGTGGGTAGAGATTCATTTTTATTATTATGTCTTTCAGTACCATAATCCTTTTTCTTGTTGATCGTTTATTAAAGGATAATAATTTTATATTCAGGATTATTCACTCTTTGGGATATCATTGCACATATACTGTTTTTTTTTATGGGAGACAATCATATATGGAAAAATGATTCTTAATTATGTATTATGTGTTCAATAGATTAGGCTTCGGTGTGTAAATGCTGTCTATTTTTTAATTTTAGTTGTGGCGTTGGCAAAAGTACGTGGAGCATTAAAAAATGTAATGCTCCATTTACTAACATTTTTCCCGTCAGCATTCTTGATTTTTTTAAAAATGTATAGAATTTCGTTAACAGTATTTGAATATTGTGTTCGCTGTGCCTCTTACTCTGGGTGGCTTGAGAGTAAGATCTGTCGATAAACGTTTATGATAAACTATCGTAAAACGGAATAGATAAAAGGTTCTGATTAACTGCTTGATAAAATTGATTTCCTTGGAGGGAAATTAACAATAAGTTTCGAAGGCTTTATGAGTTGAACGGTTTTGAAAAAGGGAGACGATGAACAATTTTGATAAGAATATTTCTTAAAAGGTTTTGATGAAGGATTGTGACAAAGTTTTAGTGGACGCGATGAAAGGCTGTTTTTTTGCAAGAGAGTTTGATTGATTATAGGCGTTGTTGGTATTAGGGGCTGAATTCAAGCTTTTTATGAACCCTTTAATAGGTGATTTTGTTTCTTCATTGTTTTTTATTTTGAGTTTTGCTCATGGGTCACTGATTATAGAGAAATAAAAGTGGTTGTTGATGATTCATGAGAGTTTTGAGCCGAAGATGACAAAGCCGTTTTATGTGCTCTCTCTCTCTCTCTCTCTCTCTCTCTCTCTCTTACTGTTTCTTCGTCCCATCTTAATTTTCAAGTTTTCATATTTTCAATCGTGGTCATCGGCCTTCTGTTACTGCTTGACATTAGGCTGCCCGTCTCATGGGTCCGTCCATTATAACCTGTTGTCATCCCTTCATAAAGATCCCTTCTGTTTTCGAACTTTCCGTGGTCAGTTTCTTCTCCCACAATTCAAGTGCATTTTACGCCTGATTATTCTTGGAAGTTCTGTCGCTTTATTGGGTGTTCTTTGAAGCTTTGTAACTTATCGCCTTGGCATCAGTGACCTTAATTGTTGTGACGTCAGGAAAACCACAATATGAATTAAGGGCCTTCACTTGTTTTGTCCTTTTTGTATTCTTGGCAGAGGAAGGAGTCTTTATTGCTAATAGTAACCTTTCGGCAAAAATAGACATTTCACGACGCTTTGAGATATTTCATGCAAAAATATGAAAGGAATTTGCATGGATACGGAATACAGTAAGTGAAACTATCAGGGTTTTGTTTTTTTGTCACATTATTATTATTATTATTATTATATCCCTATCACAGCCTGTTCGCCGGGGGGCGGGGAGGGGGCCGGGTTGAAGAAGCTTAGCATCTCAACATAGACTATGCATAAACAATCCCTGCATAAACAATCCTGGGGGTCGTTTATTTTGGGAATGGCTGCTTCTCATTATCCATTTGTGGAAAGTCTATATGCATCTCTCTCTCTCTCTCTCTCTCCTGGGGAAACGAGACGAGGAGTAAACCGTCTGACGACATAGTTGGTGGGTCGCCCGTCATCTTTCTCGAACCGAGGATCGTTGTGCCTCTTTGCTTGAGTTGCTACATCTACTGGTTGGGTCTTTCGACCTCTGGTAGTCTGTCATTCCCAAGGGCCCTTAAACACTACAGGTAATCCTTCAACCATTAGGCTCCTTTCTGTCATTAGTGTGTATATATCGCATCTCTAAACACGGCCAATCCTCGCTTACAGTCCATCATCATCACATACTAGGCCATTGCATCTGCTCTAAACAGCTCCCCCTCCCCCCCCCCCCCCCCCTCCTCCTCCTTGCTCCACTTCTCTCATATTTCTGAGGTTCTCTCTCTCCTCCCCTTCGTCCTCCCCTCTTGTTTCTTTCTCGCTGTCAGGTTCACAAATAGATGAACTGGTTGCTAGTCGACTGCTGGAGTTTACAGGTGAGATTGTTGGGGTCCCAAAAAAAATCGGTAAAAATGAAAATGAATAGCAGACTTGGACTTGGAAAGAGGAAGATGAAAAGGAAACTGAGTAACAGATATGAGTGATTATAGTAGTCTGTCAAAAGTGTCTGCCTACATTATAATGCTTTGAATAATGAGTTCATTATTAATTGTTTTAGAAAAATATCAGCTCATTGTGAATGTTTTTTATTTCCTTACTAAACAGTTACTTTCTTCCAAAGTGAAGAAATGCTCGCACTTCGTATGCTATCATGTAATAATATAGACTATTTACTCAAGCTTCTTAATGATTATTTAAGGGTTGTGTGTGTTGTGTTGTGTGTATGTATGCTGGATGTCCCTGTTTTATACTCTGGATGCCTTAATGGGCATTTGTACCCAAATCAGGCTTGGTTGTTGCAAGAAAATGTGCCTTATTATAGATTCGCTTTGTAAAAAGTTGCATACCAAGTTATTCCTGAATACAGAGGGAAGCTGGAAAATCCACATTCTTGAGGGCAAGTAATGCTGTCAGTGCGCCTCACGCGGTGCACTCTATGCATTATTTAAGGTTCTTTTCCAGTGTCCCTTCGGCCCCTAGCGGCGATCCATTTCGTTACTTTTACTGTTTATCTGTTCATTATCTTTCTTTCATCTTACTAACCACCCTTTCCTCATAATTGTTGCATGCACAACTGCGAGGGTTTCCTCCTTAGTGGCGTGATCGGTATGGTCTTGACCTGCCACCTCGGTGGCCGCGAGTTAGATTCTCGGGTATTCCATTGAGGGGTTAGAGATGGGCATTTCTGGTGATAGAAGTTCACTCTCGACATGGTTCGAAAGTCACGTAAAGCCGTTGGTCCCGTAGCTGAATAACCACTGGTTCCATGGAACGTAAAAACACCTTACAAACAAACAAAACCTACGCCTTTAAAACCTCATTTACTCTTAATTTCATTTTCAGCGCTGACTGTCCTCACAGGTCGCAGCGCGTGGCCTTTTGCCGAAATTCTATGGTTAGGTCCAATGAATTGGTTACCTTTCCTTCTTCCAATGTTTCTACCGATTTTGAGTCTTGCATCACTCAGATCCATTTTTGATATTAGAAAATCATAAAAAAGTTGACAGAGCTCATTCTCGCTTAAAAGTGAACTCCTAGAAAATCATTTTTTTTTTTTTACTTCAAACTCCGAATCTGTATCATAAGATAGCTGTGAAAAGTACATTTTTTTTTTTTTATCAAGCTTGAATTCTCCATTATAGAGTAACCGTTTAAGTTAAAGGTTATTTTTTTTTCCATTTTTACCTCAAGCCTAGAATTGCCATAAACTTCGCCTAAAAGTTAACGATTTTAATTCTCAGTCAGAGCGAAGACGAACAGCATTACCTGACAGTTTTTCTACCAAAGCAGAAGTTTATTTGGATTATATTTCATAGATTTCCAGTGAGTTCCCTAATGCTATTCTCCTTGCATTTTGATACATTTTTATGTATATGTTAATTTATTGTTTTATTTTTCCTTTATGATAAGTGAGATCTCTTCTTTCTGTATTTTTCTTTACCTCCTCTTGCTTCCTAATGCGCGCTACATTCTTTGGAAGCTTGAATTTCGAGCCAGTGGCCCCTTTGGCGCCTTATTCCTTATGAATGAAGTTCATCTTATGAATAATAATAATAATAATAATAATAATAATAATAATAATAATAATAATAATAATAATAATAATAATATATTTGTTATTGCTACTCAGAGCTAATAGGCGAATATACTACCTCCACACCCCCCCCCCCCCCACCGTCGCTCTGTTTCTGCAAAATAATAATATACTATTTGTTATTGCTCGCAAAGCTGATAGGCGAATGTAACCTTGCATATAACGACCATTATGACTTCAAAGTGGGGCTGGATAGCAAATTTCAAAATGGCACAGTCTGCCATATTACTATTAGAGAAGTCAGTAGTTAGTCTCACAAGAAGACGCTTTCCAAAAGAATTCAGTATCGTGCAGAGTTATGACAACGTAGGGTAGCTACAGTGTAAAATTTTATGGCAAAAAAGCTAATGCAAAATTAGACACTGTCTTGAAAGCTATCGTAACTGACGGCGAAATAATGAAAAAGGTCTAAAATCGTACATTTGGGACATTTATCTATTGACTTTCCTAATAGGAAATGAGCAGATCATCTTCATTTTGAAGCTTGCTGTCCAGCCTGATTCATTGTCTTGAATAATCGTTATATGAAAGTAATGTATAAAAGGCACTTTTCAATACGAATGCGTACACACTTTTTGATGCTGGACTCGCAAAGCAATAGGGTAAAGTTTGAGAATGAAGATGGTACTTGGTATGGGCTTGTTTTTATATGATGCACACTTATGAAAACTAATAAGGTGTGGTCTGGGTATTTTTGGACATCAAAAGAAAGTGACACTCCATGCAGGTTAGACACCTTTCTGCCAATTAGCTCGTGTCATTTGGGTGCTCTTGAATTTTCATCTTTAGAAAATGACAGAGGTGGCGGGCAATTGAGCGTTAGCAACTGCGGCTGCATCAGAAAATGACTCGAACTTTCTCGTCGCCATCGTAGAGCAGAAATTGTTTGATGGTCATCTTCATTAGAGGGCAGAAAATCTCGGCTGGAATCGACAAGGTCTCAAAGTGGCCATCAGGAATCGCAATCTGTAACAGAATAAAGCACATTGAATCTCAAGAGTACTGAAGGGTAACGTTAAAGAATATGGTGGATCATGGCTAACAGCTAAAGAAAATGAAGTCTCTTGGACATTGTCAATGATAAACAAGAAACCGAAATATTAAGGTATACATTGTAAACACACTCGCTGACAAACCAACGGAAATCGGGTTACCCATGAATTTTATCAAACAATAAAGAACAGAAAGGAGGAG
>NC_061094.1:44146591-44169091 GCF_015104395.2 Macrobrachium nipponense
CCCACATTCCCTGCACACGAAGGGATTCTTGTTATCAACTTCCTTTTCATGGGCAGCAAATCATCTTCATCTCTGATCGCTGACATAAAATCCTCAGAGCAATGTTTCACATCGTCATCAGACTTGTAACACACCTCAATTTCCGTCTTCATTTCTGTCTTGATTTGAGTCAACTGATCCAAAGACAGAAAGATGTCGCTAACTGGGGCATCACTGCTCACTAAAGCCCCTTCCATTCTTGATAGGAGACAGGGATACTGGATCCTCAGTCTCGATTTTTTAGCAGATATTTCGAGATGCTCATTTTTTATTTACCCTCTGGTCCTTCAACATTGTTTATTTACGGAAAAAACCAGCTTTTTCACTTTACCAATATTCACTTCTATTACTCTCATTTATGTCTTTTCTTATTTCCTCTTCTTTCACCAATGCACAAATCTGATATCTTAGGACTTTATATTTCCTATTTTAGGAAATTCATTGCTGGACGCCCATTCATTTCCAAAACCTTGAGGCCCCAAACGGACAACTTCTGTTTGAGGGCAGAAAGTCTGAAATACAAGAAGGTAAAAATTACGAGACATAAAACTGGATCTATTAAATTTACCGTTCAGAGGAAAACCATCAATTATACTGAACCCATATCGCAGTCATGATTTCCACAGACACTGATTCCCAAGTCTCCTTCAAGACAAGCAGTTGTCTGAACATGTGTCTATTAACCAACAGTTCACAGGATTTCCTTTGCTCTGTCTGTTGTGTCTCACAAGATTCCACTCTGACAGATATAATCTCACTGTATCGTAACTTGCAACATGAATGTTAAATACTGCTGTATGCATCTAGTACTCACTGAATTAATGTCATACCACTCGTACCTGAGGAGACCTTAGTCTCATCAACAGCCTCTAACTTAATGGTACGGCAGAAGCATGGGTGGGGGAATCAATAGCATCTACAATCATGGACAAAAGCCAAGAGTGGGACCTATGAGTTCATTCAGTACTAAAAAAGGAAACTGAGAGGAATAGAAAGGTTTTGAAAGTTTGGGGGCGAATGGACAAAAGGAAAAAACATTCCTTGGACATCCTCCACTTGGCCTTTTACCTCTTTCCTTTCTAGTCAAGCCAACAAGAACCCATGCTGTTCACAGACAAACTGTCTAAAAACTGTCTGGCAGAATCTTGCTGCCCCTGTCTCTCTTTCTAACAGACCTTCAATTTCTGAGAGACACTTCCTCGAAGAGGCTTACTTTCTCAAAGGGGTGTTTCAAATGAACTACAGTTTTTTGGGCTAAAACTTGCTCTTTGAAGTGATGGTGAAACTAACATGTAGCAAAAGAAAAAAGTAAAAGAACTCCTGGGAACACCTTCAAATCTCTCTGATGCTGTACTTGGACACTACTGCATTACCAAAGATTGAAATAAAGTTTTGCTGAAGGTCATTGGGAATTTTTGTAGCAGCATACGTATTAGAACCCTGGACCAGCTTTTCGGCAGTAGTATTATCATATAAGAGGTGAAGACTCATCTTCTTATAAGAACAAATGTACATTCACCGATAATTGACAGGAAATCATGCATGAACCAGAAGTCAGCTACTCTGTATCAAAGCACAATATCTATACGTAGAGAATAATGTTGTCTGCTGTATGAACCTTCATAAAGTCATAATAAATATAACTGATTCCTGAATTAACATTTTAACAAACTTAACAAAGGCCTTGATTGTAGTACTGATAGCATATGTTCTGTGAACTTCATCAGCAAGCCCACAGATACTAATGAGGCTGGACGGCTGACTATTCTTCAGAAAGACTGACTTTTTTAACGAAGATGACAGAAGCTACACATTCAATGCCTATAGCAAATATACAACTCATTACAAAAATCAAACTCAAGATAATTTGCATTTTTTCTATACTGAAGCGATCAGGTGGTTCCAACACCCCCTCTCTCACTCGATGTTAGGCAACAACCTTACTACCAAGCTCAGTGATGTCATGTAAGCAATACTTAGGTTTCTTTGCAGCATCCCTTCTTCCCCTATCTCCTTTCATATTCTCTTCCATCTTACTGTCCTCAACCCTCTCCTAACAACTGTTTCACAGTGCAACTGTAAAAGGTTTTCCTCCTGCTGCACCTTTCACTCAATTCCCTTTCAGCACTGAATGACCTCATGGCTTCCAGCACTTGGCCTTTGGCCTAAATTTTATATTCCAATTCAATGACATAAAATACAAAGATCTGTATCCAATAGGTACAAATATTAACTGGACCAAATGCCCCTCCAAGCCTAGGTCAAGTACCACACATACTTTCCAAGCCAGAATTGTCCAGATAAGAGGACCCACCAATTAAGGGGAAAGGACTTTGGTTATACAAAAGTGCTACAGTAATGTCACATGAATTTATGGGTGGAAAATAATATGGAAAATTGGAGGTAGTATAATAAACTTTTAAAATAATAGTATTTTTAGATAAACCTCTTGAATGAAAGTTGTGTAAAGTGCGGGAGGTAGTTTTTGTTAGGCACTGTGGAATTCCTGTTACCTGTAAGACATCTGAACATTCAATTACATGGCTATAAAAGGGTGGTTTTTGACGTAGGAAAAATCTATTTCTTCTGGGCGAGGAAGCCGTGTCGCCCAGTGAAATGTGTCCTCTTTTAGGCACTATTTCTAGTAAAATATTGCTATGATACCAGAGAACTGCTAAATTGGACATGTCAGAAGTCTCTGACTCGCTCACCTGCAGGCTATAATATACAGCAGATTTTAAAGTAATTTATATTTTTCCCAACATACAAAGCCTGAAGGTCTTTACATAGCATTTAGCTTGCAAAAACGAGCTGGAATTGCCATTTAACTTTCGGACAAGGTCATTAACTACTGATGTAGGGGGGAAGCCCCACCCACTCGTCGGTCTGCATTCCACTGCTTTTTGGCCCAGGTACTAAAGTGAGGGGTGGCTTAGGTGGGGCCATAAACATACAGTCCCTCAGGTTTGTATCTAAGGAAAAATACAATTTACATAGTATACTTTTAAAAATATGCTATTTGTTCCAACACAAATACAAACCTTCAGTCTTTACATAAGAGACTTACCTTTTGGAGGATGGAGTCTGGGTAAATCTCTGAACAGACTGGAAGTTTTACCAACCTAGGAAATACCTTCCTTGGTCTCAAAGAGTGAGGAAGGAATCTCACACCTGTAGCATACTGAACGTATGGCTTGTTACAACCAATAGATTCCTGTGCATGAAACAATGAGTTTGTGCCATTACTTCATTAGAAAATTAGATGAATTCAGTGTCAGAGGAAATAAAACTGCTAATTAAAAATAAAAACCAAAGGTTTGTTTCATGTCAATCCCTCTCTTCCCTTGGCCTAAACAGGGGAGATATGCATGTAACAATCTACAAACGAGGATAGATGAGGTGCTCAAGTTATGCAGACTACTGTTTGGCTCGCCTGTCAAGCACGTGATGGCTCGCTACCTGCCTCTCTGCCTAAGAAAGAGAAAGGTAAAAGAGAAAAGGGAAGAGACCAGTTATTAACACAGTACTCTGTCTTACTTACTGTTTCACCTTAGGCAAAATGCTACAAGTCCCCTTAGGAGAACCAAGTGAGCTACACAACTTGTTGAGCAGCCACCTCAGGACCCAAGGAAAATGTGTCCAAGGACCCGTGGGTAACATCCTGAGGGTAAAACATTATGAATGTGGTCTGGCAGGAACACTCCAGTTTGTAACACCTGTTGAGCCAACAGTTCTTTCAGAATACAAGGGATGGGGGGATGCCCCTGACCAGACCTCATGAGCTCTTGCCCGGAACGTGCTCTCATCTACCTCATCAGACAAAGAATAGCCTATAGTGCCTGCTTGACCATCTCATGAAGCCAGAAAGAGATCATGGTAGAAATGTGGAAGAGCTCCGCATTGGGTGCTACCTTGGAAAATGGTATTTCCATGATAAAATTAAGTTTCATCATAGTTTGTATACAGAGGTCCCTCTTTTCACACTGGGGTATGGTTCCAAAGGCCCCCATGCAAAAAGAAATCGTGTTTACTAATTTTGGTTCAGTTAAGTATTTAATTTTCTTGGTAACCTCAACAAATACAAATATTATGAGCAAATTACTCGAAATGTTTCATGGAAAGCCATTAGTTTTGTCTGATGAAATGCTTTTTGACCTTACCTTTTCAAAGTGCTTTTATATATGTAAGTTATAAAAAATATTTACTTTGGATGAAATTTTCATGAGACAATCAACAACCATCTCATATGCTAATCAAAACTACAACCAACTAGGCTACTCGTATTGTCAAGTTATTGAAAAGTTTCATGGAAATAATTTTGGTAAATGAAAACCTTTAGTATGCTATTAATGCTATCATTGCCATTAGTTATAAAGTACTATAATCTACATGAAGATATTTCATACCGATGCTTACCTCTCATCTCAATCCCTGCAAATCATTACAGTTAAATCTTTCGTGTACACTTGCCCTCTACAATTGGTGCAAATAGTGTGGAAATACGCAGTAAGAGGATTTACCAAGTCTCGTCTTGCAGACTTCGCTGCATTAAAGAATACTATATGAACTACAGTTTGCCATAATCGTGAGAAGTCTCAAAAACCTAAAGTAGCACTAACTAGCTTGAAGGCTACCAAAGGTAAAAATACTTCACCAATCTTGGAGGAAATATCAACCAGTAAGCAATAAGAAGTCAAAATAAGCTGCTTCATACAACCCATGTTCAGTTTCGTAAGCCTGCAGGAACGGATTGAGCTCTTCAGCTCTGTTGTACCTTGGGCAGCGTTAGTCACCCATACGAACACAAAAGAAGTGCTACTGTGATTTTAAAAATTTAAGCTGCCACACAAATTGAAACTATAGCTATGTTATCACTTGGCAAGTTACTTATACATATGTGAAATGACTTTTTCCTATAGTATTTTTGGTTGCTTATTAACAATTTACTATTTTTTTTTGTCTGTCGACTATAACTAACCTGTACATAATTAACCTCAGAATTCATCCAACAAGGTACGAGACCTGTAGGGATGCTATCATGCTACAAGGTAGGGGACCCTAAGGAGAGCAGGGTTCTGAGTGTGGTAAATCAATGGAGAGGGTGATATGTTATTGTATGGTGGCCATTTCAAATGCTATCGCACCATGCTCAGTGTTATAGGGGAGCCTTTAGGTAAGAAGGGGATTGTCTGAGTAAAAAGGGGGTAAAAGGAAGGACACAATCATATAGATTATATGCAATCATGTTACAATATGAACTCAAAAATTGAGAAAAACCCTCTTGAGAATGCATACTAAAGGCCAATTGGAGTTTGAGGAAAGGTAGGGAGATGGAGATCTCGATTTCTCATAGTGATGGACATTTGAGGAATTGGAGGGTAGCATGCACCATGTTTAAATATATTCCTTCCTATTTCAAGTTTTTATGTCTTTTTTTTTTTTTTTTTTGGCAATCTTTTATTTCTCGTTCGTCAATCATAATAGGTGCTGCGTGTATGAACTCCAAATTGAGGAAAAGTCTCTTAAGAATCCAACTAAAAGCAATAGAAGTTTGAGGAAAAGTGGGGATTAAGATGAATTGAGATCTTTTTCTCAGTGAGGGTAGGTCGGGGACCGTTGAAGGGATTCACACATAATGTTTACGTGTTATTCGTTTTCTGTTTCCAGTGCTTACATGCCATCTCTTTGTTCTGGCAATCATTTATTCCACATTTGTCAATCATAATACTAGTTTCTTCTTATGTACATTATCTTGTTCCCTTTTGATGACATTTACCCTTATATTATATTCCATGAGATACAGTTACAAGACTTGTTCTATTTTTTTGTATCTTGTCACATGTATTTCCAGATAACCTTTCTCTCTTCTTTATTTCCATTACAGGTAACATTTCATGCAGTTCCTTTTGTAATAGATTTCCATCACCAGAGTTAGGTTAGTATACTCTCCTTTATAATATGATATTGTTAGTATACAATAAAGTTTTGTACATACTTACCCGGCAGATATTATACTTAGCTATAGTCTATGACGTCCGACAGAATTCAAAAACTCGCGGGCACACGCGACAGGTAGGTCAGGTGACCAGCCCACTCCCGCCGCTGGGTGGCGGGAATAGGAACCATTCCCGTTTTCTAACCAGAATTTTTTCTCTTCCACCTGTCTCCTGAGGGGAGGCTGGGCGGGCCATTAATCGTATATATCTGCCGGGTGGGTAAGTATGTACAAAACTTTATTGTATACTAACAATATCATTTTTGTACATGCCACTTCCCCGGCAGATATATACTTAGCTGATTGACACCCTTGGTGGAGGGCAAGAGACAGTTACATACTAATTATTTATGAATATAAAAACAGGGAAACAACATACGTTGTAGGTATATTAACAAAAACAACCTTGGTTCCTACCTGATATGGAAGAAGACTTCATTGATACTGTCTATGAGTCTGCTTGCCATCAGATTTACAGAGAGGATGAGACCTTGCGTTCTGATAACCTTTTCGGATCATACCAATGGGGGCTTACCCGCTTACATGGTAGAGCCATTTTCTTGGATCGTACCAATGGGGGCTGACCCACTTACATGGCAGAACCTTGACCTGTATCATACCAACGGGGGCTAACCCTCTTACATGATAGAGCTTTAGGTATTTAATACACACAAGGAGCCTAACGACCAATCCGATCACCTGACCACACTAACATGTTAGCACTACGATTTGAAAGGGCGGGGTCAACACCTGCACCCTCTTTCAATCGACCAAAAAATGCACCAAACACCATTAAAAACCTAACTTAATAAACTAAAAAGGATTGGGTTCAGCTCCCTGTCCCAGCAACGAATCCGCAGATACGTACGCTCCTAGAGTGAAGCACTTGTCATACGTCACTTGAATGTCTCTCAAGTAATGAGTTGCAAAGACCGAATTGCATCTCCAAAAGGTCGACTCCACTAGAGTCTGTATGGACAAGTTCTTGTGGAATGCCAAAGAGGTAGCGACTGCTCTTACCTCGTGAGCTTTAACTCTAAGGAGGTCCAGTTGTTCTTCTTTACACTGTAAATGGGCTTCCTTGATTACGTCTCTGATGAAGAACGCCTGAGCATTTTTAGAGATCTGCCTTCTGGGATCTCTCACTGAGCACCATAAACTTTCCTTACTCCCCTGTAGTTCGTTCTTCCTTTCTATGTAGAACTTAAGGCTTCTCACTGGGCACAGAGCCCTTTCTAGCTCTGTTCCTACAAGCGAAGAAAGTCCTTTTACTTCGAATGTTCGACGGGCCAAGGTTTCGAAGGGTTTCTCATTCTTCGCCAAAAACATTGGTTTGAAGGAACAGAACGCCGAGTCGTTCCTAAAGCCAACATTATGTTCTAAGGCTTGTAGCTCACTTACTCTTTTCGCTGAAGCCAGCGCGACCAAGAATAAAGACTTCCTTGTCAGGTCTCTGAACGTAGCCTTACAGGAGGTTCGAATTTTGATGTCATTAAGTACTTGAGGACCACATCTAAGTTCCAATTAGGCTGCTTAATCCCTCTGTTCTTTGACGTCTCGAAGGATCTTATCAGGTCATGCAAATCTTTGTCTTCCCCAATGTTAAGGCCTCTATGCCTGAAGACTGAAGATAGCATACTCTTATAGCCCTTAATTGTAGAGACTACTAAATTACATTTCTCCTTCAAATACAGGAGGAAATCGGCTATATCTGTCACAGAGGTACTGGACGAGGATATCTTCTGAGCTCTACACCATCTGCGAAACACATCCCCACTTCGACTGGTATACTCGAATAGTAGATGGTCTTTCTCGCTCTCTTGCGATAGCTTTCGCAGCTTCTCGAGAAAAGCCTCTCGTTCTGACAAGTCCTTCGATAGTCTGAAGGCAGTCAGAGCGAGAGCGGGTAGGTTTTTGTGATACCTGTCGAAGTGGGGTTGTCTGAGAAGATCGCTCCTGTTTGGGAGAGATCTCGGAAAGCTCTACCATCCATCCAGTGACCTCTGTGTACCAGTTTTGTGAAGGCCAGAAAAGGGGCTATGAGGGTCAGTTTGGCTCCCTCTGCTGCTGCAAACTTCCTTACCACTTCCGATAATATTTGAACGGAGGAAAAGCATACCCGTCTATCCTGCCCAATCGAGGAGAAGGGAAGTCTCCACTGCCATCGCCCTTAGGTCGGCGATCGGGGAGCAGTAACTTTCCAGCCTGTTGTTCCAATGGGTGGCAAAAGATCTATTATTTGATCTCCCCCAGAGGTTCCAAAGTCTGTTGCATACTTCCTGATGCAACGTCCATTCTGTGTGGAAGTACTTGGTCTCTCCTGCTCAGAAGGTCGGCTCGTACATTTTTGTCTCCTTGGAGAATCTTGTCCGGAGAGTGATTCTTCTCTCTTCTGCCCAAAGCAGTAGTTCCCTTGCTTTCCTGTAAAGGGAGGAGAACGAGTGCGTCCCTCCTTGCTTCTTGATATAAGCTAGGGCTGTTGTGTTGTCCGAATTGATCTGCAGTACCGAACCCGTGATCTGAGCCTCGAAGTGTATGGAGGGGGGTGAGGGACAGGTGAATCGCTGCTAACTCTTTCATATTGATGTGCCAGGACACCTGTTATCTTCCCCCTCCAGGTGCCTGACACTTCTCTCGTCCCTAGAGTGGCTCCCCCACCCCGCATCTGAGGCGTCGGAGTACAACACTAGCGGAGGGTTCGGAACGTGAACGGGATACTCTTCGCTGATCCTGCACGGATTCATCCACCAGAGCAGGTCCTCCTTTATCTCCTTCGTGATCTGGAAGGAATCGGACAGATTTTGAGATTTCTGATCCCAACGTTCTCTTAGATAGAACTGTAACGGCCTTAGGTGAAGCCTTCCTAGAGAAATGAACTGTTCCAACGAGGAAAGGGTCCCCAGAAGACTCATCCATTCCCTCGCGGAACATTGTTCTTTTTCTATAGGAAGGTTGCTACTTTTTCCAAGCAGCGGTTCTGTCTTTCCTGTGATGGAAAAACCTGAAAACCCCGAGAATCCATCCGAATCCCCAGATAAACAATGTTTCTGCTGGGGAATCATCTGGGATTTCTCGAGGTTTACCAACAGTCCCAAGGACTGTGTTAACTCCAGTGTCAGTTTTAAGTCCTCCAGACATCTGACTCGCGACTGTGCTCGTATCAGCCAGTCGTCTAAATACGAGGTGAAGCCAGTGAGCCACATTTTTCATTAGTCCCGTGAACACTTGGGGGGCTGTTGATAGTCCGAAGCAAAGGGCCCGAAATTGAAAAAACTCTTCCTTTGAGCCATAAATCTTAGGTATTTCCTGGACGATGGGTGTAGGTTGGTACGTGGAAATAAGCATCCTGCAGGTCCAGGGATACCATCCAGTCCCCTGGACGCAGGGCTGCTAACACCGAGGCTGTCGTCTCCATAGTAAACTTCCTTTTTGCTACGAATTCGTTCAGGGCGCTCACGTCCAGAACTGGCCTCCAACCTCCTGAGCTCTTCGGAACTAAGAACAGGCGATTGTAAAACCCCTGGGAAGAGAGATCTCTTACTTCCTCTATGGCTTCCTTGAAAAGCATCTGCTCTACGAGATGTAGAAGGGCTTGTTTCTTGACGGATTCCTGTAATTTGCTGTTAACTCCCTTGGAGTTGTCGTTAAGGGAGGTTTTTCCCTGAAGGGGATTAAATATCCTTTCTTTAGGATGGATAGGGTCCAGGCATCGGCACCTTTCTGTGCCCAAGTTTCGTAAAAATCTAGAAGCCTGGCACCCACTTTTATCTGGAGGACCCCCGTCTCACTGGGTTTTGACGAACGGCCTTCGAGAAGACCTTCCTCTCTTCTCCGGTCGTCTATTCTAAGAGAAGTTCTTGATGCAGACCTACCTCGAAAGGGCTGCTGGAAGGGAACTTTCTCCTTTTTCCGCCAGAGGCACAGCAGGCTTTAGCCTCTTCGCTTGACTGAGCCAGCAGGTCCTGTGTGGCTTTTTCTGAAAGCGTCTTCGAAATGTCTCTCACTATGTTCTGAGGAAACAGGTGACTAGAGAGGGGCGCGTATAAAAGGGAGGATCTCTGCATAGGAGAAACAGATTTTGTTAAGAAGGAGCTAAACACTGCCCTCTTCTTCAAAATACAGGATCCAAACAGGGATGCCACTTCATTTGAGCCATCCATAACCGCCTTGTCTAGGCAGGTTAAAACACTGCCCAACTCTTCCATGGAAACGAAGTCTGGTTCTTGCGACTTCTTGGCTAAGGCTCCCAAGGCCAGTCCATGAAGTTAAAGACTTCGAGAGTCTTGAAGAGGCCCTTGATGAGATGATCCACCTCACACAATTCCCCAAGAGGCTTTTGCCGAGTGTAGGAGAGCGTCTTCTAAGACGCATCTACAAGAGCGGAAAAATCCGCCATCAAAGAGGACGAAGGTAGACCCAGGCCCATTGGCTCCTTGGTATCATACCACATCCCTGGTTTCCCTGTCAACTTAGAGGGTGGACAAGAAAATACTGTCTTACCCCGCGTTCTTTCTTAGCCCTGAGCCAGTTCTCTAGACTCTTCGAGACTTTCTCATAGAAAGAGTAGGGGTCATCTTAACGAATGAGGAAGCCTTCGACATTTTCGTACTGGATAATAACGATTCCTGGCGAAGGGGGATCCGAACTGGGCGTAGTGAGTCTCCAAACACCTGCCAGCAATAGAGAAGCAAGTCTCTTATAGTCTGAAACTCCTGCATCTTTGGTTATCTCTTCATCCGATACTTCTTCCAAAAGTGATGTGGGAAGAAGAGGGCTTTTCCTCAACAGGAGGACCGATCCTTTGAAGGAAGTCTTTTCCTTTCTTCCTTACTCCTATCATCCTTCCTGTGTGAGTCCTGGAGTTTCTCTATACTCGGACTTCTGATGTGCTCCTTGCGTCTGCTAGGAGAGGCGCTTGCGTCCTGAATCAGGCGCCTGTGAGGCGAAGAACGCCTGCTAGGCGAAAGTAGAACATCCTGTTCCTGGCGCCAAGAAGGAGACGCGTTTGCGTCCTGGTGAGAGCGCCTAGGCCAAGAAGGCGAGGCGCTTGCGTCCTGGTGAGGCTGCCTGGTCCAAGAAGGAGAGGCATTTGCGTCCTGATGAGGACGCCTAGAAGGCGAAATGCGCCTGCGAGGA
Organism: Macrobrachium nipponense; assembly: GCF_015104395.2. Taxonomy (NCBI): domain Eukaryota; kingdom Metazoa; phylum Arthropoda; class Malacostraca; order Decapoda; family Palaemonidae; genus Macrobrachium; species Macrobrachium nipponense. The sequence continues at coordinate 44,157,762 of NC_061094.1, forward strand.
GAAAGGAGAACCTTCTGTTCCCGTCGTCCATGAGGGGAGACGTTTGTGTCCCGTTGACTGCGTCTAGCAGGCGAAATAAACATCCTTTTTCCTTTGCGTCTTTCCGGAGAGGAGCTAGAATCTCTCCTACTCCTCCTAGGAGGAGAAGAAAACTTGTCCAATCTTCGAGGCCTATTAGGCGAAACTCTTGCGTCCTTCGGAAAAATGTCTCGAGGACGAACGAGTCGCTCCATTCTTCTAGAGGAGCTCTAAATCGAGAGGGACTCTCTTCTCTCCCGGAGCTCTTAGTCGAACGAATTCTCTCACGAGAAATTCGCGAATCAGGCTCCTGATGCTTGCCATGGGAGGCAAACTCTTCTCTAGTCAAACTCCTGGGAGAACTCTTGCTCATAGGGCGTTTCCGATTTCTGTCATGTACGACTGAAGAAGGTCTCGCTGGGGGGACGAAACCTTTCAGGCGAGGAGCGTCTGCTAACGCCAGGACGCTTACTCCTCTGACTCTCTCCTAACGGAACTCTTGATGGGAAGAGAAATGTCTTTCTTTCTTCCTAGAAGAGCCTTCAGCAAGAACTCCTACTAAGGCAGACAACTGCTGTTGGAGTCCTACCAAGACTTCCTTTGTCTTGTGTGATAAGTCTTCCGGGGAAGAGTCAGGAGTTCTCATGGCTCTCTTCTTACGAGCAGTGGCGAATAATCCGGAAAGGGCTCCGGACTGGAACGTAACGCTTCGCTATTTGGCGTCTTCCAGGATCTCTTAAGAGGACGCGATTTAGCGGAAGAACTCCATCCCCTTCTGGGAGACGAAGAGTCTGAGTCCGAAAAGCACTTCCTCAGGACGCTTTTGCAGTAGCTATCCTTGGCAGCCTGGGAAGCGGCTACAGGATCTGCCGAAGGGACGCCTGACCGTTGGGAATACTCTACATCCCCTTGCGGCTTTCGACCATTCCTCCTCCACCCTTGGTTCATGGGAGTCTGAAAGAGGTCTAGGCCTAGGAGCAATGGCGGAGTCGGGTCAGACGCCCCCTCCACTTCAAACTGGGGACACTGACAAATCACTGCACACATCACTTCACTGCGCTTACCTGTCTCCTTCATCGCTTGCAGTTGCGTTTTTCAAGCTGATTATAGAGGCTCTCATTGCAGCCATTTCCGTAGACGCATCTACAGTTCGCTACTGGGGGAAGGGGCTGAAACCAAACTATGAGCAGGAGAAATACTATGAAAGTTAGGAGCTACTTCCTGTTCATTAGAGCAGGATCTACTTGAGCTTCTGATGGAAGCCCTCCTAACCCTATCTTTCTCAAGTTTCCTTACATAGAAGCCAAGGTCTTCCATTCCACTTTCCGTTAAGTTCTCACATTCCAGACAGGTGTTAGTCTCAGAACAATCATTCCCCATACATTTTTTTACAAACTGTGTGAGGATCCACCGAAGCTTTCGGTAGCCTCACCTTACATACCTCTTTCGCACACACCCTAAATACAGGTGCCACGTCAGACATTTTAAAGAGAATCCAATTCCAAATCCAAAAAACAGTCCACTATAAGCGTATGCCAAAACCAAAGATCAAAGTACATCACCAAAAGACAAAATCGATAATCCTCGGCCAACGAGAAAAGAATTCCAATGCAGGAGGTACCAACAACGATGTTGTTGCTACCGGCGACAGAAAAAATTCTTCTGGTTAGAAAACGGAATGGTTCCTATTCCCGCCACCCAGCCCACGGCGGGAGTGGGCTGGTCACCTGACCTCACCTGTCGCGTGTGCCGCGAGTTTGAATTCTGTCGGGACGTCAGAGACTATAGCTAAGTATATATCTGCCGGGGAAGTGGCATGTACAAAAACATTTTCTTTCATGGATGAGGTCCAGGGCTCTGCTCCCTGGCTAAGTAACACATCCTACTAGGTTAGGTTAGTATATACATCCTTTTAGTAATATGTTTTCTTCAATGGGGAAGTACTAAGTAAAACTGCCTACTAGATTAGGTTAGGGATGATTTGATAATTATACTTCCATTTATAACTTAATGTTAAGGAATATCATATTAATATGACACATTTGTAACTGGTTGCTTTAATATTAGGTAAACAACCGCGTGGACTGGCCAACTCAACGACACTACCGTGGCTAGGCCACCCTCTGAAAAAGTACTTTTAAACACGTCCTGACACCAGAGATGGTCATCAGTCATGAGTAGGTGGCGGTGATAACAGGAGCTCAAGACCTCTACTCTCCTTTCGAAGTACAGTAATACTTTGGGTTACGAACCGATTATATACGAATTTTTTAACTTACGAAGTGACGCCCTCATTCTGGAATACGAATTTCGCTTGGAATACGAATGCACAAATTTCCATCATGGGAGGCCGCCTGCTTTGTTTACATCGGACATCGGATGAGCGTGGGATCTGCGAACGCATTTTTTTCGGCCAAAACTTAACGCCTGCTTTGTTTACATTGGACATCAGATGAGCATGGGATCTGCGAACGCATTTTTTTTCGGCAAAACCAAAACTTACGAGGGTCACGTGACTTCCTCCCACGCATTCCTTGACCCTTTTTAAACCATAACTCTTTCACTATCTCGCTGGCGGTAAGATTGAACGCATCTGTCCGTGATACGCTCTCAAATTTGCTTAGTGATTTGCGCACGTTTGTCGTGTTTCCGTTGATAGTGCTTATACATTACTATTACCCCAAATACTAAAAGGCAATGCTCCCAAGATGACGAAGGCAAGCAGCAAGAAGGAAAGCATAAGAAAGAAGGAGATGATTACAGTCGAAATGAAGAAGGAAATTATCCAAATGCATGATAAAGGCGAGCGCGTGAAAGACATTGCAGCATTCTTCAAGCGGTCGCAATCAACGATCTGCACTATTTTGAAGAAAAAGGAAGAAATTAAAGCCAGTAAAGCATCAAAAGGTGTCACAGTATTGACGAAACAACGGCCTTATATTCTCGACGATGTAGAAAATTTGCTCATGGTTTGGATAAACGAGAAGCAGCTGGCAGGAGATTCCGTAAGTGAGAGCATCATTTGCGAAAAGGCCTCATAAGAGTGCAACAAATGGGGTGGGTCATTTCTATAAAATTTTAAAGAACGGCAAAAGCAAGCCTCCATAGAAAAATATTTTTTCAAAAATTGTGAAAGACGACACAGTGTCGCGTAAGCGTAAAAAAATTAGTGATCGTAGTGAACGGTGCACTCAAGAGAAAGAACCAGAAAGTCTTCCAGAAGTGTTCAGAAGGGAGATTTCCCCCCCAAGCCCTAACCCTCTCCTCCTCACCCTTCCCCCCTCCCTCCTCTCTCTCCGTCAAGCCAGCAGCCACACTCGCCAAAAGTAAAGTTCAGGTTTTACTGTGCATGCATATTAAATCTAGTGTTTATATTTAATTTCGTTCTTCAATTTTATAATTTTATGTAATTCCTACACGAATTTTCAACCTTAGTGAACAAAAATAGATGGAAAAATATGAATTGAAATGGTCATTCATGGTCGGGTGGAACGCATTATTTGCTTTTTATAAACATTCTTATGGGAAAATCCATTTAGGTTACGAATTTTTTAGGTTACGAAGCAGGTTCTGGAACGGATTAAATTCAGTAACCCAAGGTATTACTGTACTAAAGTATTTTCTCCAAAGTTAGAAATCAAGGCCAATATTTCAAGATTTAAACAGAGGGTAATGAAAAGGGTGGCCAACACAGTGCCCTCAACCCCAAAACGTGTGTTTGCGGAGTCGCTTGTGTCAACAAACTTTCCATTCCTGTGCTAAATCCGGACACCACTTGTACCCATAGACGCTGGGAAACTTTCATCACAACAATCGAAACCCCGACCTCTAACCAGCACTTATTCGCACTTATTCAAGGGGACTATGGCATTCTTTGCGGCGTTTTGCGCTCTTCAATTGTTTATCAGTGTTGTCAATTGGTATGTGTTTACCCTCCAAACTGGGTATGAGATTACACAAAACCGGGGAAATAAGTGTAAATTAGCGTATCTATTTGTAGTATATATACATATTACAGCAATTTTATCATTACTGCATTACTATGACAACTAGAATTCATGGAAACAGTTTGTAAATGCATCGCCGTATGTGTGACGCTCCACTAGATTGGCAACGATGAGTCATTTTTTCTCGCGTCGTCTGCTCCTAAGTATACATCCAAAATATTTGTAATTTTGGGGGGTTAATTGGTTGCAAAAAAAGGATAATAGACATGAATTAAATAAACATTTTTAAGTAAAGTTAAACTAAATAATGAGTACAGTAAACAATTAAGGGAATAAAGCTTTGCACCTCATAATCAGTGTTATCATCTGCTGCTTGTAACTGTGCAGAGTGAGTAACTTAGGTACCAGGGACAGCAACGTAGTTCAAGTGCAATGTGGAGTGAATTAAGACCAAAACGTGTATAAAATTACAATCAAATAGCACTGTGGAGTTTCAGTTGTGATGGCAGTAAGGGTAAAAGGGTAAAACCACCGATTACAATGTAAAAATTAATTCAGTTCAAACCATGACCCTGGGAATAAAAAGTTTCATATATACTTTCACTAATATAGCTAGGCAACAAAATGTTATTTTATTGTGCTGATTACAACTGCAATCTTGAGTAAGATCAATAAACGTTACATATATACGCTAACATTGTTCAAATGATCAGGTGCTGGGAAAGATGGTGGATTGTCCGTGGTTAGACCAGCCAGCCACATGATTGCCACCATACTGGATTTCAAAACTGCCTTGAAAACATATTTTACGAAGAGCTCACATGCTTATTTTTTAGTTCGTATGGGGGGGCTTTCATATATCACATTATGTTGATGAAACTTCAATCTTTTGAATGGTATGCTTAGAGTTGCAACTGTATTCTTGTTTCACCAATTAAATATCAAGTGAATAAGGCCTGGCCAGCACGATGACGATGAATCCGCGGTTGTTTTACCCTATGTGTTTTTTTCTAATATTTCAATTTCTTTAGGACTTACCTCACTTCTACCTATAATTTATTAGCATTTCACCTTATTTTTGTTTCAAATTGGTTTAGCTATAGTCCCCATTAGGTCTAAACTGTCTTAATGATACAACCATCAATGAATGGTCCAGTTTTGTCCAGGGAATCATTGTGAACTGATGCATTAAAAGATAAAAAATATGGTGGTCCTTCAACAACTGTGGAGATTGATGAGGCAATATATTTGGCAAAAAGAAATACAATGTTTGAAGAGTAGTTGAAGGTCAGTGGGTATTTGAAGGGATTTGTAGAGACCCAAGAATTTTTTTTGTGGCTCCAGTCGAAAACCGAAATTCTAACATTGTTAAGATGGTATTTCTACAGAAGCAATCCGCGGTGTCCTAGACTATGGCAATTGACGTTTTCCTATGTTACTACTTACTGAACAAGAATTTAAAGTAATATTTATTCGGACGACTGCAATTAACCACCAGGGGCCAGTACTAAACATGGCGAAATACATTGGATGCCCCAATCCCTAGTGGATGTCGTATCCGTGGTTACGTTCCTTGCAGTCCGTGCAGAACTATTCTTTAGAATTACCCTGCAAGAAAATGTAACCGCGGATACCACATCCACTAGGGATTGGGGTGTCCAATGTATTTGAATCCCGGGGGATTTCGACCATGTTTTAGTACTGGCCCCTGGGGGTTAATACAGTCATCTGAATAAATATTACTTAAAAAAATTCTTGTTTAGTAGGTAAAACTGCATAGAAAAACCCAACTGCCATAGTCTGGGCCGCCGCGGATAGGTACCCTAGATCTACCGTTAAGTCTACGATTACAAAAAGTCTAGTACAACAATTACTTCTGATTGTTGGGAGCTTACGACTGCCAGTAAAATGAAGGGTATACTATTCATTTACTAAGGGTCAACCATTCAATGATTCGGTGTCCGCCTGTCTGCACAGCGATGTTTTACTCTAAGTAGCATCTCGTCCTGATCACTAATTACTATAAATTCTCCTAGGAAAGGAATCGAAAACGACTCGAATCCGTAGTCCAGGGACCAAAGGATTCTGAGTTTTCGCTAAGAATTCAGGATAAACATGTAATTCCTTGTATGGGAGAGGCCACCCTAGCTATAAGCCTACTATAATAGTTGGCAAAGATCACGTTCCATCACCACCAAACGCTATATTTGACATGACCTCCGCCTTTAAATAACCTTGATTTATACTTAACGTGACCTAAAAAGCGTTAAAATAAATGTCTTAAGTAGTAGTTACCTGCAAAATTGAACCGCGGTGTTTTGTTTACGTAGTTGTAGTAGTAATATGGACTGCGGGAGATTCGTCTTTGTATCGGGCTCTCTTTCTAAGCTCTGCTCCTCCTCTGATTCGGATTATTTAAGTATGAATTTTCCGAGTTTATCATATTTTCGTTATAGATAACTTCATTTTTTCTAGTTAATATCTATAAATTAATCTATTAGATGGGAGATTTTAGCCCACTGTCATATGAAAAGTGAGATTTTTGCCATTAATATTCTCAATCTAGTCCTAGTCATTAAGATCCAAAGTTTTCTAAGTAGATTTTGTTGTTTAGCGGAGTTACCATGGTGAGTTTCTCATCTTACATGTATTTTTTTTCAATTCTGACTTTTCAGTTATTTCTCCTTTTATGTTTTTTTTTATTTTATTTTATTACTGATATTTCTATCAATTCCTACATTTTCAGGTATTTCTCCTTTCTATGTTTTTATTTTGTTTTAATCAATTTATTTATCTATATTAACATTTCTATCAATTCCTATATTTTCTCTAATATTATTGATTCAGTTTTTGCTCAAATAAATTGAAGTCTAAATCTCTCACGTACTCTAATCTATTGTGGTACTTTAACCATTGTTTATAAATTTGATTATCTATTTCTTTATGTAACTCTATCACTGAATTAATGATTTATACAATTTTTACTCCCACAATGCATTGCTCACATTATAAGTCGTCCTATACTGTACTTCTTCCAGCCATTGAAAATGTTTATGTATTAACTCTAATCACTGTTTCTGTTTTCTATCTAGGCCAAATTTCTGATATTTCTCCCAAATGCAATCTATCACTTGCAAAAGAACAAGAAAACTACGACAAATCTCAATATTTCTTTATTGAATCATACTATTGTAACTTTTAGATTTTTTTTCTATATAATCGTACTATATCCTTCTATACTTCTATTGTATATATATATATATATATATATATATATATATATATATATATATATGTGTGTGTGTGTGTGTGTGTGTGTGTGTGTGTGTGTGTGGTGTGTGTGTGTGTGTGTGTGTGTGTGTAGCACTACAAAGGTTTAAAGATATAATAATATGATTCTGGAATGAAATATTGAGATTTGCCATGCACTCCTTGTTCTTTTGCAAGTGATAGATTGACTTTAAGAGAAAAGTCATAATTTGGCCCAAATATGAAGAGTGATTAGACGTAGTTCATTAATTTTCAATGACTGGAAGTGTAATATAGATGACTTATGACATGAGCTATGCATTGTAGGAGTAAAAATTGTAAAAATCAGTAACTCAAAAAGATGGAGTTGCATAATGATATAGAGCGTTAAATCATAAACAGTAATTAAAGTACCAAAATCAGTTAAAGAGTGCGTGAAGGATTTAGATTTATTTACTCATTTATTTATTATTTATTTATTTATTTATTTATTTATTTATTTATTTATTTATTTATTTATTTATTTAGTATTTATTTATTATTTTAAGAAAACTGAATCAGTTACGGGAGAGAAAAATATAGGGAATTGGTGAATTGATCCCAGCAGTTCCTTCAACGGTACTTCCATTAATAGGTTCCTGTCGTCTAGACATCAAGTCTTTCCTTGTATATTGCATTCAAGTTTGGTGTGTATTAATAAATAGAATGGGTGTTAACTAGCGTTCTTCAAATTTCTGTGTTTACTCAAATTGGTGCTACATAGATAGGCAGACATACATATAGATACTCGTGTGTAACATGCATATCTTACTACCATATCGTAGGTGAATATGTTTATTTATCTGGAGTATTATCTCTACAACGATTAGATCTGGCCAATGTCGTCTAATAACAAACTTGTTTCCTTCGAAAAATTGTATTTTTTACACATAATCGCAAAATACTTAAAAATCCTCTGAATATTACCGGAGAAACAAAATACACAGAAATCTTCGTGCCGTGTAATACAATATTCAGAGGTTGAATTCAGGGTGGGAGCTCCATCATTGTATCTTTTTCCTTGGAACGAAAGAAATCTGTTTTTAAAAGTAAGTCAGTCCTTAGCAGTTTATACAGAACGCCCCCAGCTGTATACTTTTTAAGAACGAATATCGTATTACGCCACAACGTGATAATGTTGAATCTAACTTTCTATTATTGCTACCTGATGTTGTTGTTGATGGTGTTGTTGTTGTTGTGATGACCTGTTATACATAGCTGTATGTAAGTCGTAAAACAGGTTGAAGCATGGAAGCGGCTTCATCTAAAAAGGAAATCGCCGAAGGAAGGGTTTCGGATTTCAGAGTAAATTTAAGGAAGACGAAGGTTATATTTCATCCAAGGGACGAGATCCCTCAGCGGAGATTTTTTTCTTCGTGTTGCATCAGATAGTTGATTCTCTCTTCTCTCTCTCTCTCTCTCTCTCTCTCTCTCTCTCTCTCTCTGTGTGTGTGTGTGTTGTGTGCTTATGTTTCTGCGTAATGGAAAGAATGGTATTCAATGTTTGGATAACTAAGCTATATATTTCCTTGTTTCTTGATTTTTTTTTATTTATTCATTCAATTATTTGTTCAGATATCTAGTTAACTTTATCAATTTAAATGCTATATATATATTACGTATATATATATATATATATATATATATATATATATATATATATATATATATATATATATATATATATATATACAGTATATTCTCCTTCCTGACAAAGATAAACCCTTCCAGGTGTCAATAAGAATTCACCTTTCTTTGAAGTCTTAATTGTGTCCGATGTTTTTATTCCAGGTAAAGAGTTGCAACATAAACTCCCGTTTTCCACTTTCATAAAAACGCAGTTCTTTTGTTTTCATAATAACCAAAAGATATTTTGTATTTATTTCTGTCCTCATCTCTCTCTTTGTTCTTTGTTTTTTTCCCTTGTCTTTCTTATCCAAGTGACAATTGTTCGGTTTTTAATGTCGCCTGTTCAGCAACGGGAATGAATTCGCTAGCAGTCGTTTGTTTTGTTTGCGTTTTGTTCTTCACGGTTCGCTTGGTTATCAGTTTCTTTAGAAGCAGACCAAACGAAGAACATCTTCTCGTGTTTTGCTTCCATTAATTATTCTGTCAATCTTCCTACGCGAACTTTTTTATTTTTTTATTTATTTATTTATTTTTTTTTTTTATCAAGTCACGAATTCCTGTTGTGCTTTGCTGCTGATAATGAAGTTCTTAAAACATAATTAAATCTTTAACAAAAGGCTCCCTCGAAGATTTCGTATCCTATTTGATATTTTGTGATGATTCGCAAAGTTGTCCTCGGTTAAATTATGTTTAAACTTCACCTTCTTATGCTTTCTTCTCTCTGATTCTTTCTTATTTCGTGTTGGTCTCGGTGTAAATTTTTCACGTACTATTTTACGGATTAATCCTTAGTTTGAGAAATTCCTTAAGCTTCAGTTTGACCCAATTCATAAAATTTTGACACATTTTTAAATAGGGATCTGGTTACGTCCCTTGAGTGTAGTCCTCTTTCTTTTCCTTCGATGCTTTCAATCTTTTCCTGCAGTAAATCAGACGCATGATAATGACCATTTAATGAAAGATTTTTCGTATCATTATTATTTTGGGATTTTCTTTTTCTTTTTTTTTTTCTTTTGCACCCGAAGACTTCCTAACCGATTCATTTACTTGTTGCTTTGTTGATTAATCGTTTTTTTTTTTTTTTATTATTATTGTTAGCCTGTTCAGCTTAGTATCCCTCCTTTTTCTCGTTTATTATCACCAGCAAACGAAATACATTTAAACTTGCTCAAGAAAAAACAAATATCAGATAATAATATCTATGTTAAGGTTATTTACTCTCGGAGGAGATGGCTGAATATTATTTCCTAAGGGCGACGCGAGAGATCCCCTTACCAGAATACATCTCCGGGAGGCAATATTGTTCCTGAAGTCTGGATGGAAATAGACCCTCTCGGTTATTAGAACCAATCAGAGCGTGTTTTGGAGCGGTGACGTTGTGAGACTCCACCCTCCTTAGTGTTACCACCTATAAACTTTTCTTAATTCTTGCAAAAGCACCAGTTTTGAAAATATTAATCTTATATACGCGTTATAATATTGGTAAATATATTAGTTATTATAGATGCATACAGAATATATGTATCAACTATGCTGTATCAGCTAGCATTTACGCTGGCGCTTATTATTATAAAAAGGTACTGAGAGTCTGAGTACGCAAGGTATATGGCACCATTGCTCAATGTAAACAAACAGACCTAGCACTGAAGAAGTTCCTCAAGCGTCTGGATTCCGTAAAAACTGCAAACCAGTTGAATAGTTTGCTGCATTGCACTGGAAGTGCAATAAGGAATGGTGGAGCTGGGCGAGGTAAGATACCTTGTCAGTCAACCTCCATCGCAAGACGCTCAGTTGGCAGGCCAGGGGGAGCTGCACCGCTGTGTAAAGGCCGTCATCCGACAGGCACAAATCATTAAGTGAAAAATAGTGATATTTATGTATATTGTTTAATTGGCATATATTTGATTCAAATGGAAAATAGGAAACCTATTTTCGAATTCATATTTCTCACACTTCACAATAGTTTTTGATTAGTGTTAAGGCAACGTATTAATTTTATGTATATTATAGCTCTTAAGACATAAATTATTCGATTTTTATTGTATCTGGTTGACAATGGAACTGTGCAGTTTGGAGTCAATCAACTTTGGTATGATGCACAATGTGAGTAATTTTTTGTATATAATAAACTTTTGTATAAAATAATCTTTTGTAAATTTTTTTTTTTTTTTTGCCTTATATTCCAAGCTATGCAGTTGATTATAAAATTTACATTGAAATATCAGCAAAGAAAAGCTTTTTGGTATCCAAGGCTGCAATGGTAATATGTATAATATAAGTAAAGCAAAAATTTTGCATAGTTTAGGATATCTGCACAACAAAACCTGAGCATGGCCTTGGTTGTAATACACAGCGTAAATTTGTGCTTTATTACATATCTGTGCAAATTGAAAAATTTTTCTGGTATATTTTTCTTTGACTAGAATGAATTTGCTACTCATTTCCGTT
>NC_061094.1:44174091-44184091 GCF_015104395.2 Macrobrachium nipponense
CCTAATGCGTTAAAGTGGCCCTCCTGGGTGGGACCTCTTCTCTCGAATGGAGAGGACCAGCAGCTGAATTAGTAAATGGAATAAAGGAGAAGACAATTCCGGACAGTGTTTTGTTTTGTATTCTGTGTTCATGTCAAAGTAAGTTTTCTCAAACTTTTTTCTTCAATGAATTGGGCAATGAAGGTTCACTTGGTATAGTTGTTTTGTTGATGTCATTATTATTATTATTATTATTATTATTGTTATTATTTATTATTATTATTATTATTAATACTTTTTGATTACGCGATGAGAATTCAAATAACCTTCTCTTGTTGTTAAGAAATCCTCTCTCTCTCTCTCTCTCTCTCTCTCTCTCTCTCTCTCTCTCTCTCCTGTGATAAATGACAAAGGCAGAGTCCACTCCTTATGTTTATCTTACAAAACAAACTTTTACACCAAATCTGGAATTGTTTCGAGACTAGTCAATCAAGATGACTCTCTCGTATTGATGGAAGAGGTCTTATTCTTTTCAAGATAAATATTCCTGTTTTTTATACAGCTTACAGACGCTATGTTTTCGTTTAAGAGAGACTCTGCAACATATCAAAACTTTGTTATTGTTCGAAGTCTTATCTTTGAATTCTGCTTATGAAGAAGAAGAAGACGCGTGCCATTTTGGAGCATACTATAGTAGATTCACATCAACCGTGCATCTGATGTCTGGCTAGTCCCTTACTACGCTCCCTGATTGGCTGTTTTGATAAGCCAATCACGGGCTGAAAACTCTCAGTCTCTCGAGAGAGTTCACATAGGCAGGATGTATGTTCCATCTCTCCTGAAGGATATGTCTTTCAAAAGTATCCCTCAGGAGAGGTGGCACATACATCCAGCCTATGTGAACTCTCGAGAGAGAATGAGAGTTTCCCAGCCCTGGGATTGGCTTATCAACAGCCAATCAGGAGCGTCGTGAGGGACGGGCCTAGACGCACGGTTGATGTGAATTTACCTCAGTATTCCTTTTCCATTCCATACGAGCTTGATGATGCGAGCTACGCTGCGCTGGAACCCAGTGAAGCCCGTCATCATGTCTCTCTTATCCTCTCAATCCCCTACCTAGCCCAGTCCACACCCGGGAGGACAGACAGGTTTGCAGGAGGAGAGTGGATGTGTCATGTCTCTCCTACCTACCCCGCCCGGACAAACAAAAAAGATTCACACGGTTTTAATCATTATAGACGATAGAAGATTTATTGACAGACCCTACCAGTCAATTCAATTATTCTTTTACCATCATAATCCCATCAGCTCCTGTGGGTCTTTATCATTTTTTAATCACTCAGTTACCCTTCTTGCATCCTCAGTCACTTTAGGTAGGACCCTTGAAATTTTTAATCTTGTTTATAATTTCATATATTTAATTACGGACCGTGGAGAGGAATTCACTTATTCTCTCTACACCATAATCCCATGAACTCTTTTTTTTTTTTTTTTTTGTCTTTCGACTCTTAATCCCAAATTGACCTTCTTAACATCCTCAATCACTTGAAGAAGTAAGCAACTAAGAACCTGAAAAAGGAAACTAAACACAAAAGGTGAATGAAGAACTGTCCCCCTTATCTAACTATTATAGGCCATTGTGAAAAGTGAAAGCAAAAATGAATTAGGTTACAGGACAGAAAACAGGAAAACTTGTTACCTGACAGCCTACAAAGTTATGAGAATGTGAGAGGACAAAGAAATACGGTACAAAAACACTCTGGTCTTATTCCGTGTGAGAGAAACTATTATTTTTCTCCTCTCAGGGTTGTTTGTGACTATACGTGCTGAGTACTCTACTAAACTCTAAAAGGATTGTGGGCGATACGTCCATTAACGCCAATAATATTTAGATCCTGAGGAATAAAACCGAATAAGGTTTATTCTTTTTATTCTTTTTTTTTTCATTTCCTTTTTTAAGATGTTATGTGGTAATAAATTAGTGGCGTTAATGATATATAGCATGCTTACACCCGACTGATAATGTGTAACCTTAGGCCACCAGTGAATATTATTTATCATTATTATTTTTTATTATTATTATTATTATTATTATTATTATTATTATTATTGTTATTATTATTAGTTATTATTATTGCATAATTTACAGACATCACAAGTAAAGTACCTGGAATTTCAACAATAAATTACACACACACACACACACACACACACACATATATATATATATATATATATAATATATATATATATATATATATATATATATATATATATATATATATATATATATATATATATATATATATATATGTGTGTGTGTGTGTGTGTGTGCGTGTGTGTGTGTGATATACGTGTGTGTGTGTGTGCATATATATACATATATATAAATATAGAGTATATATGTATATGTATATGTATATATATGTATATATATATATATATATGTATATATATAAATATATATATATATATATATATATATATATAATATATATATGTAGTGTTTACATAATAAAAATATGGAATGTTAGTCCATAGATATAAAAAGTCTAAAACTAAAGAGGTCAACCAGATTGCTTGCAGGAATGTGATCAGACTAGAGACGCTAAAGATGACGTATACAATAAGTATGTAGGCTAAGATAACATGCCGTCACCTGTAGTCATTCAATTGTTTATAAACATTAGTCCAGCTCCCTGCTTGAGACAACTACCCCGACCTATTATTCAAACGGCCTACGTGATCTGTAGCGTGTCTCATTTGATTGTGTGTTCGTATGAAACTATGTCATTGTATGTATGTTCATATGTTCGAACTACTGTCTGTTCCTTCATAACTTGTAACAGAGATGGTGACAGGCAGAACAGAGTTAGCTATCGTCATTAGAAGACCTGTACCTCTTTGGACCTAAGCTTATCATGTAGAGGAATAGGATTAGCCATCATCATTGGCAGAAGCGATCAAGCTATCGTTATTAGAAGACTTGTACAATCATCTGATCTTCAGCATGTAAAACTTCAGAAGAAATTATATCTATTTTTATACTTAGTGTTTTCTACAAGAACCTCACCGAACCATGAGTTTAACACATCGTCGTAAAGATAATACCGACTTCGTAAGTGATCTACAAAACCCAGACACTCCATTGAAGATGGAAGTGCAATACCAACCGACTTAGCGTATAGATTATCGCTAGTCTAACATTACCTCATAGGGCGCCTTATCATACAAGGCACAAGCCTAATATTGGTGGCCAGCGGACCAGAAGAACTCTACAAAAACGTCCTACGAAGAAAAAAACAGAATAATAAATCATGAAGTCAACAACGACGAAAGCAGCAGATTCTTCAAGCAACCTAGTATCATCATTAGTGAGCGACTTCAGAAAACAACAAGATTCGTCAAGCAACTTAGTATCATCGTTAGTGAATAACTTCAAGAAACAAAACCGACGTTGTCCTTTTCCTACGGCAACGGAAGCTTCGTCTCTCATTAGAATCATTCAAGAAAACATCGTTAGTGAGCGTTTCCGGCACTGCAAGAAACAAACCGAACGCGTCTGCAGCATCGGATTTTCAAGGGCTCGAATCATCGAAACAACGCGCACGGGGGAAACTGAAGCCAAACCAGGTCGTCCGCTAAATAGAGAAGGAGGACCAAGGCCGTGTGTCGTTATCGGAACACCGTGACTTCCCACAAAAGCAAGCTAAGTACAATTTTTTATTCATTTGGAGAACTTTGAGTGTTTCCTTTGCAGGTCGAATTTCGTTATTCCTGTGGCTGAAGTTACGAGACATTCTTAATCTTACTTTTTTACAGAAATTATCTATATCATTGAGATTTCGCTACTGCGAGTTTTTATCTTTGAGTGTCTGTTTCCAGAAGTTCTACTGAAATATCATAATCATATACTATGTTAACTTTATCATTTTGGGTGATTATTAATCCCTTACGTAACAAATCATATTAAACAGTGAATATGCGTTTACGCAGTGGACGTCTGTATTTATACAGATGCATGGATAGGGTCGTTAAGCACCGTAGTGATTAGAAAACACACAAAAACAAGTGGAACACCCGTACAAATCTATATAAATTAGAGGTAACACTATTTCGGGTCATGACAATAAACTGCTCCTTTGCAAAGTCCCGATCGCAGTTTTAGCCTTGAGTTTTTGAGTTATATAAAATATCGAACCTCAATGACTCAACTTAACTTTAAAAATACGGCCTGGATTGCAAGGAATAACATGTCTGTAAAAAACTTTCATCAGGCTAAATGCGCTGACCAGGATCCCTCACTATTTCAAATTTTAGCAAAGAATGAAGTACAAACAGTTAATATTGAATGCAGTAGTGATAACTTGTCTTATTAGTAATCGCTCAGTTCCTAATAGTTCGTCATTCATTGCTTTATACGTAACCAGCAACATAATGCTAAAAACACACAATACGTTGCCGATGGTAATAAAGAGTAGGATCCTAATTATTACAAAAAGAAATAGAAACAGTAGCCCGTTCAGAATCAAACAAGCAAACTCGGTGACTGTGTCACCTAGTCAAAGCAAGCGGTCAAGGTTAGTTAAATCTGCCGAGTTTTCAAAGCAAAGCAAATTCCACACAATAAGCGATTCTCAGCAGAGTGGGGAAAAGCGATGTTGGTTCATACATACCGATATCTTTTGAATTAAAAAGGATTTTTCCTATGAAACACACGACCGTATAAAGTAATCAGAGCAGGTTTTCGTTTTTTTTTAATACGTAAGTTATTATAATTAGAGTGGATAAAGCCCAACGGTACGCGCCGTAAAAATTAGAATATCTTGTTTATTCCTTTAGTAGACGTAATATCCTGTATTTACGGACTCACCGTCTGTTGTTCGAACTTCCCTAATGAGAAGTCCGGATAAGCGAGCGCTTACAGATACCTCTATAGTTATAAAAACATTGATCTGTATGTAGTGTAATTGTAAGATCCATCTAGGGGTATACAAAATATTATCTTACATCCTGCAAAATAAGGCGTGTTTATCAAAGGAAAATCCTATAAACCTTCAAACATAGTAAAATCCGTTTGAACAAAAATGAGACAGTTAATCAAATAATAACTTATATAAAGGAACTATACATTTGTCTCATAAATCGTAACATTGTTCAAATGACCCAACAGAATTCTCCCACAACCGCAGTCGTACTTTGCACGCAAAATCTCGAGAAGCATGCACCCTCGAATGTCTTAGTGCGTGTAAAAAGACTTTGCTGGGAAATGAAATTTTAATCCTTCCCGACACTCTGAAATATAACGATTTCCGCGAACAAAGCTCTAAAAAGTATACATATCGTGGATACGGAAGTTATAAATATCGCAGCTTTTTTATTGTTTTGCTAATTTTTAATCACGCCCAACCAGTCGTGGATGAATCTCTCTGATAATCTATCTAAAGTAATATCCGCAAAGTCATTCAAGCAGAGGTGATTCAGCAGAATTTTTTTTTATCTTCTACCTGAATACCAGGAAGTTTCTCCACTAGCGAGTGATCTCTGAAAAGAAAAACGGATGTAATTTAACACAAAATACGGTCTAAGGACAAACATAAAGCTATTTACGTACCTTCGTATAGATTCTCAATGAAATTTTAAAATAGAGATAAATGACGAAGTTGAAAAATGTTAGTAATAGGAGCCATTAGGAAATCAAATAAGCCCATATAATTTTTCCCTCAAACGTCATGCCATAAAAGATCGGACTTGGCGTATCTGCGCAGATTACTGTCGTTTTTAAACAAGGAAACGACTTCCGATAGTTTCCAGTGCGATGTACCGACGACATCTTATCTCTGTTAGGTTAGAATAAATTTTTTTTTCACCAACTTGGACTTACTTAAATGCTTTTACCAGATACCATTACCTAAGTGATTGTACCTCATACACCGTTTTCAGCACACCCAGGGGACATTATCAATTTTTATGTATGCCTCCGGCTTACGTTGCGCCCCAAATTACAATATAGTGTTTGGAGACTTTTAGGGGATAACCTACATGCCTATATGGGATGGATCTTGTAATCTTTTCTAATACCTTAGAAGTACATTCACATAAACTAGAGCTAGTCTCAGAGTAAAAATATCTAAATGTGAGTTTTTTTTAAAACGAACATGTTTATCTAGGTTTTATGTGTCTAGTCAAGGTCTTAAAGTAGTCCGTGGTAAGGTGTCGGCTATTCATAACTTCCGGTACTTATAACGTAAAAGGGGGATACAGCACTTTTGCGCTGTAGTGGGTATTACAATCGTATGTAAATATGTAACTCTTCAATCATGACAGCTCCTTTAACAGATCTTACGAAGAAGAGCGTAGATTTATTATGGTCTGAAAAGCATCAACAGGCGTTCGATATCTTAAAAGCGGAAAATGCAGCTTACCTAACTTAAAAATCCCTGATTTAAATAAGGAATTTTTTTTTATTGCAACAGACGCCTCAGACCAAGGGTAAGAGGGATACTACTTCAGTAATATGATAAACAGTTCTTCCCTATAGCTTTTTTATTCACGTAAACTAAAGCCCTCTGAAAGTAAATATGCAGTAACCTAAGCAAGGAAGGGCTAGGTATCTTTAACCTCACTAGTACATTTTAAGTTCATAATCTATGGCTATCCTGATAAAAGTCCTTAACGAACATGAGTCCTTTACCGAGTTTTCAAAGGCTTTAATCACAGTCCAAAAGGAACTCGGTGACAAATGATCATTCAGGTTATTGGAGCCAAGATAAGATATCTACCTGGGAAAGCAAATATCATAGCTGACGCATTATCCCGCAATCCCGCACCATACAGCAAAGAACCATTAATTGGACTAAAAGATATAGAAACATCCGTACCTATTGTTAAAACCGTATCGAAACAAGAAATTCCTTAACCCAAGAGATCGCGAGCATTGAATATCTGGGTCGGAGCGCAGAACTGTTACAAACTGAACAAAGCAAGAGTCAACAGACATAACCAAAACAATAAACATTTCGAACGGAAACAGAGTCAGCAGCAATAAACACAAACAATAAACATTTCGAAACGGAAACAGGGTCAGTGGCTAAGCAAAAACAATAAACACTTTTGAGCAGAAACCCTAAAGCAAAAGTACATTTAAAGTATGTGTATCAGAATAATGTAATCAAATGTAATATTATATGTAGGTCTGTGACGAGGAAAACCCGAAGACAGCAGATGACTAACGACCAGGTAGTAATAATAATCTCTTTCATACCAATCGTCATAAACTGGTTGCATTCCGTCATCCAGGGTTCTCTACTATGTCACAGAAAGCCAAATCACTATTTTACTGGCCTACAATGCTTACAGATATAAAAAGCACATAACTAATTGTAACAGTGTCAATGAAAACAAGGGATACACTAAGACACCTGTCAGTTTAAGGGCCTATCCTGTGCCAAATCAATCCTTGAAAGAATATACGTAGAATTTATTAACAGAAATTACGAGTCTGACAGAGGGAATAAAACACTTCTTAGTGTTAATAGGTTCCTTGACACGTTATATAGAAATAATAGCACTAAAAAAACAAACACCGCAATTGAGTGCGTTACGAATATTATGAGTCTAAATCAATAAATATGGAATTCAACACATAATAATCTGTGACTCGGGTGGTGTAAATCAATAATAATCTCCTTAACACGTTGTGTGAATTCCTTTCCATTAAGAAAAACCATAATATATTTATCGCCCAGAGTCAATCGGTTTGGTAGAAAAAGAGATAAATAAAAAAAGTGTCAATGTCTTACGAGTTACAACTCGTATATTGGATCCAAACTGGATTATAGCGGTTCTCGCGGTTTTAAATACCTTTATCAGTTATATCTTGTATCTATAGAATTAATGCCGCAAGTAGCCTTATACGTACGGCCGCTAGAAAAACACTTTCCCACATATTCAAGCCAACCCATTAATTTATCAAATAAATATATAAAAAAATATATAAATAAATAAATATAAAAAAATAAAATAAATATGGATACAAGTGGAGTCAATATAATACACTCCGTAAGAAGTCGGAAGGGTTACAAATTATAATAAAAAAAGGAATCACGATAAAATCAATAAGCAAACGTAACCCAAGGTTAATTAAATATCCATATAATATGCGTAAAGATTTGAACTCTAACTTAACGCTTTAGTAATGACAAATAAGCTAAAAGTTCAAACACATATCCAAAAACCTACTGACTATTGTCTGTCCCGGTGATTTATATTCGTAGTCAATGAAAAAAAAAAAAAAATTAAATAAATAAATAAATAAAATAATAATAAATAAAATAAATAAAATAAAATAAAAGAGATTTTAAAGTCAGGAAGTCTCAGGAAGTCTAGAAGTGAAAATGTTATCTATGAAATAATCCTATATGAATCTTATACAGGGCTAATAATATATATAGAATTTGTATGGAAACCTTTTTCATATAGTTTGAATAAGGAATATTAATTTAACATAATTACAATTATGCATTTTTTCCAACATGAAACTAATATATTGTTCAAATTTTGGTACTGTTGTTTTTTTTTTTTCAGACATTCTCTCATGCGGGTGGAGAATTAAAACACTAAAATATCATTTGAAAATACTAAAGTCGTATCTCTTACAGCAAGTAACGTAACTCTTAGCTGGCTGAGAGCAATCTCCTGCCAAGTGACGACGTCATCATTGCCGTATCAGCATTTGTTCCTTTTAACCTCAATAATCTGCTTACACAGGCTTCATCTGTGTGTCGTCTCTGCTTGCAAAAGCAGATTGACTGGAGAAAGGAATGCTTAGCCCGAACTTCTCATGGGCAAGGCAGGACGTTAGGTACAAGTGTCTATCGGTAGTGCGCAATGCAACTTTAGCTAAGGAGTTGCAATCATTTTAAAATTAATAACAAAATAAGCAAATAGAATTTCTATAACAACAAAATGAATTAATTTTTCTGAACCTCATAGACATTTAGAAGTATCAAGATATATATGTGAAATATTTACTTGCAACATTAGCCTATTACAATTCAAGTAAAACATTCATGGAAAATGTCACATTTTCTTGAAAAACCCAAAGTTTATTTTAGAAATTAGTTACATAGTGGGTTTTTTCGTTGCATCTCCTACCTATTAATAAAGTTTTTAAAATTAACCTCAGAGGATGCGCGCGAGAAAATTAAACTTTTAGTTAGCCCGGCACCATAGAATCATGATTAATATTCTCTTTGACTCTTATGTTGCCTGGCAATCTTACAAATAGCTCCGTTTTTCCACTTCTTTGTCTATAATTTACTACCAGTATTATCGAATTTTTCTTTGGGATTTGTATTGATATTCTGTTTTTTTGTTATAATTATGGATATTTTTACAGTCCTCATAGACCTGGATAGGTTCACTCATTGTTAATGCCATGGATAAAAAAGTTTGTACAGCGGACTCTTTTGAATTCCAAAATATCAGCGAATTCATGTGGGTTAAGTCTGGTCTAAATGGCTCTCTTCCCTCCCCTGTATTTGGATGTCGTCTGAATTTACTTTGCCCTTGTGACAAGTATAATTTCACTTGCAGGCTGATTAATGGAACCTGGTTACAGTATCCTGCAGTACGAGAGTTTCACATCGCAACTTCAAAAAAATCGTTCGTCGCAGCGGACGACTACAGTCAAGTAACAACCGCCTACAATGTGAAAGGAATTTCATGGACTTCTTCGACCGACACGTATCTCGTCGTTAATCTCGTTTTAAATGCGGAACGCTCCGGCGGCTGTCGGAATCGACTACAATAAGGGACATACTTCCGACAATTACGACCCGAAGGATATTCAACTCTACTTTGCTGGCGAAGGACTCGTCTGGGATGATCTATTCATCGCGAACGTAATCGTGTAGCTTAGGATGCGTGGAGAATAAGTATGAGCGTACAAAAATCGGGAATCGTTGACCCGACCCACGGCCCAAAGGAAAATTTTATTGTTTTAAAACCATTGAAAAAG